>NC_057741.1:19371862-19398860 GCF_004010195.1 Chiloscyllium plagiosum | reverse complement strand
GCAGGGGAAGGTGCCGGGAGTGGAGGTTGGGTTGGTGGGGGGTGTGGACCTGACGAGGGAGTCACGGGGGGAGTGGTCTTTTCGGAACGCTGATAGGGGAGGGGAGGGAAATATATCCCTGGTGGTGGGGTCCGTTTGGAGGTGTATCCACAACTGTACTAGTGTCATCTTCAAATTCACCAACCCACCCCTCTACGTCCTCATCCAGGTCATTTATAAAAATGACAAACAGCAATGGATCCAAAACAGCTCCTTGCGGTACACCACTGACCTCCAAATGAACATTTCCCATCAACCCCACCCTCAGTCTTCTTTCAGCTAGCCAATTTCTGATCCAAACCGCTAAATCACCCGCAATCCCATGCCTCCATATTTTGTGCAGTAGCCTATCATGGGGAACCTTATCAAATGCCTTACTGAAATCCATATATACCACGTCAACTCATCTACCTGTTTGGTCACTTTCTCAAAGAACTTAATAACTTGTGAGGCACGACCTACCCTTTACAAAACAACATTGACTATCCCTAATCAACTTATTCCTATTGAGATGATTATAAATCTTTTCTTTTATAACCTTTTCCAGCACTTCACCCACAACCAAAGTAAGGCTCACTGGTCTATAATTACCAGGGTTGTCTCTACTCCCCTTCTTGAACAAGGGAACAACATTTGCTGTCCTCCAGTCTTCTGGTACTATTCCTGTAGACAATGACGACATAAAGCTAAAGGCTTGGCAATCTCCTAGAGAATCCTAGGTTAAATCCCATCTGGCCCACTTGCAACTTGTTGCAAGGAAAAAGGCAAGTTAATTACAAGGAGTCCAAGGGGAAGATATTTATCCTGTTTGGAAGCTTAACTTCTGGTTCCAATCTACTGAAACAACTATGATGGGAAATTCCATATATAACAGCACAATGCTAAGAGTAAAAACCTTTATGAAGAATGAGTCACATAAAGCAATCTCAATTTGGCTACCCAATTTCCCCTTTGTTTCAGCACATCAGATAAATTCCAGACAAGACCAGTACCATGGAAGAACATATGGTTTACACAGGAGAAAAAGTGAGGACTGCAGATGCTGGAGATCAGAGCTGAAAAATGTGTTGCTGGAAAAGCGCAGCAGGTCAGGCAGCATCAAAGGAGCAGGAGAATCGACGTTTCGGGCATAAGCCCTTCTTCTGGTTTACACAGTCCAGTTGAACAAAGAAACAGAAGAAGAAATTTAAAAGCTCAGAGTGATTTTTGATTTGTCCAGATTTACAGTGTCAGTCAGATCCCTTGATTGAGGATGTTGGCCTTATAGATTAGATTACTTAGTGTGTAAACAGGCCCTTCGACCCAACAAGTCCACACCGACCCTCCGAAGAGCAACCCACCCAGACCCATTCCCCTACATTTACCCCTTCACCTAACACTACGGGCAATTTAGCATGGCCAATTCACCTAACCTGCACATCTTTGGACTGTGGGAGGAAACCGGAGCACCCGGAGGAAACCCACGTAGACAGAGGGAGAATGTGCAAACTCCACACAGACAGTTGCCCGAGGCGGGAATTGAACCCGGGTCCCTGGTGCTGTGAGGCAATAGTGCTAACCACTGTGCCACCGTGCCACCCCATGTTTAGCAGCTGCTCAAAGTTTAATAATTCTAGTGGTTTTTTTCCTGTTATCTTCAATATCTAATCAAGAAAATGAGGAACTGAACTTTGTCTTAGAAATGAATAGGTTAGTTAGGAATTAGTTGTGAGACAATAACAGGTATATTTCCTACTCAAAGGGGGACTGTTGGAAACCAGTGTTCAATCAGTATTGAATATTCACGATTTCCTGTGTAACAGGAGGTCTTGTTTTTGTTATATATCACTGTCACTGTCAAAGCAGTAACTCACCAACTACTAGCATAAACAAAAAGTTTATTTGGGCACTACACTGCACTATTATTATGCAACATTTTAGAAAATAAGAAGGTTTTGTTCTTAGAATGAATGGAAACTAACCTTCAAAAGGAGGCGGGCAAGGGGACAACAGTTATCCGATACCATGAATAGCTATCCCATAGTCATTGGTCAAAAGGATTCAGGCAATTGACACAGAGCAAATTACCTGCCCCTAGAAGTAGGGTATATTAAAAGTGCTTAGGGGTAGTAGGGATCCTCATTAGCCAGCCCTTACAGGCAGCAGTCCTAATCAGGCAGTCCTGAAAGAGCTGCTTTCTCTGAACAGAAGATTCTTTTGAATAACAATTGGAAAACTTAACTAATCCGACACAGCAACTTAACTAAGGCGCTGCTCCAATCCTGTAACATCTGATAAACACATCTGATAAAAGGTAAATTCAAACACAGGCTTCTTACACGTACGAGAGATTTCAGAAAGGTCAGTCAGTCAAGACCATCTGATGAAGATTGGAATCTTTCTCTGCACTCCAGCAGCTTCTCATTGATCCAACTAAACCAGATTAGAAAATACCTGAACTGGGAGAACTGGCCACTCCCCTGCCATTGTTGAATTAGATTCTTTTGTTTCATACAATGGAACAAGGAATTGAGTGAGATGAAGGTGACTGGCACAGCTGTTAGTATTGGTTCTGGTGATGGAAAGGTGATGAGATGTCCTGAATGAGGGAGAAGGAAGCACAGTGGGCATGAAGGGTTAGTAGCCAGAGGGTTGAGGTTGTTGAGAGCCACTGAGAAAAGATACTGCATGCAACAGTGAGCGTGAGATAGACCATGATCCTCGGTGGGAAGTAGGTGCAGTAAAGGAGTTCAGGTGAGTATTAGATTGCAGAGACAAGGTGGTGGCACTTGTCCTTGAGGAATGCAGAGGCCATTAACCTTCTTCCTGTGTTGTTGAGTGTTTCTCCTGACTGTGGAAACTACTGTGCTGTGGTCTCCTTTGGTCATGCTGAGCTAAACATAACCCTCCTGTCTACCAGCCCATCCTCCAGGAACTTCAGTTCCCTGTCAGCAAAGAAGGATGCCAATTTGCCTCTATTGGCCATCTCCTGTTGAATTCTTCACATGCTTGAGCTGTGAAGGGCTATTCCTGACTTGCAACATTTAAATTGATAGACACCTGGAAGATGTATGAACACCGTAAGGTTCTACTTATGCCACTGCTGAATGCAGGACAACACAAGACCGATACTGTGGAGGTGTGGTGGGTATTAATAATGAGTGTGGTAAAATTGTAGGAGAAAACTCACTAGGGCCTACTGAGGGAAACCCCATGTACCTGCCTACAATTGACAACTTCTACGAAAGTTTGGGAAAATCCAACCCATGATCTCAAACTAGAGAGTATTATCTGGAATAAAGGGTTATGCATTAAAGGCATAGGTGAGGAGGAATTTCTTCTGTCAGAGGGTGGTGAATCTGTGGAATTCTTCACCACAGAAGGTTGTTGAGGCTAAGAAATAAAGTATATTCAAGGCTGAGATAGACAAATTTTTAATCAGAAATATCAAGTTAAAGGGAAAAGGCAGGAAAGTGGAGTTTCGGATGATCAGATCAGCAATGATCTCATCAAATGGTGGAGCAGATTTGATGGGTTGAATGGCCTACTTCTGCTCCCATAGTTCTTGTAGTAGGTTCCCTAAGTAATTTGGGTAAATCAGCAAATCGTCCTTATTAGCATGTGAATTGGGAAGCAGGAATTGGATGAATTCTTTATGGATGGTTTAGATAGAGAGTGTCAACAGTCTACTGAGCACAGCGGGGAAACAGGAACAGAATGCAAGATTTTTGGGGGACAGTTAAGATTTGAGTCAACCATACTGCAATAGGTCTCGAGTCACATGTTGGGCAGATTATGTAAGAACTGTAGTTTCCTTCCATAAAGGATACTCACGGAGCAGATGGAGTTTTTCCAACAATTGACAATTATTTCATGATCATCATTAGAGTCTGGATTCCAGATTTTTATTGAATTTAAATTTTACCAATTACCATGGAAAGATTTGAAGCCAGGTTCCCAGTGTTACCTGAATCTCTGGATTAATGGTCGAACAATAAAACCACGAGGCTATGCTTCCCATCTCATCATATCACTAATTAAGTGCTGGTTGACCTTCACAACTCACTACGAATTAAAATCCTGAAGTAGTCAGTTAATGCCCACTCAAAAAGCTTCAGCTTGTTAATGACCCCATTACATACCTTTCCAGAAAGTACAAAATCCCTCCCTGACTGTGTGACCTACCTGTCAGGTTTTGGGAGAGGCACCTCCATTTATTCCAATCTGGGGCCAGTTGAAGGTAGATATTTCTGGGAGGGATGAGTCAAGAGATTGACAACCATAGATTATCCACTTCTGCCCATACTTAACTCATATCCCCTTGACTTCCTATCTATACCTGCAAGTAAGTACTGAAAAAAAATTACCTACCTGTTAAACCCCGAAAGCTTGGATATATTTCACAATCGGTAAGACCCCAGAAACCACTGACCGGTGATTTGCAGACTGGGACTTCACTACTGAGATTCATGATTTACCAAGAAGCTAGCCAGTCAGCTGCTAAGTTGATGATTGGAGTTTGATCAGGGAACCTTTCCATTGGTGGAGGCATGGAATCAGTCACCCCTTAAAGGCAATCTGCGCACAGTATATGAAACATTCAATCTTGGCCTTGTCTAATTGGTATGTTGAAAATAACTTTTTTCTTCCCTTATTTTTAAAACTACTGGAAAACTAAGACCGTGACTTTTAAAGCCCATTTATACATTTTTTCGGCAGAAAATTTGAATAAATGTGAGGTAAAATAAACTAAGTCAAGACTTATACAGTTAAAAGTAGGGTCTTCAGTAGTGTTGTAGAGCAGAGAGACCTTGGGGATCAGGTACACAATTCTTTGAAGTTTATATCATGCAGGATGGTTAAGAAGGTGTTTAGCATGCTTGCCTTCATTGCTCACACCTTTTGAGTATAGGAGTTGGGATATTATGTTGAGGTCATACAGGGTGTTGGTGAGGCCTCTTCTGTAGTACTATGTCAAGTTCGGGTCTTCTTGTTAAAGAAAGGATATTATTAAGCTGAAGAAGGTTCAGAAGGATTTACCAAAATGTTGCTGGGAATGGAGGGTTTGAGTTATAAGGGGAAGTTGGATAGGCTAGGACTTTTTTCGCTAGAGTCTAGGAGGTTGAGAGGCAGCCTTATAGAGGTGTATGAGATAATGAGAGATATGGATAAGGAGAATGGCACATGTCTTTTTCCTAGGATGGGCGATTCTAAGACTAAATAACATATTGTTAAGATGAGAGGCAAAAGATTTTAAAAAAGACATGAGGGGCAATTTTCTTTTCCACAGACAGTGGTTTGTGTGTGGAATGAACTTCCAGAGGTGGTGGATGCAGATACAGTTACAATGCTTAAAAGATATTGTGATAAGCGTATGAATAAGAAACTTCTGGAGGTATGGGGGCCAAGCACAGGCAGGTGGGACGAGTTTGGTTTGAGATTATGGTTGGCTTGGACTAGTTGGACCGCAAGGTCTGCTTCTATGCTGTATGACTCGATGGCACCAGGCTTGGTAGATGGAAAATCCAAATCCAGTGTGGCTATTGTGTAAGATTGGACTGAACATTCCCATTACACGCAGCTATTTTATTCTGGTACTGTTATAAACAGAAAGTGTAAGTTCTTGCTTTGGAATTAAAGGTGATGATAGCTTCTTTTTTAGTAAATGGAGGAAATTTTTTCACTGGTTCATTCTTTCCTTTGTTCAGGAATCAAACCATGCTCTGATTTATATACTGACATCATACGCTGTAGGGCTGGAAGTCTGGGATTGATTTAAGTGTTTTACATTTTTGCTTTTTTATTTCCAGAATGGCAAATATTGTCATAATTTAATTAGATTAATTTGCAAAATTTAACCATTTTACAACATTGACTTCAGGCATTTTCAGTTTTCTTTTTACAATTTAAGTACTCACTTCAATTAAACAATTTAGTCATAGGTTCTTATTGAGTCTTTGCAGAATCTTGAATGCTATCTTGAAAATATTTAAACAAGAGTTCTTATCACTGCATTTCTGCTAAGGAATGACACTAACATCATCATTTTTGACCAGGTGGAATGACCCTGTAAAGACCACTAGCTCAACATACTAGTTAGAAACTGAGCATTCTTAGAAATTTCAGGTCAGTATATCCAATTGGGAATACTGAGTAAGTGGTTGCTTACTTGCAAGTTTCATTTTTTTCGACACTACCCATGTGCTTTGTTCTTTCAGATCCTTCATTTTGAATCTATTAAAAGCTTGGGCTAGAATCTGACCACCACTGGATTCTTGATACAAGTAACCAACCATTTTAAGTTTAAAGGTTGAGAGCTCTATGGGCTGTTTGACGAGAGGCTAATCACATCCAACCTTGTGCTCACACTGAAGTGATAATCAAGGGAAGGAACCCCAGATAATTATTACATAAGCTCAGTTTTTGGATATACTTGACAAATAATAGATTGAAGGTTTTCACAGTTAAGTGTCTACTGAGATTAAACATTTTCTTATGAATAGTGTATCAATATGTTGTGATATCCAGAAAGTGAATTAAGTTGTGTTTGAACCAATTATGCCACTTCAGTTTTATAAATGACTTGCTTAATGTTATTTATTTTTGTTCCAAGAGAAGTACACTATTTTAAATCTTCGCCTACTACTGATAAATTCAGTTACATAATGAATAATGAATACTTAGGTCATACAACCCTGACCAAGTGAATCATGATTTTGGCAATCTCTTGAGGGAACTAGCTGGGCCTTGTTTAGTATTTTTCCTCAGAAATGTACATTTGTTGAGTTGGTATTTCAATCTCTTGTGCTAAGAAATTGAAACACATTTTTTCAAAATTGAACTGTTCAAAATATATTTCCATCTGTTGTGATTTTACTTTGTCATAAAATAAATCTTCAATCTTCATGGTTGGCCACAACAACGATATCACAGCGCTAGACATAAAAATATAGTTATCCAAAGTCAGCTGTAAAATTACAACATTTGTAAGTCATCTGGATGGGTATATGAATGGGAAGGGTTTTGAGGGAGATGGGGCCAAATGCTGGCAAATGGGACTAGATCAGATTGGGATGTCTGGTTGGCATAGATGAGTTGGATGGAAGGGTCTGTTTCCATGACACTATATGACTCACTGACTATGACGATACGAAGCCTTCAGCTTTTCAAGAAATGGACAAACAATTTTGTATTTCCACCATTTGGATTTTCCTCTTCAGATTTTGAAGTACATGTGTTTTGTAGATCTAAGGTGAGGATTGCTTTTTATGTTTTACATATAACATGTACATTAGAAAACCCATGTCACTATTTATTTTTCACGAATTGTAGGTTTGTAGTTGAGGCCTTTTTATGTTGTCAGCAATTTGGGGTGTGTGTCTGTTTTTATTTTGAAGCCTTCTGGGCAACTTTCAAATTTTAAGTTGATATATGTTAATGCAATTTCTATTTTTTTAAAAAAGACAGAAGTTCTACACACACAAAAGAATATCAATAATTTCTAAGTCAGCTGCCTTGTTCTAAATACTTGGAAGGAACTTCAGTCCTTTAAAGATTTTGGTCAGATTGTGGGATTTCGCTGTCATTAGGCAATCCCAGCCCACTGTGGATGACTTTCAAACTGAAACTAAGTAGGAAGGTTCACTGTGAGCTTCTCAGTATACTAAGTGAACTAAATGTATGGAGTTCATGTGGCACATGTTCTACTTAATGCCACAGTCTGAGGCTGCTTGAAAGTGATATAAATTGATTAAATAGAAAATTCACACTACTCAGCCTCCAATTGCCTTGAATATTGCCCAGCCTGGTGCACATATATGTTGACTACATCAGCCACTTGCAATGCAAAATACTTATTTCAATATTTTGATAAGCACTCCACTTTTTTCTCACCATATAATTGACAGACTGCTCAACTAACTAATTATTTTAAAAAAAGCATCTGTCAAATCAACTACAGTAATTCTTTTTCATTCAATGCACATGTTTTAATGTTTATTTTAAAATGGAACCTTTTAATAAATGCATGTAATCTGTTTGAAAGTTGTGTCTTTGAGCGTGGTGTCAGTGTTCGCATTAACTATGCATTTTTGAATTACTTGGGTTGAAGTTGTCGTAACTAATTTAATTTGAATAGCTCACAAATGAATATCATTCCAAACCTTTTATATTGTATCAAGGCAACTGAATCGGCTTCCTCTGTCATGCTTATAGTAAAATCCTAATGCCATTGGAAACAGGAAATCTTTCCCCCCTGATGTCAGCACAACATATTGATGGTTACATGTAACTAGCTATTTGTAGACTGAATTAGTGTGCCAATATTAGCTGCTATAAACTAGCACAAAGTGGCTCTTGTGATCGAGTCCCCTTCTTATCCATGTGTAGAATAAAATGTTTGAACATGTTGCTTAAAAATCATTTTTTCAAGATTTTGTGTGGTACACAGGCAGTGATCCACCTCCTCGGACTAGAAGATCTGGCTTCAAGTTGCAACTGACCAAGAGGTTGGTGTAACATGCCCGAACAGGTTGATTAGTTTATTTTTAAGCTAGCTTTCCCTAGAATGGCTACTTGAGTCTGGAGGTTTATGTACTGTACTAGGTCACTCTGCTCGCTATAAAGTAGAAATGCGAGGAAAACTATTCTCAGATTTCGCTGTGGTGTTGAAAGCCTTTAGTGCTTGTACTGATATTACTCCGCCATCCCTTAGAGTCATAGAGATGTACAGCATGGAAACAGACCCTTCAGTCCAACCCGTCCATGTCGACCAGATATCCCAACACAATCTAGTTCCACCTGCCAGCACCCGGCCCATATCCCTCCAAACCCTTCTTATTCATATACCCTTCCAAATACCTTTTAAATGTTGCAGTTTGTACCAGCTTCCATCGCATCCTCTGGCAGCTCATTCCATACACGTACCACCCTCTGTGTGAAAACATTGCCCCTTAGGTCCCTTTTATATCTTTTCCCTCTTACTCGAAACCTATGCCCTCTAGTTCTGGACTTCCTGACCCCAGGGAAAATACTTTGTCTATTTATCCTATCCATACCCCTCATAATTTTGTAAACCACTATAAGGTCACCCCTCAGCCTCCAATGCTCCAGGGAAACAGCCGCAGCCTGTTCAGCCTTTCCCCATAGTTCAAATCCTCCAACCCTGGCAACATTCTTGTAAATCTTTTCTGAACCCTTTCAAGTTTCACAACATCTTTAGGATAGGAAGGAGACCAGAATTGCATGCAATATTCAACAGTGGCCTAATCACTGTATGGCCGCAACATGATGTCCCAACTCCTGTACTCAATACTCTGAGCAATAAAAGAAAGCATACCAAACACCACCTTCACTATCCTATCTACCTGCAACTCCACTTTCAAGGAACTATGAACCTGCACTCCAAGGTCTCTTTGTTCAGCAACACTCTCTAGGACCTTACTATTAAATGTATAAGTCCTGCTAAGATTTGCTTTCCCAAAATACAGCACCTCACATTTATCTGAATTAAACTCCGTCTGCCACTTCTCAGCCAATTGGCCCATCTGATCAGGATCCTGTTGTAATCTGAGGTAACCTTCTTTGCTGTCCACGACACCTCCAATTTTGGTGTCATCTGCAAGCTTACTAACTGTACCTCTTATGCTTGCATCCAAACCATTTATGTAAATGACAAAAATGAGGTATTTTTTAAGTTTCCTTTCTGTGATGTGGAGAGAGAAGAATGACCAAATTGAGCACCAGTACCATAGCGCACAGGAGTGAGATCCCTTGCCATGCCTAGTTTTAGTCTTAAACATACTTCCCATATATTAGCTTTACTGTCCTTCTCTTGCTCTACTTTAGCTTACTTATATAACTTTATTACGTTAGTCCTGATTTTCACTTATTTCTGGTGCTTTGTACCAGAGATGTTCGAGAAAGTGGCTCTAGAAATACTGGATGCATTGGTGGTCATCTTCCAGGATTCTACAGACTCTGGAAGAGTCCCTGCAGATTGGAGGGTAGCTAATGTTACTCCAATATCCAAAAGGGAGGTAGAGAGAAATCAGGGAATTATAGACCACTAAGCCTAACATCGGTAATGGGGAAAATTCTTGAATAGTAGGAATTAATGGGTCCTTTTCAAATTGGCAGGCATTAACTAATGGAGTGCCACAGGGATCGCTGCCAGGACTCCAGCTATTCACAATATATATTAATGATGTGGATGAGGGAACAAAATGTAACATCACAAAGTTTGCAGGTGATGCCAAGTTGAGTGGGAGGTTGAACGGTGATGAGGATGCAGAGATCCTTCAGCGTGATCTGGACAGGTTGTGTGAGTGGACATATCAATGGCTGATGCAGTCTAGTTTTGATAAGTTAGTCACTTTGAAAGCAAAAGCAAGAAGGAAGATTACTATCTGGCTGTAAATTGGAGAGAGGAGAGTGCATCAGGACCTGGATGTCCTTATGCACCAGTTGCTGAAGGTAAGCATGCAGGTACAGCAAACTGTAAAGAAAGCAAATGGTATGTTGGCCTTCATTGTTAGAGGTTTTGAGTACAGGAGCAGGGATGTGTTGTTGCAGTTATACAGGACCTTGGTGAGGCCATACCTGGAAACATGTGTGCAGGTTTGGTCTCCTCTTCAGAGGAAGGATGTTCTTGCTTTCGAGTGAATGCAGCAAAGGTTTACCAGGCTGGTTCTGGAAATGGTGGGATTGACTTATGAGGAGAGATTGACTAGGTTACGATTATTTTTGTTGGAGTTCAGATGAGTGAGGGAGCATCTTATAGAGACTTATAAAATTCTAACAGGACTAGACAGGATAGATACAGGGAGGATGCTCCTTATGGTGGGTGCGTCCAGAACCAGGGGTCACAGTCTGAGGATTCGGGGTGGACCATTAAGATGGAGATGAAGAGACATTTCTTCACCCAAAGAGTGGTGTGCCTGTGGTATTCATTATCACAGGAATTAGTTGATGCCAAAACATTGAATTGATTCAAGTGGCGGAGAGATATAGCACTTGGGGCAAATGGGGTCAAGGGTTATGGGAAGAAAGTAGGATTAGGCTGTTGAGTTGGACAATCAGCCATGATCATGATGAATGGTGGAGTAGGTTTGAAGGGCCGACTGGCCTCCTCCTGCTCCTGTCTTCTATGTTTCTATGTTAACAATACACGTCAAATTTATAGCAAGTTACAGAGAGTCTCGAGCAACATTTCCTTGCCAGTGATGAATTTACAGATTTTCTGTCATGTCACTCTTGTTTCTTCAACAAGAACTGACTGAGGACATTCATCCCAAACTGCTTCACTGTGATAGAAGCAAATTAATGCAGTTGCTGGAATCTGTACTGTAAACAAAAAATACTGGAGATCACAGTGGGTCAGGCAGCATCCATGGACAGAAAGCAGGCTAATGTTTCAGGTTTGGATGACTCTTCATCAGAGCTGAAGCTGAAGTTCCATACTTTGAAATCAGGAAAGTGAATGGCTTGAAGGGGAACTTCCAGATTGTGGTGTTTTCACATTCCCAGTGACTGCCCTTGACATCAAGGCTGCATTTGATTGAGTGTGGCATAAATGTACCCTAGCAAACCAGGAGTCAATGAGAATTGGGGAAAAACTCTCCACTATTTGGAGTCATAGCTGGCACTTCAGATGATGATTGTGGTTGTTGAATGTTAGCCATCTCTGCACAGGTTCCTCAGGCTAGCATGTCTTAGGCCCAACTATGTTCAGTTACTTCATCAATGAAGTTTTCTCCATCATATGGAAAGAAGAGTGGATTTCGGCCAATGATTGCACAATGTTCAGCACCACTCATGACTCCTCAGATACTGAAACAGTCCATGTCCAAATGTAGCAAGACTCAGACAACATCCATTGTCAAGCAATTACCATTTTCTATAAAAGACAATGTAGCCACTTTCCATGAATTTCAATGATATTATGATCTCTGAATCCCCTACTGTCAACATCCTTGGTGTTACCATTAACCATAAGTTGAATTGGACGAACTATATTAATACAGTGGCTATAAAAGCAAGTCAGAGGCTATGAATCCTGCAGTGAATACTCACACCTGATTCTTCAAAGCTTGTCCATCATTTACAATGCGTAAGTCAGTAGTATGATGGAACACGCACTAATTGCCTGGATGGGTGCAACACTCAAAAGCCTGACACCTTCCAGGACAATGCAGACTACTTGACCAGCACCACTTCCACAAACATCCACTCCCTCCTCCACTGAAACTCATCCCAACTCAGCAGAGTTTTCCATCTGCAACATGCACTGCATAACTTTGCCAAAGATCCTTTGAAAGCACTTTCCAAACCCGTGACCGCTACCATCTAGACTGATGAGGGCAGCAGGTACGTGGGAACACCATCACCTGCACATCCAATCCAAGCCACTCACCATTCAGACTTGGAAATATATCACCTTTCCTTTAGTGTTGCCAAAGCTGAGACCCTCACCAACTTTTACAGATGCCTCCATGGTTTTTCAACCCTATCGAAAAGACAGAGAGGTGGGCAGAGGGGGTGGGGTTGCCTTGTTAGTTAAGAACAAAATTAAATCTATGGTATTGAATGACATAGCGTCGGATGATGTGGAGTCTGTGTGGGTGGAATTGAGGAACCACAAAGGCAAAAAAAACATAATTGGAGTTGTGTATAGACCTCCTAACAGTGGTCAGGACCAGGGACGCAACATGTACCGGGAAATAGAGAAGGCATGTCAGAAAGGCAAGGTTACATTGATCATGGGAGACTTCAATATGCAGGTGGACTGGGTAAATAATGTTGTTAGTGGATCTAAAGAAAGGGAATTCATGGAATGCTTACAGGATGGCTTTTTGGAACAGCTTGTCATGGAGCCCACAAGAGAGCAGGCTATTCTGAACCTAGTGCTTTGCAATGAACTAGACTTACTGCCTGGAACTTGCACTGGCTTTCCACTGAGCCTTTTAATAAGATTTGTATTTGAATTATTCATAGTTTTAAACTGAGTACTAACAGCTCTTTCGAATTTGATTTAAGCTTCTCAGGTTCTTTTTGCAGAATTTTTGCAATTGGAGTAATTGTGATTTACCTAACTCATCACCTACCTCGATACTGTCCGATCCCCCCAGCCCAGGAACATACATTTGGGACACCACCCACGCCCTCCATCACCTCCAAGACTTATGTTTCCCTGGCCCCCAACACCTCATCTTCACCATCCCTATATACCTCCATTTCCAAACTCTCAATTTCTTCCTCTTCTGACGTCCCCACCAGTACCCTTCCACTAACACACTCATTCGTTTGGCTGAACTGATCCCCACCCTCAATAATTTCTCCTTTGAATTCTCCCACTTCCTCCAGACAAAAGGGGTAGCCATGGGCACCCACATGGGCCCCAGCTATGCCTGTCCCTTTGTCGATTATGTGGAACAGTCTATCTTCAGTAGTTACACAGGCACCATTCCTCCTTTTCCTCTGCTACATCCATCACTATATCGGCACCACCTCATGCTCCTACAAGGAGGTTGAACAGTTCATCAACTGCCTTAAAACACATTCCACCCCAACCTTAAATTCATCTGGACAATCTCAGACATCTCCCTCCCCTTCCTGGACCTCTCCATCTCCATCAACGGTGACCAACTCAACACTGACATCTACAAACCTATTTACTCTCACAGGTACCTGGACTATACCTCCTCCAACCCTGCCTCCTGTAAAAATATCCCTTATTCCCAATTACTCCACCTCTGCCACATATGCTCCCGGGGGACCAGTTTCACCACAGAACACACCAGATGACCTCCTCCTTTGAAGACCACAGTGTCCCCTCCCATGTGGTCGATGATGCCCTTCAGCGTATCTCATCCACTTCCCCCCACGAATTCCACCCCAACAGCCGTAACAAGGACAGAACCCTTCTCTTCCCCGAAGAGCTTTTGCCCGAAGGTCGACTCTCCTGCTTCTCGGATGCTGCCTGACTTGCTGCGCTTTTCCAGCACCACACACTAATGTCCAACATCTGCAGTCCTCACTTTTGCGCAGTTGTGCTTTCGTCCATTACTGCATTGGATTCATATAGAGCCCCAGAAGCAGAAAGAGGGCATGGCATCCTTGTGTACCACACAGTTGTAGGGTAAGAATAATGTACTCTGCCATTAACTGGCATTTTTAGTGGGTGTTTTTATATTGCTGTATTGGTAGTGGTAAGACTTGTACTTAATTTATAAGTTATAGATGATTAGTAATCAGGGTGATGAGCAATAATATATCACTACATGATACTGAATGGATGGAACAGTGTCTTAAATCTGTGAGTTCCCAACTTCTAGGAAGTAGATGTCAGAGGCTTCTCTGTTTGAATGTATTTTAGGCCCATTTAGGTTCATTGAGAGAAGTACAGACAAAAACATTGGTGCATGTCAAGCACTTGTCCTCAACTTGCAGGAAGAGTAAGTATAAAGTGCAGTGAGGAACATAGAACAGAACAGCACAGTACTGGTCCTTCAGCCCTCAATGTTGTGCTGATCTGTAATCTTTCTCTAAGATCAAACTAACCAACGTTTTACTATCATCCAGAATCGGTGAAGTTGAGGGCTACGAGGTGGTATTATCAAAGATGAATTACCACCTGGGGCAGATCAGCCATGTTCATAAAGAATGGTGGGACAGGCTTGATCGGCTCAATGGCTGACTCCTCCTCTTTCTTTTGCTCTTATGTGCAATAATAACATACGTCTTGCTGCCAAATTCATTTTTTAAAGTTCCAAAGAGAATTCAATTCCAATCTCTATATCCTCACAGTAATTCACAGAATCATTGAATCACTACAGTGTGGAAACAGGCCACTCGGCCCAGCAAGTCCGCATTGATTAAGAAAGCGAATGCAATGTTGTCTCTTATCTCAAGAGGGTTGGAATATAAAAGCAGAGATGTACTACTAAGACTTTATAAAGCTCTGGTTAGGCCCCATTTGGAGTACTGTGTCCAGTTTTGGTCCCCACACCTCAGGAAGGACATACTGGCACTGGAACGTGTCCAGCGGAGATTCACACGGATGATCCCTGGAATGACAGGTCTAACATATGAGGAACGGCTGAGGATAGTGGGATTGTATTCGTTGGAGTTTAGAAGATTAAGGGGAGACTTAATAGAGACGTACAAAATAATACATGGCTTGGAAAAGGTGGATGCTAGGAAATTGTTTCAGTTAAACGAGGAGACTAGGACCCGTGGACACAGCCTTAGAATTAGAGGGGGTCATTTCAGAACAGAAATGCGGAGACATTTCTTCAGCCAGAGAGTGGTGGGCCTGTGGAATTCATTGCCACGGAGTGCAGTGGAAGCCGGGACGCTAAATGTCTTCAAGGCCGAGATTGATAGATTCTTGTTGTCTCGAGGAATTAAGGGCTACGGGGAGAACGCTGGTGAGTGGAGCTGAAATGCGCATCAGCCATGATTGAATGGCGGAGTGGACTTGATGGGCCGAATGGCCTTACTTCCACTCCTATGTCTTATGGTCTTATGCACCATAGAAAGCATTCTATTCAGATGTATAACAACCTAGTATGGCAACTGCACTGCCCAGGACCATAAGAAACTACAAAATGTTGTGTGCACAGCCCAGACCATCACAGAAGCCAATCTCTCATCCACAGACTCCGTTACACTATTTGTTGCTGTGGAAAGGCTGCCAATATCATCAAAGACCCCGCCAAATTCCTGATGAAAGGCTAATGCCCGAAATGCCGATATTCCTCCTACTCGGATGGTGCCTGACCTATGCTTTTCTAGCACCACACTCTTGACTCTGGTCTCCAGCATCTGCAGTCCTCACTTTCTCCTAGAAGAGACAGAAGCTGTACACATGCACCTATAGGTTCAAGAGGAGTTTTTTTCCCTGCTGTTATTAAACTGCTGAATGGATCTTTAACTTCAAATAATGTTGATCTTGTAATGTTGATCTTGTTTTGTGCACCTCCTATGCAACTGTAACCTTGTATGCCTCGCTGTATTTGAGCATTCTATGATCTGTATGTCCTTGTTTGCTATGATCTGCCTGTACTGCTTGCAAAACAAAGCATTTCACTATACTTAGGTACATGTGACTACAAATTAAATTGAGATGACTGACCTCCAATTCCCCCAACTTTATGTTAGGTGGCTCAGTAGTTAGCACTGCTGCCTCACAGCACCAGGGATCCAGGTTCAATTCCACTTTTGGGCAACTGTGGAGTTTGCACATTCTCTCCGTATCTGTGTGGGTTTTCTCTGGGTGCTTTGGCTTCCTTCCACAGTCTAAAGATGTGCAGGATAGATGGATTGGCTCTGGTAAATTGGCCATAGTGTCCAGGGATGTGCAGTCTAGGTGGATTAGCCATGAGAAATGCAGGGTTACAGGGATAGGTTAGAGGGGGTGGTTATGATTTTGCCCTTCAGAGGATCGGTATAGACTTGATAGGCCAAATGGCCTGCTTCCATACTGTAGAGAATCAACAATTTGAGGTATAGCTACATTGAGTGGTGAGTTTTACCTCTGATTTCCATTTTGTGAATAACCTTTTATGAGATTTGCAGGAAATGAGGAAGTTTGTAATGAGGATATAGCTCAGCATGATACTTTATTGCGTGTATAATGTCATGTTAGGTTTAAATAACCTTGGTAAATGATGCTGAACAGCTTTTACAGCTATTTTTGACTGCATTACTTTATGCAATTATAAAAGCCTACTAAAGTCATTTTTGTTTCATTCTGGGAAACAAATTATCCAGTTTACAATTTCCACCAGTCCTTTTGTAGTAGGGTTACAATTTGCATTTCATATTTATACTTTGAGCATTTTAAGATTCAAGCTGCGTATGTTTTAGATTTTGGTTTTAGTAATGCTGTGAAGTCAAATGTACGATACAAAAGCCTTTTCCAAAATTCAGTAACACAAATATCGTCTATTCTTGATACCTGTCCAAGGGATCAGGGATGTTATAATACTTAATATGCTAAAGCTGTTTACAAGACTGAGTTAGAATACATAAAACTATGATTTCCGTGAAGTGCAATACTTGGGTACTGAAAACTAAATGTTACTTGCTCTGATCTTCTATTCAAAGAATTATCAGAAGGAGCATTTGCAAAGCCTTGGAAAATTGAAATCTTAAAGCTTTTAACTTACCTGCCTGTAACATGTACATGGAGAAAGTGAGGACTGCAGATGCTGGAGTATATGTACATGTACAGGTAACATGTACATAGTAACATGTACATAGCAAGACTACCCTGAACTGGAAGGAAAATTATAGTGAAAATTGTTTTGGTGGTTGGGGGAGTGGACAAAGTTGAAAGATGTGAACTGTGGGAGAAATAGACCAAATGGAAAGCTTTGTGATTTTTGGTACATATAGCATTTAAGAGAGTGTACCTTAAGGTGATGTCAATAACTATTGCCCTAACCGGATATGATGTTAGTTCCATGACTTGTAGTTAGCCTGCAAGCAGCAGCAATTGTGATCAGATGAACTTAGCTTAGTAACTCTGTTTCTATATAGTTTTATATTCAAATAAAAAACTCACGCTGGTTACCACTTTTTGTATGATGGGTACATTTCTATCAAAGAGAAGAATGGAACAAAGTACTAGTGGAAATTGAGGGAACAGACAGGACAAGGAAGGTACTGCGTGAACTACAGTGAGAACTGTAGGAAGGTATTGCAAAGGGGAAGGATTCAGCAACATTAACAAGAGGAAGCATTTCACTGTGGGTTAGCAGGGGAGGAAGAATTTTAATATCGTTGACAGGAATGCTACAGAGTATGAAGTAGGTGTTTGGAAGAGAGGGCATGTTTTCCTAAAACTAAGGGGAGACTGATAAGGGATGAGATTGCCTTTGCAAAGGCAACAGGACAATTTAGAAAAATTATGATCGAGTTGTCTGTTGAATATGAATGTGTTAAACTGCCACATATCAACTCTCCTATAAACTATTCAGATTTAAAAATCCATCAACTCAACAAATGTTTGCCAAATATGTTGCTGCAGACCACAACTTAAATGGATATAATTGTAATTTCTAAGGTAAAAACAAGGACTGCAGAGGCTGGAAACCAGATTCTAGATTAGAGTGGTGCTGGAAAAGCACAGCAGTTCAGGCAGCATCCGAGGAGGGGAAAGTGAATAAACCTTTAATGCTAAGAGAAACCAGGACATGTAGAAGTAGTAGGGGAATGTAATTACTTTTGAAATATTATAGTAAAATGCTACCAGACAAAGTGTGTTCAATGGCCTCCTTCAGTGGTTTCTAAAATGATTTTTGGAAAATTATTAGAAATTAATTAGAATGCACAATGTTTTATTGTAAAAATCCCAAATTTTCCAGGCAAACATGTCTCCAGAATTTTCTTGAAACGTACTTGAAGTTTGAGGAATTGCTTTTGATCTAATTGTGTGCAATTTCAAATTTGCTGTGTTAAGGTGTTGCTTCACTGTGGTTATAACATTGTCTTTACGGTGGCTCGAAACATAGGGATATAGGCACATAGAAACAGGAGTAGGCCATTCAGCCCCTCAAGCCTATTGAGCCATTCAGTAAGTTCATTGCTGATCTGTGGCCTAACTCCATATGTCTGCCCCCATATCCCTTCCTTAAAAAAATTGTCTATGTCAGGTTTTAAATTTAACAGTGAATTGGCTTCAACCGCCATTTGAGGAAGTGTGTTCTAAACTCCCACCACTGTTTGTGTTCTTTTTGGCATCTCTCCTGAATGACTTGGCCCTAATTCTTAGACTGTGCTCCCAGTTCTTGAATCTTAACCCAGTGAAAATAATTTATCTAACCTGTCTTTCCCTGTTAATATCCTGCAAGCCTCAATTAGATCACCCCTTAACTTTCTAAATTGTAGAGAATAAAGGCCTAATTTGTCTAATCTCTCCTCATAACTTAACCCCTGAAGTTCAGGTATCATCCTTGTAAACCTGCACTGAACTCCCTCCAGGGCCAAAACATCCTTCTGAAGGTATAGTGCCCAGATCTGCTCACAGTATTCCTATGTGGTCTGACTATGGTTTTGTATAACTGCAAAATAACGTCTGCATCCTCACACTTGCAGCCCTTTAGATATGAGGGCCAGCATTCCATTAGATTCCTCAACTATTTTCTGTGCCGATATGTGGTACTTTAAGGCGCTATGTACCTGAAACCCAAAATTTTGTAAGACATTCAGTATGTTTAACTTGATGCTTTCTAAAAAAAAACCCCTGATTTATCCTTTATCTGTCTGAAATGGATAACCTCACACTGGCTTAAATTAAAGTCCATGTGCCACAGATTTGCCCATTCACCTAAGCTATCACTATCCTGTTGTAATTTTATGCTGTTGTTAAACTGTCTACGATGCTGCCCAATTTTATGTCATCAGCAAATTTGGATATTGCACTTTTTAATGCCATTATCCACGTCATTAATGAATATTATGAATAAATGAGGCCCAACACAGATCCCTGCAGGACACCACTAGTTATGTCCTGCCAGTTTGAATACTAACCCATTATTCCAACTCTATTTTCTGCCACTCAGCCAATTTCGTATCCATGTCAGTAATTTGCCCTCAATTCTGTGGGCTTTCACCTTCGCTGATAATCTCTTGTTTGGGACTTTATCCAAAGCCTCCTGGAAATCCATATAACAACATCCATCAACTTAGGTCTATCCTCCACCTTTGTCACTTCTTCAAAAATCTCTATGACGTTTGTCAGCCATGACTTACTCTTCATGAATCCATGCTGAGTCTTCTTGAATATCTGAAATGTTTCAAGGTGATTAGTTACCCTACCTTTGATTACAGATTCCAATAAATTCCTCACCACAGATGTCAGGCTAACTGGTTTGTAATTCCCCGCTTTCCCTCTGTCACCCTTCTCAAAGAATGGAGTGACATGAGCAAATTTCCAATTCAAAAGTACAACTCCTGAATCGAGGGGGCTTTGCCAATGTCCCAGCCATAATCTTTCAATGTGCTGTCCTACCTCCTTTAACACCCATGGATGGAAACCATCAGCTCCTGAGAATTTGTCACCTCCTCAGTTCCATTAATTTTACCATTTTTGAAACTTTACTTAAGCTAATTTTATTTAGACCTTGTCTCTGATCCTCTATTAATTGCTTTGAGACTTCAGTCAAGCTATCTTTCTATCCTGCGGTGAATACTGAAGCAAAGTGATCATTCAGCATGGTTGCCAGTTCCTCTTGGTCATTGACAATATCCCACTCTCAGCCTTCACAGGGTCAATAGTATTCTTAACTAACTGCTTTCCCTTTAGATAAATATAAAATTTCTTATTATTATCTTTTATGTCCCTTGCAAGTTTCCTTTCATAATTCCTTTTTAGCCGAGCTTATAAACTATTTTATAGCCCTCTGCTGGTCTTTGCATTCGTCTCACTCTGTGGGATCTATGGTGTTCTTTGTATTTTTATATGAACATTCTGTTAATTTTCTGCTGTTCGTTACCTCCTTAGATGTCCATGGCTGAATTTCTTTTGTGTAGTGGAACTTTTCCTTCTCATAGGTACAAACTGCTTCTGAATCTCATTAATTATTTTTTTGAACACCCTTCGCTGTTCCTTGGTTGTTTTACCGATTATCAGAGCTTCACAGTTAACTGTAGATACTGATTGCCTCTACCCATTTAAGCCTGCCTTATACAAATCCAAGCTTCTCGCATCTGTTCTTTGCTTGTCTCTTCCAACAGCTACATAAAACTAGATCATGTTATGGTCATTATTTGATCAAAGCTCACAAACAACTAGATCGCTAATTAACAAGCCTCATTGCTCATTACTAGATCCCATATTGCTCGTCTCCTCATCAAATCCATACATACACTTGGTGAAGGCACAACATTTCTGTGGATGATACAGAAAAACAAAGTATTGTATGATTAATATATGTAAACAGAGAATGATATTCTATCCATGATGAATGGGTTAAAGTAATTGGATGACAGTTGAGGATTCTGGATCTTTCTGATTCTGTTTGTTTCCTTCAAATATTTCATTAGGAGGCATTAATTAATTAATGTAGCTACATGATCCATGCTCTGAAAGAAGGTATTACTTTATGATCATTGACAGTTACCTACCAAATCAATTCATTAATTTTGTTAAACCTTCAGTGGAAATTAAAATTAAAAATGAACATTGTACGTTATCAGTTTAACAAAATATAATATTTATTTGGAGTGACATCCATGCTGCTGACTAAAACTGGGAACCTAAATACAATACATGAAGGCAACACGTCTTTAAATGGAGCCACTGTAAGGCTGGAACCATTTCAGAATATGGTCTTATTTAAATTTGTGAATGTTTCATTCTGCCTGTACCTGTTAGTATTGATATGGAGGCCAACATTGTTGCTTTGGTTTACAGAGTACCAAGTAAGTTAGCTGCGTTAAGTTATAACTTAAGGGTGAGGATCTTGGAAACTGTTGAAGTGCACAATATGACAGGAAGCTGGCTACAACCTGCTCACATTATTAATGATGACAGAGTCTTTCCACTACAGTTGGAGGTTTGCCTGTATGATCTCCTTAATGTTGTGCATATTATAATTGACCAAAGCTGTAGCAGGTGACTGGACAGATCTGGATTCAGTACGCATCAGCCGAAGTCTCCAGACTGATCAATGTGCTGTGCTCGGCACTACATAGTGGAGCATCAAAGTTTGGATGCAGGAGGAGCAAGATGTTGACTCCGATGGGGGGAAGGTGGAGCTATGACACCGGCAGTTAGGCGAATTGCTGCCCATGATGTCCTCCTAATATCACAATTTTCTTAAGGTGCACCATTGCTATTAGCTGGTGGTCATATGCTGAACCCACTTGCTCTATTTTCAGACTGTCTTGCAATCAATGAAGTGTCATCTCATGGGCACTCAGCTTGAAACCTTGTCTTAGCATTCAGCATAAATGAGAAGGTTTTTTGCTTGATAATAGGCTAAAATGTGCAAGATGGGAAAATGATGCAACCAAATTATTTTTATATGACTTAAAAATAAATAAACTTAATCTAACTTTCCGCAACAATGTGCGTCCTAATGCAGCTACAAATCTCTACTCTCTTTCAGCTTTTACTGAATTGTGCGAGCACTGTAGGAGCATAAGATACAAGCTGTTTACATCCTTGATCTGATTGCTTAAATGCTCTAAACTAATTTTCAGAACTTAGCTAGTTTTGGAACCTAACAAGGCTTCAGTATCCCACATCTTGACAATTAGAGCACAAAACAGCATGTGAGATCACTGAGGTGAGGAGTAAAAGATGAGAAGTGGGTGAACAGAGCACTACTTCTAGCTTCCTTTACTCCTCCACCTCTCATGGCCTATATTCACTTTCCTACCATCAATGAGCTGGAGAGCATTTTGCTGTCCAGTGGGCCACTGGCAGGCTAAGAAAATATTCTAATTTGTCATATTTAGGGTAACGTTGAGAGTGTGCAAACCATAGGTGAGAGCCATATATATACTAACCCTTCAACCTTGCTTGATGTTCATTTGTCGATTATTACATGGAAAAACACAGCATCATAAAGGCAGTGATGCCATGATATCCATGCTTGAGATGGATCATCCAGTCTCTATGTGATCATTCAGAATACCATTGAAAATATTGTTTATACCTCACAGTTTTAGTTATTGCTGTAAAATTTTCCTCTTTGATATATATCATTTTGAGCATAGCTTGAAGTCACCTGGACACACTGGGGACTTTCCACTGCTGTCTCTGTCTCCGCCATCTGCTGTTACGTGCTTGTGATATACAAAACATAATCTGAAAATCCAACTATCCAGATTTTCTGATCCATCAAAGAGTGTATATCTGTGCTTTTACCTGTGCTGCATGAATCCTGTGATGGTGCATCTTCAGAGCTAGTGGCAGGTTTTTGGGAGAAATTTTTCTTTAGATGCAAATCTCCCAAGGTAGATTAATGACATAATTTAATCGTGCAAGTACTAAATTATGTTGCACTACCTAGAGGAGGTAGAAGTTTTGGGTGATGGTATTATATTTTCTGAAAACAAAAGGAACAGCAGAGGACAGTATGTATAAGCTTAAAGTGGCAAGATGACCACTTGCCTGCTTTTGAGCAGGTTGGTTCTGTCCTCAGTGTCGGCTGTTAGCATTTGTTCATAAAAGTTAATTCAAAATCAAACAAAAGATATATTTGTAAACAATTACATATTAAAGGCAAAGTGTTGTTTGAGAAATATAAAGAGAAGAAGGAGCACTGGTGATTTATTACCGCTGTCTCAAAGTTTGTGAGTGACTGTTGTAGATATGCCCATATTTTATTGGCAAATTATAGAAGTCATCACGAGCAATACGGTTAAGTGATGTTCTATTCTTTCGCCAGCTACACATTAGAGTAGTCCACAGACCCTTGAAGTCAACTAGCAAGTTGAAAAAGGAAGTTAAGAAAGCATATAGGATACTTTTATTAGTTGAGGCATTGTATCCAGGTGAAGGGTGGTTATGATGGAACTGTATAAGATGTTAGGCCACTGCTAGAATACTGTGTGCAGTTCTGGTTGCCACACTACACAAAGGACATGATTGTACGAGAGAGAGAGTGCAGAGGAGATTCATCAGGCTGATCCCTAGGCTGGAGCATTTCAACTCTGAAGAGAAAGTAGGAAAGTTGGGATTGTTTTTCTCAGAGTAGTGAAGTCCCAGAGAACACCTGATTAAAGCATACAAAATTTCGAGTAACATAGACAGAGTAGATAGGAAGAAACCTTTCATCTTAGTAGAAGGATCAAAAACCAGGGGGCTTAGACTTAAGGTAATCGATCAGAGAGTAGTGAGTATCTGGAACTCACTGCTGAAAGGGTGAAAGAGGTGGGAACGATCACAACCATCACAAGTATTTAGATATTCACTTGAACACCATAGCATACAAGACTACAAGCTAAGTGCTAGTAAATGGGATTAGAGTAGGTATATGCGTGATGACAGTGGGCTGAAACACCATTTTCCATACTGTATAGCTCTGACCCTTGCTACCACTGATGAAATTTCAATGCCTGTTCTGTAGCTGTCCATATCAAGACAGCTGATGTAATGCTCTGTATCTACTTTGTGATCCCTTTGAAAAGAGGAAAGGAGGAGTCATGTAATTTAAAGTAATGAATGTGCTGAATGAATGAATGGACAGTATTTGTTGAGAGCCACTGAAATATATAGGCATGATGTATAAATTAATAATAGGGCAAGTGCTACTGGTCAGATGGGAACATGTGAATGGTCTGAGAAGTGATGCACAGGAATTAACTTGAAAATACAGATTGAGTGTGTTGGTATAAATATATATATCTGAATGCAGTTAAATATGGCATTGCACCTGCCTTGCTTATGTCATTAAACTACTTGTGGCACTGCATTCAATGATGGGGCATTAGACACCTACTAAGCACCTGAGTGCACTCCAGCTATGTGGTTTTGTCCTCTTAGGAAGCTGTTTTTCCATATTGACAGAGAAGAATTAGTGCCTTACAGCCCCCTGCAGCTCACAGCATTAGGTCTAGAGAGGCATTTCTGAGCCAGGGCTCAAACTTGCCCAGTTGAGAATCTATAAGTAAGAGCTTCCCCAATTGTCTATCGAACATGCAACAGTACAGGCCCTTTGGCCCTTGATGTTATGCCGGCCTTCTATCCTACTCTGAGATCAGACTAGCTTACATACCCTTTATTGTACTATCTTCCATGTGCCTATCCAAGAGTTGTTTAAATGTCCCTAATGTATCTGACTCTACTACCACTGCTCACGGTGTATTCCACAGACCCATCACTGAATAAAGAATCTACCTCTGACATCTCCTTCAAATACCTTAAAACTATGCTCCCTCTTGATAGACATTTCTGCCAGAAGAGAAAGTCTCTGGCTCTCCACTCTATCTGTGCATCTCATCATCTTGTAAATCTCTATCAAGTCACCTCTCATCCTCCTTCACTCCAATGAAAAAAAGCCCTAGCTCCCTCAATCTTTCTTCATAAGACATGCCCAGGCAGCATCCTGGTAAATCTCCTTTGCACCCTTTCTAAAGGTTCCACATCTTTCCTAGAATGATGTGACCTGAACTGAACACAATATTCCAAGATAGTCTTTACAATCTTTCAACGGGCTTTGAGACTTTTAGATAAGCAGATAAATATGGAAGGAACAGAGTGGTATGGACCAAAGGCAGGCAGAAGGGATTAGTTAATTAGGCAATGTTTGGCACAACATTGTGGACCAAAGTGCCTACTCCTGTGCTGTAAAATTCTATGTTCAACTATCATCCTTAGAGTTTTCAATTAATGGTTCAGTTGAATTCATGTCATGTGCATTGCCATTGCACCCAATTAATTGGGAAATGTAGAATTCAGGTCTAAATGCATCAGCTGAATTAAAAATAAATTGCAAACTCACTGCAATCCTTCTGGGTTCCCCACATCCTACTGGCTGTTCTGCAGCAGTAGGTTGAAACAGTAAAAATCCACCCAGAATATCAGCAAATAAGAATATGATTCAAAAGGCAAAGAAGTGTCCTGCACCTATCCGAACTCTTCCCCTGCGCACCTCATTCCAAAAATTGGGAATTTGGTTTTCTGTCAAGCCATGTGTAATATAAAGTTCATATTAATTAAATCAACCATATATCTAATGGAAAGTTTAAAGGGTAGTGTGAATCATATTATGACCCATGAGTTTTGTTTTTAAACATTTATTTTGATTATTTATTTGTAGATCTCCAGTTAGACTTGCATCAATTTAATCAAGATGACATCTTTAGATGGCAGAGTGATTACACTCTCCAGAAGGTAAACAGTTAGTACTGAATAATTGTGTAAGCTGCCTTTTCTCATACTTTTATACACTGCCAAACTAACATTAGAACCCTACTGAGAAATAATGAGATTTTTGTGGTTGGCTGGTGGTAAATTTCCCCTGATAGTCTCAGCTAGAGAGTTTATTACAGTCTGGTTATTTTCCTTTTTTTAATCTTAATCCCTGACACACTTTACTCAACCTAAGAAGTTAAAGGTAGGATGGATTGGGACTCAGAATTTAATGTGGAAAAAGCTATTGTTAGTTAGATTTAGAAACAAATTAGAATTTATGGGCAAAAGGTGGAAGGCCAGCAGGAAGAACATTGGAGAAATGATATCTAGAGGTGACAAAAGTCTAGATAGGAATTTCAGTGAAAGACTAGCTGAGATAGATGGTAGGGTATGTCTCTTTAAAAAAGGTTTGGGGCTTTGAAACTCCATTCCGGATATTCACCCTATTCAACCCAGCCAGAGCAAGTTTTTTTGGGAATGGAATGAATGGAAAAAAGAGCAAAGTTTATTACCTGTGCTGATCAGAGTTCACATTGGCTTTTAATGCATCTTTCACCTATATGTAGCTCATACAATCTGATAGCACTAAAGTATTCATACAGTCAAGGATCATGATGTAAAAATAGAGCTGCAAATAGTCAACATATGCATTACTGTGGTCTGACAAGTGCCCAGGTCATGATGGATTTTACCTGTAGTCTTTGAAAGAAGAAGCAACTAAGATAGTAATTACATTGGTTTTAATGATGTGGAGATGCTGGAGTTGGACTGGGGTGCACAAGGTCAAAAATCAAACAACACCAAGTTGTCGTCCAACAGGTTTGTTTGATATTGTAAGCTTTCAAAGCTCTGCAGCTTCCTCAGGCATGGAATGATAGGGAGATATAGTATTTATAAGAAAAAGTTAACAACTTCAAAACTAGCTGTCCTTGTTGAATTCTTTAGTCAGCCAGGAGGTAGATTCATTTAGATAGATTCATTTCAAGTCTTTGTGCCTAGATAATTAAAGGTTTTATCTATGCACAAGGGGTAACAGCTCAGGTTGGAATTGCACTTTAGATGTGAATGTTTAGGATGTAGGTTTGATATCCAGACATTTCATTACCT
>NC_057741.1:19326981-19371362 GCF_004010195.1 Chiloscyllium plagiosum | reverse complement strand
TGTAGATGACGTTGGTTTTGTCCATGGGTTGTGCAGGGTCTTTTAAGTTTGTAAGTTTTTGTTTGAGAGTGTTGGTGGGTTTGTGTGCTACTAGGATTCCAAGGGGTGAGTGTGTGTGCACATGTGCGTGAGAGAGACTGTGTGTGTTTGTGTATGGGAACAAGTTTGTGTGTGGTGTATATAGTGTGGTGGGATCACCTGTAGTGTGACATGAACCCAAGATCACGGTTGAGACTGTGTTCGGAGGTATGGAACTTAGCTATCAGCCTTTGCTCAGCGATTTTGCTCAGCTTGAAGTCTGCTTTGGAGAACGCTCACTCAAAGATTGGAAGCTGAATGCCCTAGACTGCTGGGAGGGAACAGGCCTATGTATTAAATGTTGTGCGGTGTCCATTCATCCATTGTTATAGTGTCAGCAAGGTCTCACCAATGTTCCACGCCTCAGAGCATCCTTGCCTGCATCGAAGAAGATAGACAATATTGGCTGAGTCACATGAATACCTGCCGTGTATGTGGTGGGTTGTGTTCCCATGTATTATGTTAGTATCCATGTTGATCATCTGACATGTCCTGTGGAGGTTGTGTGGTGTCCTGGTCTTCTGACGGCTGGGTTTGCTGTGAACAATGGTCTTTTTAAAGTTTGGTAGTTGTTTGACGATGAAAAGTGGAGGCATAGGTCTTGTCCATAGGGAATGGCAGTTTTAATATGTTCAGTGTGGAAGCTCGAGAAGTTTAGCGTCCATAGGCTTGTGGTACAGTATGGTGCAGAACTGTCTGTCTTTGTAGATGTGTGTGTCCAAAAAGGAGACTGATTGGAAAGAATTGTCCATGGTAAGTCTGATGGTGGGGTGAAACTTGTTGATATCATTATGTAGTTGATTCCTTGCCATGAGCCCAAGGGAGAAAATGTCATCAATGTATCTGCTGTACAGTGCTGGTGAGAGATCCTGCATGGCAAAGAAGGCATGTTCAAACTTGTGCATGAACATGTTCGAATATTGGGGTGCAAATTTTGTCCCTATGGCTGTTCCTTGTGTCTGAATGAAGCACCGGTTGTCAAAGCGAAAGATGTGTACGAGGATGAAGTGGCTGAGTTGTTGGATGGCGTCTGGAAATTGGCAGTTGTTAGTATTGAGTACTGATGCTGTTGCAGCAATGCCACTGTCATTGGTAATGCTGGTGTAGAGTGCTGAAACATCCATTGTGATGAGTGTTCCTGATTCGATTGGTCCACGGGTGCTGATATTATTGAAGGAAATCTAAGAGATTGTTGCATCTATATTTAAAGCTAAAAGATTACTGGGACAATGTCGTGAAATGCTTGCAACTTTGATCAGTAAATTCACTCTTTTTAATATTCAGTTGCTAAAGCTTACAGTACATATTATTCAGATCAAAACCCTGGGTACTGATGGATTATATCACTTGAATAGAATAACCATATATTGCTCTAAGCCATTACAGCAGTACAAAACTTGGACATGCAGTGATTTTTTGATGCATAAAGAATAGACTAAACTTGATTGAAAAGACTTAATTTATTGCTACTGACAGAAGAAATTCTTTATCTATTATTGGGGGAAAGACATTTCCATTATTTTTTTTATATTTGAAGATTTGAATCTCATGTCAATAAGAATGAGGTACTTAAATCCTGTCTCTGCCTTTGAGAGATTTTAAATAAATGTCTTAAAGATATAGTAGAAGATTTCTTTCACTTATGAAAAAAAATCACCAAAGTAGATTTTCTAAAATAAAATTCTTGATGGCTTAAATTTGTAGTGTATGTTGGAAATTAGTAAATTTCCATGTTGATTCATTAATTCAACCTTAAACATATTTCTCTGCATGTGCATTGAATGGAATACAACCTTACCATTCTGGACTGTTAGCAGTTTTTATTTATGATTTTGTTTTGGTCCCATCCATCTCTGTCTTTCTGTTCTGATGAAGAGTCACTCTACTCAAAACATTACTCTGCTTTCTTTTCACAGATGTTGTCAAACCTGCTGAGTTTGTCCAGCAATTTGTGTTTTTATTTCAATTCTTCAGCATTTGCAATTCTTTGTTTTACTTCTCTGTTTGTCATTGACTAGCTCACTTTCTTGATCTTTTCCTGCCCTTATTCTCTATAGAAGCCTTCTTCCATTAAATAATTATTTTCAGTCCCCTTGGGTCTTATGGTCTGTCTTGACTTCTTTTATTTTTTAGACAGGTTCCTCTGTTTCAAATTACTACATTTTTAATACTGTGTCATCTAGTGAAGAGTTCTTTTCACTGTACCGTTTTCTTCGCAGTTCTGCATGAGCTGATATGCGTATTGCACAGGAAACTGTGGCAAGACAGACTCATTGCTACAACCTCAAACTTAAACAAAATCTTTTAGTTGACTTAATTGATTAGCCATCAAAAAGTATGGCCAAATTTGTGAATGAAAGTCTTGTCCTTTGTCCTATTAAAAGAAGCAACAGTCAAAAATGAAAACAAGTCCCACTTGCCAATAGTTCATAGAGTCATAGAGATATACAGCATGGAAACAGACCCTTTGGCCCAACCCATCCATGCCGACCAGATATCCCATCCCAATCTAGTCCCACCTGCCAGCACCCTCCAAACCCTTCCTATTCATATACCTATCCAAATTCCCTTTAAATGTTGCAACTGTACCAGCCTCCACCACTTCCTCTGGCAGCTCATTCCATACACGTACCGCCCCTTAGGTCTCTTTTATATCTTTCCCCTCTCACCATAAACCTATGCCCTCTAGTTCTGGGCTTCCCGACCCCAGGGAAAAGACTTTGTCTATTTACCCTATCCATGCCTTTCACAATTTTGTAAACAACTATAAAGTCACCCCTCAGCCTCCAACGCTCCAGGGAAAACAGCCCCAGCCTGTTCAGCCTCTCTCTATAGCTCAAATCCTCCAACCCTGGCAACATCCTTGTAAATCTTTTCTGAATCCTTTCAAGTTTCACAACATCTTTCTGACAGGAAGGAGACCAGAATTGCATGCAATATTCCAACAGTGGCCTAACCAATGTCCTGTACAGCAGCAACATGACCTCCCAACTCCTGTACTTAATACTCTGAGCAATAAAAGAAAGCATACCAAACACCACCTTCACTATCCTATCTACCTGCAACTCCACTTTCAAGGAGCTATGAATCTGCACTCCAAGGTCTCTTTGTTCAGCAACACTCCCTAGGACCTTACCATTAAGTGTATAAGTCCTGCTAAGATTTGCTTTCCCAAAATGAACCCTCCACTACCACCCTCTGTCTTCTACCTTTTGAGCCAGTTCTGTATCCAAATGGATAGTTCTCTGTTTATTCCGTGAGATCTAACATTGCTAATCAGTCTCCCATGGGGAACCTTGTCCAACGCCTTACTGAAGTCCATATAGATCACATCTACAGCTCTGCCCTCATCAATCCTCTTTGTTACTTCTTCAAGAAACTCAATCAAGTTTATGAGACATGATTTTCCACGCACAAAGCCATTTTGTCTATCCTTAAACAGTCCTTGCCTTTCCAAGTACATGTACATCCTGTCCCTCAGGATTCCCTCCAACAACTTGCCCACACCAACATTAGGCTCACTGGTCTCTAGTTCCCTGGCTTGTCCTTGCCACCCTTCTAAAACAGTGGCACCATATTAGCCAACCTCCAGTCTTCCGGCACATTACATCTGACGATTATATAAATATCTCAGCAAGACGCCCAGCAATCACTTTTCCAGCTTCCCACAGAGTCTGGGGTACACCTGACCAGGTCCTGGGGATTTATTTATCTTTGTGCGTTTCAAGACATCCAACACTTCATCTCAGTAATTTGGACATTTTGCAAGGTGTCACCCTCTATTTCCCTACAGTCTATATCTTCCATATCCTTTTCCACAGTAAATACTGATGCAAAATACTTGTTTAGAATCTCCCCCATTTTCTAAGGCTCCACACAAAGGCCGCTTTGCTGATCTTTGAGGGGCCCTATTTTCTCCCTCGTTACCCTTTTGTCCTTAACGTATTTGTAAAAACTCTTTGGATTCTCCTTAATTCTATTTGCCAAAGCTATTTCATGTCCCGTTCTTGCCCTCCTGATTTCCCTCTTAAGTATACTCCTACTGCCTTTATACTCTTCTAAGGATTCACTCGATCTATCCTGTCTATACCTTACATATGCTTCCTTCTTTTTCTTAACCAAACCCTCAATTTCTTTAGTCATCCAGCATTCCCTCTACCTACCAGCCTTTCCTTTCACCCTAACAGGAATATACTTTCTCTGGATCCTTGTTATCTCATTTCTGAAGGCTTCCCATTTTCCAGCCATCTCTTTACCTGCAAACATCTGCCCCTAGTCGCTTTCCAAAATTCTTGCCCAATACCGTCAAAATTGGCTTTTCTCCAATTTAGAACTTCAACTTTTAGATCTGGTCTATCCTTTTCCATCATTACTTTAAATCTAATAGAATTATGGTAGCTGGCCCCAAAGTGCTCCCCCACTGACACCTCAGTCACCTGCCCTGCTTTATTTCCCAAAAGTAGGTCAAGTTTTGCACCTTTTCTAGTAGTACATCCACATACTAAATCTAAAAATGTTCTTGTACACACTTAACAAATTCCTCTCCATCTAAACCCTTTACACTATGGCAGTCCCAGTCGATGTTTGGAAAGTTAAAATCCTCTACCATAATCACCTTATTATTCTTACAGTTGGCTGAGATCCCCTTACAAGTTTGTTTCTCAATTTACCTCTGACTATTAGGAGGTCTATAATACAATCCCAATAAGGTGATCATCCCTTTCTTATTTCTCAGTTCCACCCAAATAACTTCCCTGGATGTATTTCCGGGAATATCCTCCCTCAGAACAGCGGTAATGTTATCCATTATCAAAAACGCCACTCCCTCTCCTCTCTTGCCTCCCTTTCTATCCTTCCTGTAGCATTTGTATCCTGGTACATTAAGCTGCCAGTCCTGCCCATCCCTGAGCCATGTTTCTGTAATTGCTATGATATCCCAGTCCCATGTTCCTACCCAGGCCCTGAGTTCATCTGCCTTCCTTGTTAGGGCCCTCGCATTGAAATAAATGCAGTTTAATTTATTAATCCTACCTCCCTGACTGTTTGACTCACTTCTGTTCTCAACTGTATCAGTCTCAGATTGACCTCTTTCATCAGTATCTCCCTGGGTACCCCCCCCACCCCCGTACTAGTTTCAATCCTCCCAAGCAACTGTAGCAAATTTCCCTGCCAGTATATTAGTCCTCTTCCAATTTAGGTGTAATCCGTCCTTCTTGTACAGGTCACTTCTACCCCAAAAGAGATTCCAATGATCCAAAAATGTGAATCCTTCTCCCATACACCAGCTCCTCAGCCATGCATTCATCTACTCTATCCCCCTATTCCTGCCCTCACCAGGAGTAATCCAGATATTACTACTCTCGAGGACCTCCTTTTAAAATTTCTGCCTAACTCTCTGTAGTTTCCCTTCAGAGTCTCAACCTTTTCCCTTCCTATGTTGTTGGTTCCATTGTGGACGAAGACCTCTTGCTGTCCCCTCTCCCGCTTGAGAACATTCTGCACCCTCTCTGAGACATCCTTCATCCTGGCACCAGGATCACCATTCTGATTTTTCTCTGCTGGCCATAGAAACGTCTGTCTGTACCTTGGACTGGAGAATCCCCGAACACAATTGATCTCTTGGAACCTGACGTACCCTTCATTGCATTAGAGCCAGTCTCAATACCAGAAACTTGGCTGTTCATGCTACGTTCCCCTGAGAATCCATCACCCCCTACATTTTCCAAAACAGCATACCTGTTTAAAATGGGTATAGCCACAAAACACTCCTGCACTAGCTGTCTACCTCTCTTACATTTCCTGGAGTTAACCCATCTATGTGACTGTATCTGAGACTTTCCCCCCTTCCTATAACTGCCATTCATCACATGCTGTTGCAAATTTCTCATTGCTTCTAACTGTCTCTCCAACCGATCCATTCGATCTGATAAGATTCACAACCAACAGCATTTACGGCAGATATAATTCGCTGTAAACCTTAAACTCTCTTTAAACTCCCACATCTGACAAGAAGCTCATATCACTCTACTCAAGACCATTTTTGCTCCTTCACAATCTGCAGAACCAGAAAATAATACCGTCTTATTCCTCTATAAACACGGCCCCAGGTTAAACCTATATTTTAATCAAGAGATATATCTCCAAAAACATATAATCAAGAAAGAACCCACTCTACTCGCTACTGCAGACTTTCTGTTGGACACACTTAAAACAACAATGCACTTATCTGTTTCTGTGCTGTGAATTTTGCCCATCAGTTCCTCCAAGATCAGTTGTGAATTTCACTGTTTGTTTATTTTATCCAGACGCACTTCGATGTACAGCAATATATGAAGCAAAAGCAGTATCAGTTTCTTTCTCTCTTTCTGTCCTGCACTGTCCTCATCATGTGCTTCCTTTGTCTGTCTTCTCCATTTTGAAACTGCTGTGGTTGTGACTTTTTTTTCCCCAAAGTTCCAAAACAATGCAACAGCATATAAAACAGTAATTTCTGTTCCTGGAATTCGAGGAAATCACCTGCAGCACCTAAAATACTTCAAAAAAGGAGCAGCTGTTACAGCCAGAAATTTTTCCTGTCCCCCATCTTGAATTCTGTTTCGAATATCTGTGTTCAAGTAAAATTCAGGTGTTTGCGGAATATTTTCATTTGTCAACCTTATAATGCTGCTTCAGTTCCTGTATTTTTAATTTTATAATTGTGATGTTTGTGTTCTGCTGCAGCCATATTTTTTGTCCAGACCTGAGGAAATCATGACCTACTGCACAAATATAATCATTTTTTAATTCAGTTATTCTTATGATACAAAAAGAAACTCCTGGAAGCAGGGCACATTTGTGGACAGAGAAATGTGATGTCATTAACCTTTTGTCAAAACTGCAATGCAAGTTCATCCATTATTCTTTTACCTGTTTGCGTGAGGTTGCTATTTAGTGTTGGATTAGAGATTGCTTTGTGCTTGGGGCCAGTGCTGCCTTGGAATTGAATTGGGAGTACATAAACTAATTGGAAGACCCCTTGAAGCCGGAATTGAGAAGCTTGATCAATGGCTTTCTAGCCTGGGGGAAGTGATAAGTGATTTTTGTTTTTAATAAAGGTAGGTCAAGAATGCAGTTTTAATCCAGTATGGAGTACAATTTAATGTATTTTATGAATAAAAATGACTAATTATTTCTACTCCATAAATTTACTGCAAGAGAAAGCTGCTGGTAATGCTTAGTTACTAAGCTGGATCATGAGCCTGTGTTTGTAAGATCTTTCCCGTTGGGAAATTTGTTTTGCTTCTTTAGTAGAAAAACACTGAAGCTCTACCCTTCTCCTGACTATGCTACACCATCCACCATATCCACTTATTATCTTGTTATATTTTTATTTGCTTCAGACCAAATATATAGTACTGTTTATCCTGTCTAAAATGTGGACAAACATGTAATCATTCACTTCCACTCATATATGGCATACTTAAACTAGCAGAAGCTTTAATTAATTCCATTCTTTCTAGTTGACATTTTTCAACTTCTCTGTTAAAGGAGGGGTTCAGAACATTAAAAGTCCACTCTGTGACTGTTAATTCACTACAATGGCCAATATTTCAACTAATTTACCACAAGTTACCTTTAATTCAGCTACTTAGTAAAAAATCTCACGGGTAATCGAGTACTGAAACAATGATTTAAATTTTATCGCATCTAGAAACCAAATTAGACCACTCAACAAAGCAGTTAAGCCACATAACTCAACTTGGTTATTAGCCGATTAATGGTGGAATTTAGCTACAATTCCACAAAGTTTCTGTCTCTGGAAATGTCCAGAGTTCAATCATTATGCAATGTTTTTCATCTAAGTTCTGCTGCTGAATTGTTCTGGTGTTGGATTCTTATATAGATTTTTATCCTTCAGGTCTATGATGTGCTATTATTGATGATTCTTTAGAATCCTACATCCAAATGTTGTAAGTCTGCAGCTTACCTTCTTTGTTCCTTGTTACATTTGGCCTTAACTGTCTGTTTGAAGATACAGGTTTTCTGTGATTAACTCCTTAAGTTCTTCTGCAGGGCAATCAGTTGTCCTCTGGCAATAAAGCAGTCAGTTATTAAGCAGATGTCAAAACAGTATTGTTCATGTAGCTTTGACTCCTTCTTTTCAGACATGGCTAATTTCTTTCTGTTCATGTATGTTTGTTCTTATCCTATCCCTTAGTTGTTGATTCCAGACAAAGTTATTGCTGCTTATTTCCATGTGAAGCAGTTTAACATTGTTTATGTATTGAAAGAAACAACATTTATTAATTTCTGAAGCTTGTACTATCATAATTGTAAAGATCGATACAGTTTTCACATAAAGATGGGCAAGTCATTTTTTGATGTGTGAACTTTGAAACAAAGTATTTTGACAATATGATTGCACCTGATGACAATGATGCTTTATAGAGTCATAGAACTGTACAACATGGAAACAGGCCCTGTGACCCAATTCATCCATGTTGACCAGATATCAGAAATTAATCTGGCACCCTTTGCCAGCATTTGGCCCATATCCCTCTAAACCCTTCCTATTCATATACCCATCCAGATGCCTTTTAAATATTATAATTGTACCAGCCTCCTCCACTTCCACTGGCAGCTCATTCCATACGTGCACCACCCTTTATTTGAAAAAGTTGGCTTGTAGGTCCCTTTTAAATCTTTCCTCTCACACCTTAAATCTATGCCCTCTAGTTTTGGACACCCCCACCCCAGGGAAAAGACCTTGGCTATTCACTCTATCCATGTCCCTCATGAATTTATAAACCTCTATAAGGTCAACCCTCAGCCTCCGACTCTCTCAGGAAAATAGCCCTGGCCTATTCAGCCTCTCCCTATACCTCAAACCTCCAACCCTGAAAACATTCTTGTAAATCTTTTCTGAACCCTTTCAAGTTTCACAACATGCCCACTATAGCAGAGAGACCAAAATTGAACACAGTATTCCAAAGGTAGTCTCACCAATGTCATGTATGGTTGCAACAACACCTTCCAACTCCTCTACTCAATGCTTCGATCAATAAAAACAAGCGTACGAAATGCCTTCTTCACTATCCTGTCGACCTGGGACTCCACTTTCAAGAAACTATGAATCTATAGCTCAAGGTCTCTTTGTTCAGCAACACTTCCTAGGATCTTCCCACTAAGTGTATAAATCCTGCCGTGATTTGCCTTTCCAATATTCAGCACCTCATTTATCTAAATTAAACCCCATCTGCCATTTCTCGGCCTATTGGCCCATCTGATCAAGGTCCTGTTGTGCTCTGAGTTAACCTTCTTCGCTGTCCACTACACTTACAATTTTGGTGTCATTTGCAAACGTACAAGCCATACTTCCTATGTCCACGTCTAAATTATTTATATAAATGATGGAAAGCAGTGGACCTTGCACTGATTCTTGTGATACACTGCTGCTTACAGGTTCTCATCTGAAAAAAACCCTCCATCACCACCCTCTGTCTTCTACCTTTGAGCCAATTCTACATTCATATGGCTAGTTCTCCCTGTTTTCCAAGTGATCTAACCTTACTAACCGGTCTACCATGAGGAACCTTGTTGAACACCTTTCTGAAGTCCATAAAGATTATGTCCACTGCTCTGCCTTCATCAATCCTCTACGTTACTTCTTCAAAAAATTCAATTATGTTAATGAGACACAATTTCCCATGCAAAAACCATGTTGACTATTCCTAATCAGTCCTTGCCTTTCCAAATACATGTATTTAAAACTGTATTTCCAAATACATCAGGATTCCCCCCAACAAGTTACCCACCACTGATGTCAGGCTCACAGTCAATAGCTCCCTGGCTTTTCCTTACCTCCTTTCTTGAATAGTGGCACCACATTAGCCAACCTATAGTCTTCCAGCACCTCACTTGTGGCTATTGATGATACATAAATCTCAGCAAGGGGCCTAGCAATTACTTTCCTAGCTTCTCAGTGCTCTAGGGTACACCTGATCAGATCCTGTGGATTTATCAACCTTTATGCATTTTAAGATGTCCAGCATCATCTTGTCTGTGACGTGGACATTTTCCAAGATGTTTCTATTTATTTCCCCAAGTTCTCTAACTTCCATATCCTTCTCCACAATAAACACTATTGCAAAATACACATATATTATCTCTCCTGTCTCCTGCGGTTCCACACATAGGCGACTTTGCTGATCTTTAAGGGGCAATATTCTCTCCCTAGTTACTCTTTTGTCCTTAATATATTTGTAGAATCCCTTTTGGTTCTCCTTAACCCTGTTTACCAAAGCTATCTCATGTCTTTTTTTTGCCCACCTGATATCCCTCTGAAGTATACTCTTATGTTATGGACCAGGCTAAACCCCCTTAAAACATTTCAAGAAGGAAACCCAGACCCTAACGTTTCTAGTTGTTTTAAACAGGGATATAGTGGATATTCCAGGAGTGATGCAGCTGGCCCAACCACTCAGTTTTAAACAAAACACAGTTTATTTACAGATCACTGAATGAATCATGAACAAAAGACAACAATTTAGAATAACTTAACCTATCTGAAAACCCAGTACTTCCCAGCTTATTTCCACATATCTCCCCATGTGATAGCAATAAATCTTGCAAATCATTTCAATTTTTCTCTGGAAACTAACTCAATAATTTATCCCAATTTTTGACAACTTTCTCATTGGACAATTAAATTTGAGGAATGTCCAATTCAGAATTCTCTGAACTTGGTTCTTTCCTCTGTATTGTACTGAATAACACAGTCTCCTTTTGCTTTCCTTCTCTGTCAAAATACCTTTTGAGTGTATTCACATGACACACGCTGTGAGATTGCTTTCTGTCTGGAGTCCTTATCAAATAGTTCACCTCATTTAATCTCCTTTTGATTTGATAAAGTCCACTAAAGTTTGCTTTTAAATGTTCACTTATCACTGGCAATGCCCCTAACACTTTATTTCCTAGAGCAAAATTGTGAGTTTTTGATTTATTGTTTGCCTCCTGTTTCATTTTATGCTGTGATACTTTTAAATGCTGTCTAGCCAACACCCCCACTCTATTTAACCATTCCCTAACATGTGACACATTGTCCAAATATGTGGTCTCTGAATTCTGACTTACCAATTTCTCCTTAAACGGTTATAGCAGTCCTCTCACTTCATGCCCAAAAACTAATTCAAATGGACTGAATTTGGTCAATTGATTTGGTGCATCTCTGATGGCAAAAAGTATAAATAGAATTTTCTTATCCCAGTCATTTGGATAGTCTTGACTATAAGTCTTCAATATGATCTTTAATATCTGATGCCATCTTTTTAGCGCTCCCTGTGATTCTGGATGATATGCAGTAGATTTGAATTGTTTTATTTCTAAGCTGTCCATAAGTTCCTTGAATAATTTTATGTAAGGTTTGATCTCTGTGGATAGTCCATATGTCATGAAAAATTTGAATAACTCCTCTACAATCCTTTTAGCTGTGATATTACATAATGGGACAGCCTCTGGATATCTAGTGGACAAATCCATTATTGTTAACAAATACTGATTCCCACTTTGTTTTTAAGATATGCACCCTACGTAATCAATTAAGATGATTGAAAATTATTTCTCAAATACAAGAATAAATATTAAAGGTGAGGGTTTTATTACAGTCTGCAGTTTTCCAATTACCTGACATGTATGATATGCCTGGCAAAATTCAATTACATCCTTGTGCAGTCCAAGGTAGTTTTCTTACCCCCGAATACCTCCTACTGGTAGTTCATACTGTCCCTGCAATTTCTCATTTGCCTGTGTATATAATGGTCTACATTTTCTCATTAAGAGATCATTTTTAAGATAGAAGCATTCAGGGATACATTTGGATCAACAAAACTCACATGGTCACTGGCCACTGCATTTTTAGCCACTTTTTCAGATGAGCTGAAAAAGGCTTCTACATCCTTCTCATCAAATGAGGCAATGCTTGAATATATTTAAACAGATCTCCACCAGGCCTTTGGCTACCATGGATTTACTCATCCCCACTCTGTTCCTCACTAAGCTTACCTTTAGCTTTCATCTCAATCCATTTAAGTTGACTTTCCTGTCTAAGTGTCAATTTCTGAACTTCAAGGTCACTGTCTTCCTTCCTTTCCTCTCTCTTCTCTCTTTTCTTCTCTTTTTCGTTTTGTTCTGCTAGGGCCTTTTGTTTCTTTTCTCTTCCCTGGGCTTTTAGTCGTAATTTATTGCACCTACACCCTTTATACTCTTCTGAGGATTCCCTCAACTTCTGCTGTTTATACCTGACATATGCTTTCTTCTTTTTCTTGACCAAAACCTCAATTTCTCTCATCACCCCTCATTCCTTACACCTGCCAGCCTTACCCTTCACCCTAACAGTAACTCACTGTCTCTGGAGGGGCAAATTATTACAGATGCTTAGACTGAAAATGTTAACTTGCTCTCCCTCCATGGATGCTGTTTGACCCCCTGTGATCTCCAGCATTTTTTTTTTGTTTTCAGCACTGTTTCTAGACTCTCTATCTAATTTTTGAAGGCTTCCCATTTTCCAGGCATTGTTTAACCTGTGAATATCCACCCCCAATTAACTTTTGAAAGTTCTTACCTCATACTGTCAAAATTGGCTTTGCTCCAATTTAGAATTTTAACTTTTAAATCTGCTCTACCCTCCTTCATCACTATTTTAAAACAAATAGAATTATGGTCACTGGCTCCAAAGTGCTCCCCCACTGTCACCTCAGTCACCTGCCCTGCCTTATTTCTCAAGAGTAGGTAAGGTTTTGCACCTTTTTTAGTAGATACATCCACATACTGAAACAAAACATTTTCTTGTACACACTTAAAAAATTCTTCTCCATCCAAACCCTTAACGTCATGGCAGGTTAAAACATTTCTGTATTTGAAGCACAATTTGACTTAGTTTCACAATTAGCGATTTTTGAGAAGATTTGTGGCTCAGGTTGATGATAAGTATGTAAGTTAGCTCACTGAGCTTGAAGGTTTGTTTTCAGACGTTCCTTCACCATACTAGGTAACTTCATCAGTGAGAGTCTCTGGTGAAATGCTGGTGCTATGTCCTGCCTCTCTCTATTTATAGATCTTGGTTCTTAAGGTGAGTAATGTCATTTCTGGTTCTTTTTTTCAAGGAAAGGTAGATGGGGTCTAAATCGATGTGTTTATTGATGTAGGTCTGGTTAGAATGCCATGCCTCTAATAATTCTTGTGCATGTCTTTGTTTCGCCTGTCCTGGGATGTGTGTGTTGTCCCAGTCAAAGTGGTGTCCTTCTTTGTCTGTGTGTATAGAAGCTAGTGATAGTTTCACAATTCAATTGGACCTTATCTTCTGCAATTGTAAAAACGAAAATACCAACATTCCATTTTCCTCTTTGTTCAAATGCAGTGTTTGACAGAAGAGTGTTACTGGGCAACATTCAGCACATAGACATCATTTCTTCTAAACCAAGTTTGTCTGGCGATTGAAGTAATAAACCGTGTCCCTTATCTCTCTGACAAGCTTTGCTCATTTCCTTTCCCTCAGTACTTGATTTTTCAGTAATTAGCACATGAATCACAGCTCACATTATTGTTGAACAATTCTAGGAAGTTACATGACCCTTCAAGACAGTGGTAAGACCTTTCTAATACCAAACTTCCAAATCATTCCATATTCTAGTTCCTCATATTTCTTAAGTAGAAATATTTATTCCAAACTCTACAGTATTGGTCAAAACATGACCATTGACTCATGTTGGACTGTCTAGAGTTTTTGTGAATGGGAATGTGGCATAATCAGTTAAGCTGTGATCTTACTGAATGGCAAAGTGGGTTGGAAGGACCCATTTACTTAGTTCTGCCTATAATTTGTACATTTGTATGTACGTTTGGATTGACGGCAAATAAACTAATTAATTTAAAATATGATTGGAATAAAGGGAAATATTTTGATTGTGATAGCGAACAGTGTTTATTTTGATTTGGCTTGACAGAAAAAAAACCTTTGCTTTGAAGTGATATAGTAATTTTTGAAACTTGCGTTTTTTTAAAAATTAACATATATTGACAGAAGTGAAGCAATATTTTGAAAAGCCACTGTTGAGTATAAGTACAATATTAGTATCAAGCAGTCAATTTTAAAGAAACACCATTGTCTGCTATTTGGCAACCAAACACAGTACCCTGATGGCGCTGTGATTGATGGCGGCATCAGTGAATAGTGCATTTATCAACAGTGTAGTGGTGATTTTGCCTTTGCTAAATTCATAAGCTTAGCTGCCATCGACCCAAGGAGCTTACCTCAACAAAGTAATTATAACAATTTCTAAAGCGGTGCTCTCTACTGTTGTCCTTCGTAAAATAAAGTTTCTACTCAGTTGATTTTATACAATACTGTAACTATTATCACATCAAAACAGATTTTGTTAATATTTGAAAATACAGATACACGTCTGAATGAAAACTGCATTGATTCCATTCGTTCAAATCCTTTATACTTGATCTAATTTTTGAAGCTAGCATTTTATTATGTGAAAATAATGTTACCCCCACCTTCTGCAACTGTTATTACAGCCTTAAAGCTCTTCTGAGCACTGAGAATTTTTTTAAGATATCTCAAACTGAAATCAGAAAATACCACATGATGTTCTATTTAAAGGTGTTACAATTGCACTTGTTCACTGTAACAAGTGGTAGGCAAGTGTAACAAGAAGTTTTTAAAAGCATTTATTCATGGAATGTGTACATTTCTAGCAAGGTCACCGTATATTGTCCGAATTCTCTTTTAGTCCTGTTGATGAGCTACTTTGAGTCTACAGATACCCTCAGTGCTGCTAGAGATGGATTCTGAAAATTTAACCCAGTGACAATGATGGAACAGTAACATAGTTCCAAGTCAGGATTTGTATGACTTGGAGGGAGCTTGCAGTTGTGGTACAACCTTGCACTTGATGTTTTGTTCTTGCAAGTGATGGGAGGTCCTGAGATTAGGAGGTTCTGTTGAAGGCGCCTTGAGGACTGGCTACAACACATCTTGTCAATTGTACGCAATTCTGCCATTGGACACGGGTGATAGAAGATGTTTTTTGTAATGCAATGTGAGTTTCTGGCAAGGCTAACATTTATTTCTTGACCTGAATTGCCCTTGTATTGACTGGCTGATAGATTTCATTCCTGAAAGACCGTTAATGAACTAGATGAATTTTAACAACAAATCGATGATTGTTTGTATGTCAATATTATCGGTGCTAGGTTCATAAGCCATATTTATTAATCGAATTTAAATTCTGCCACCTGCCATGGTGGGATTTGAAGCAATGTTGCCAGAGCATTAGCCTAAGCCTCTGGATTATTAGTCTGGTGATATTACAGTCTCCCCTATTGAGTATTTAAGATGGTTGATGGGATGCTAATCAAGTGGTCAGTGTGGTATTTGTGGGTAGAAGGATGCTGCCACCATTCCTCTTGCCTTGGCTGGGTCTAAGGACCGATCAGGTTTATTTCGGTAGGGAAATAACCACGAGTGAGCCTGAATGAGAAGAGACTCTTGACATAAAACGTTGCAGTTTATTACACGATAGCAATTAGCACGAAAGGCACATTACTCATTAGACATTATTACTAAGTGAGACACAGATGTAACATTTCTGTCCCTTTGGGATCCAAAGCTATGCTGTCTATTTCCTCACTTAAGATTGTATGACGTCAGATTTGGAGCTTAAAGCTCTTCCAAACATTAACACTATCAGAACCATTAGCTTATACATAGACAGCATTGTTCTGAGTGACTGTTGTTGGAGTAGCACACCTCTGGACAGCTGGGGAATATTCCATGATCTTCCTGATTTAAGCCTTGTTGGGGTCTGAAGAAGGGCCACTGGACCTGAAACATTCCTTCTGATTCCTCTGCACAGATGCTGCCTGACCTGCTGAGGTTTTTCAGCAATTTCTGTTTTGCAGGCCTTGGGAAGTTGGGAGCAATGGACTCCCTCATCTTTTTATTTGGGAATGTGCAAGTATTTTGTTTAAGCACATGACCCTCAAAAATTCATTGTACAGTTAAGCGCAGACATTAACTTAAAGGGATTTTAAGATTACTGTGGGGCCTGTAGTTTTGAGACATTATTGAACAGGAAATGCGTTACTTGCTACAGAATTCCGGCCTCTGACATGTTGTTGTAGCACAGTATTTACATGATGTAATAAAACAAAGAACTATGGATACTGAAGATCTGAAACAGAAATTGTTGGAGAAACTTAACATTTCTGGCAGCATCTTTGAAGAGAAAACAGAGTTAACATTCTGAGTCCAGTGACGCTTCATCAGAACTTTTAGTTAAAAATCACACAACACCAGGTTATAGTCCAACAGATTTAAGTGGAAGCACACTAGCTTTCGGAGCGATGCTCCTTCATCAGGTGATTGTGGAGGGCCTTCCACAATAAGTAAAAGTAAATCCTACAATTTTGAAAAAGACCAAGGGGATTCTTTCTGGTGCTTTGGCAATATAACTTATTTAACCCATATTACTATAATAGATTTCATTTGTTTGAGGTCTCGCTGTGTGCAGCTTGGCTGCTATATTTACTACAAAATAGCAGTACCTATTCATATGTACTTCACCAGTTGGAGAAAACTTTGGCATGTCCTAAAGTTTTTAAAAAATTCACTCATAGGATGTGGGCATCGCTGACTGAGCCAGCATTTATTGCCTACACTTAATTATTTTTGAAAATTTGGTGGTGAGCAGCCTTCTTGAATCACTTCAGTACGTGTGCTGTATGTAGACTCTCAATGCTGTCGCATAGGTAATTCTAGGATTTTGACCCAATGACACTAGAGGAACAACAATATATTTTCAAGTCAGGATAGTGAATGTCTTGAAATAGAACTTGCAGCTGGTGGTTTTCCTATGATCTAATGTCCATGTCATTCGATAGCAAAGTGGTCCTGGATCTGGAAAGAACTGTCAGGATACTTTTGGTGAAAATCTTCAGTGCATCTTGTAGCTGATACACACTGTTGCTATTGAGCTTCAATGGTGGAGAGAGTAGGTAATTGTGGATGTGGAGCCTAAGAAGTGGCCTGCTTTGTCTGGGATCGTGTCAAGCTTCTTGAATGTTGTTGGAGCTACAATCATTCAGGCAAGTGGAGATAGTTTCATCACATTCCTGACTTGTGCTTTGTTAGATTCTGCATTCAAGCACATTTTTATTTATTCATGTTGCAATGTAGTGTTAAAAAAAGCAACAAATAAGTGTGTACTGCCAACTGCAAGTTCCTCTGCAAGCCATATGCTATTCTGACTGAGAAATATATTGCCATTAGTTCACGGTCACTGTGTCAAAATCCTTAAATTCCCTCCTTAATAGTATTGAGTATGTATCTATACCAAATGAACTGCAGATTAATCACCTCAAAGACAACTAGGAATGGGTAATAAATGATGGCCTAGCAAGTGAAGCTCACATATCCTGAATTAATTTAAAAAAAGGAAAGATATGCTGGCTTTGGAAGCAGTCCGGAGAAGGTTCAATAGGTTTATCCGGGTATAGAGAGGTTGTTTTATGACAATAACATGAGTAGATTGGACCTGCACTCAATGGAGTTTATAAGAACGAGAGGTGACCTTCTTGAAACATACAAGATTCTTAGGGGACTTGATGAGGAGTCCGAGGAAAGTTTCTGTACCCTTTTGGGGGCCTAGGACCAGAGAGCCTAATCTTAGAATAAAGGATCTCCCATTTAACACAGAGATGGTGAAAAATTTCTTCTCTCAGAGGCTAATGAATGGGTTGTCAAGATTAGATCAATCAATATGATCAAGGCTGAGAGAGATTTTTAAGGAAAATCAAGAGTTACAAGGAAAAGGCAGGGAAGTGCAGCTGAGGATGATCTGATCAGCCATGATCTCACTGAATGGTGTAGCAGATTTGTCTGGCTGAATGGCCTATTTCTGCTGCAATTCTTATGGTCTTGTATGTGAACTTGCAGTAGCAATGAGAAGGCAAGATTTTTTTCAGAGCCTCAAGGGAATGAAAAAATAGAGTGTCTTAAACATTAGAAATAACAGCTGCATACTTAGCTCCGTGGACCCTGCAGCATCCTTTTTGTTTACATTTGGAATCTTGTACCAACAGTGGGCGAGCTTGTCCCACTGACTAGTTGAGCTTGAGTCTGATATAGACAAACTTACCCAATCATACTTTACAAAAAATGTACCATCTCTGGAAACGTCCTATTCCACCTGTAGGACAGACTAACCACAGGTGGTGGGACAGGGGTAGACAGTCAGAAAGCATTTTCTCCAGGAGTCCTGAATATTTGTTTGGACACCATGAAGTCTCATAGTCTCATAGTATCAAATCAAACAGGAATAAAATGAAACTTTCTACCAATTACCTACTATCCCCTCTCTCCTAAGATGATAAATCATTACTTTTTCATACTATTTACAAGAGGCATTGAAGTTGATTATGCTTTAGGTGGAGAACTTTGCTGTCTATCACCAGAAGTGGCTTGGTAGCACTACCACTGACTAAGCTGTCGGGTTAGTCAATGTTTCTTAGACCTGGCCTGTTACTGGTGGTGAGATAGTTAATGAGGAAAAGCCGACATGACCTTGTCTGCACCAATATACCTGTCACGATGCTATTTGCATGTCAATAGTATTGGTAAGAGTGACCATTGTTGTGATTGTGGTGAAAAGGGACTATTCAACGACATTTTACCTTGATAACTAAGACTTCATGGACTAAAAATGGATTTAAAAAGGGTACTTCTGACCTAAAATATCTGCTGTGATCATGTAACAAGATGAAGGCAATCTATGTGTATGAATTGCTGCCACTTTACTGAAGAGTCACTGAATCTCAGTGAAGACTCAAGAAATTTTGATCTGTTATTTTGCTCTTGCCTGATAATCAACATTTTGGGGGAGGAAAGGCTGCCTAGATTGGAATGGAATATCTTTTTGATGTTCATTATAAAATCCAAAGAAATTGAGATTATTTTGCCTCAGTTACTGTGCTTCTTTAATGTGCTAAATATTCTTTTTAATTCTCAAAAAATGGCAAACGTTGTGCTGAGACACTTTAAATAGGCAGACAGATGTAATGCTGAATTTGATAAATAGATCTAATATTCGGTAAAATGATTGGTGTCAGGTTTCCTATTTGACAGTCTGACTTCAGAATGAATTTGCAACAGGAATACTTTGACAGCTGGAATAGCTGTGAACTGTTGGCTATCAGGATCATAATACCATGGTGAGCGTGATGTCTGAGAAAAGAAATATTCGTCTCTAAAATCCAATCTGTAAGACACTACAGAAACAGTAATGTTTAATCCATAGTGCTGTTAGTTTATTTGTTACAGTTAAAAAGTTCTAAAATGCAAAATGGTTGCAGTTCATCCTTTTAGCTTTTAATTGGATGTTTGAACATTTTAAACAAAAGTTATCTCAACAGATTTTGTCACAGTATTCAGATGTCTAGCCAACCTTAGGAGTCATATACCTTCCCAGTTTCATGTATGCTTAGTGTTTTCAGCCAGGGTAATCAGTTGCAACATACAAATATATTTGTGGTTTTTAAATTGAGGTAATAGTTTATAAATTTCTGGAGTGATGGAAGTGTAGACTGAAAAGTGTGGTAGTGCGACAAAATTATTCTCATTGTTTCTTTCAATTCAATCACTTGACTAGGTAATCAGTTTAAAATCTGTAGCTATTTGCAGGGACCAGACACAGCTTGTAATAACAATGCTGTTTTATGGAAATTGGCTACCACTTGTTTCCCTTTCCATTCTCCAAATAATGCATCGAACATTTGACCATGGCAACAGTGTTAACATTTCAAATGTGATAATTGTCTTCATTTCTGTAAATAATGTACAGTATTTTAAACAGATCGCTGTATGAAAAAAATCCATCAGTAGTGATTTTCTTCCTGCGGTGCTACATTTTAGTTTATCCAGTCATTAGGACTTAATATCATTTGGTCCATTCATGGTTTAGATCTTTGGGCATGATACAAATCAAGATATTTCTGAGAAATTTTACATGTTATCATTTGTTCAGTTCCATAATAAACCAAGAGTGTTTACCGAAGTGACAGAAGCTATTTGATTGTTCATCTCTATGGAGGCTGATTGCAGGAGCAATTTGATGAAAGCCCTTTATGTTTTGCCTACATTTTATAATCCTCATTATTTCTATCATTTAGAGTTTTGAAAATGTGCTCTATAAACAATACAGTCGCCAATGTTACACCCTTGCCTATTCGCTGTAGCAAATAATTCATGATAAACAACCATCTGTGTAAAGAAATTCCACTTAACTTATAAATTCAATAATAATTCTTCATGATGTTTTAAACTGATGACTCCTTGTCACTGACTTCGCATTTAGATCAAATGGTCTGCTTAATTTTATCATCATCTTTCATGATTTTAAATTCCCATTAACCTTCTGTGCTCCAGTGGAAACTATTCTGTGCAGTATCTCAAATCACTCTTCCCTAACTGTAGTTTTCCTTCCCCATAATTATCTTATATCTGGCATCACCTCAGGACATGTATATGGTGAGTTCTTTCTAGTTATAAAATGTTTTCTATGATTTGATTCCCAACATGACACACAGAAGTCTTAAATGTGGCCTGACAGATGTGTTGTCATTAATTCATTGTCATTTATATAAATATTGTCATTTATAAATGTTAAAATATTGTTTACTTTTAAATATGGCTTTATCAACTGTCAGTCAGCTCTCAGGAAATTACACCTTCTCACTCCTCGTCACTTATCCCCCACCTGTACTCAATGTTGCTCTGAAAATGTATTGCTTTATGTCATTCCATATTAATCTTTTTTAACTAGATTCCCTACAGTATGGAAACAGGTCATTCAGTCCACACCGACCCTCCGAAGAATAACCCATCCAGACCCATTCCCTGACATTTACCCCTGGCTAATGCAGCTAACACTATGGGCAATTCAGCAATGCCAATTCACATGATTTGCACATCTTTGGATTGTGGGAGGAAACCGGTGGACCCAAAGGAAACCCACGCAGACACAGGAAGAATGTGCAAACTCCACACAGACAGTCACTCAAGGCTGCAATCAAACCAGGATCCCTGGCGCTGTGAGGCAGCAGTGCTAACCACTGATCCACCGTGCCGCCCCGATCATATCTTGAAGACTTTTATAGTTTTCTTTGTTCTCCTTTTGTGTTATCAGAAAATGCTGCAATTCTGTTTATAGTTCTCAATGTACCCATCAACTTTTTAAAAACTTTGAACTGAAGTGGATCCAGTAATAATGCTTTGTTGCATCAATTCCACCAATTTGAATAATTCTCTGCCTTACACTGTTTTCTGTCCTTTATCCAACATTCTATCCTCATTTCAAAACACATTTTAATACTTTTTTTCCCAACACATTATCAAATTTCATCTGAAAATTCATATCCATGACATTATCTGCATTTCCCTTTCATGCAGGTAAATTAGGTTAGCATGGATGGACGTTTTGGCATGGACTAGTTTTTGACTAAAGGGCCTGTCTCCATGCTACAGGACTCTATGATTCTAAGACATCAGCACATATGCCTAACATATCCTCTCTTATCCATTAACTTATGCATCTTTAAATGCTTAATAATTTAAGATTGAATGATAGGATTCGAAGAGTGTATACATGATTGGCATCAGACTAATTGGCCTAACGTTAGTATAGATTAGTATAATAGCTAATAAAGATTTGTATATTTTTCTTCACCTAACATATCAAAGGATTATGGGACAAAGACATGTGGAGTAATTTCTTCTATAGTGCAATAGTCGCATTCCTTAGCGACCCCCCAAGCTATACAAGAATTGCGTAAAACAAATAACACTTTAAGTGTTCATGATGCAATCACGTTCTTGCCAACATAGGTGTAAAAAGTTCGCGCTGTAGAAACAGCGTCCCCTATTCGTCAATCCTGTTACAGCAAACTCACATTGACAAAATGTGCATTATAGCAGAACAACCTATACATGGAATTGAGGCACAGATCAGCCGTGGTGTCATTGAATGGCAGAACAGGCTGATGAGTTGAAATGACTTACTCTTGTCACTGTTTCTTTTTCCTCTCTTGGTAAAGCTGCCTATTTCTCACAATTGTCTTCAGTATTTTTAGCCTTAATGTTATCTCATACTTCCATTTACATTTGTTTTATTTAAATTTTTCCAGTTTTCCAAGAATCTTAATATTTTCGTCCCTTGTTCGTTTGATACAATTATATTAATTAAATATTATTTTACATTTCATATCAACCAATTGACCAGTGTGCAAATCCCTTTTCATCTTTTTCCATTCTTGTAGCATTACCATTCCATCTTTCATTAACCTTTCTGTTTTCACATTGTAGTTCCTCTTTTCTAACTCCTGCATCATGCATTTGACTCAGATAATTTGAGAAATTTATAATCAATTCACAACTTGTTTTAAATATCCAAATTTCCACTCTCTGAGAAATCAATATAAATAATAGTCAGGAGAATGCAAATGTGCCAGGGATTCATCACCTCTCATTTTGCATTATTGATGTCAGCTGAAATAACTCCATATTGATGTAAAATGCATCCCAACTTTCTTTCTTGGGATAGTGAAAGCCACATAATATCACTGCTCTATTTTTCTGTATTTTCTACACAGAAGCTGCAGTAAGGGCACTGTATTCAGCAGTAGCATCACTAAATCTTTGGAAGAAAATATAATTGGAATATTTTGGCTTTATTTTCTAGGCAGATAAAGGAACAATGCCATAACTGTGCAGTAATGGGAGCTGGTTTCTCGGTTAGTACAGAGAGAACAGGCAGTAAAAGAAACTCGAAAATAAGTTGCAAAATCCTCATGAAACATGCAGTTGTCTTAGGAATAATTTATTATTAATAATCTGTGATGTTGTGTGATCTTGCTCTAGGTAGGTATGGAATCTGATATTTGATTTGTAATATTCAGTTTCATTGTTTACAATATCCCACTGCAGCAGGACTGAATCAACCCCTCTCAGATTTATTTTGACACTATTACCTATCAATTTATAACACAACAGATTAATTTATTTTTTCAATCCTCTTACTCCTTATTAGTTATAGAATCATAGAAAGATCTAGCGCAAAAAAAGAGGCTCTGTGCTTATGTAGACTGTTTGAAAGTTCAATAATTTAGTTCTGGTAAATTTTCCCCATAAACCAACCATTTTTTAAAATATATTACCAACTTTTCTTTTGAAACAGAAAGGGTATAAAAGAGGAGGGATGTTAGTGTTGATCAAAGAGTCAATTAGCAGTGGAAGAAAGCTCCTCAGTTGAGGCCATGTCGGTAGAACTTAAAACGGGAACAATTATGTTATTGGGAGTGTACTTTAGACCCCCAAAAAGTGTGAAAGGGTAGATGTGAAGGCAAATTTCGGAGAAGTGTAAAAATTATAGGTAAGAGGAGCAGAAGATTTCAAAAATAGAAGGTCACTGAACCCAAAAAGTTAACTCTGGTTTCTTTCTAAAGATGCTTCCAGACCTGCTGAGCCTTTCCTGCAATTTCTGTTTTTGTTTCTGATTTCCAGCATTTGCAATTCTTTTGGTTTTTATATAAGAGATTTCAACTTCCCTAATATTAACTTGGATAGACAATGTGTGAAAGGCTTAGATGGGATGGAATTCTTAAAATGTATTCAAGAGAGCTATTTAAGGCAGAATATAGGAAATCCTACAAGAGACAGAGCAGTGCTGAATTTAATTTTAGGGAACAAAGAATTGTCTGTGGAAGAACATTTCTGTGATAGTGACCGAAAAGGGTGAAGATGGGCCTTCAGTTCCTGTGCTGGTGAAAAATGGAGGCAAATATTTCAGAGAGACCTGGACATCTGTATAGAATTGAAAAAAAAGAGAAGCTTCTGGCAGATACTGGGGCCTCAGAGCATCAGAATCTCTAGAGGTGTTTAGAAAGTACAGGGATTAGTTTAAAAAATAAATTAGTGAAGGTGAGGCAGGAAAAGCAGCAGTAAATAGAATAATGGAAAATTCAAAGGCATTTTATAAATCTATTAATCGCAGGAAAAAAGAAAAAAACTGGGGAAAGATTGGGTCCAGTAGGGACCTAAGTAGCAACCTGTCTGTAGAACCTAGAGACATGGGTAAGATTTTAAATGAGTTCTTTCGATCTGTATTTTGATCGAGAAGAATGATGCAGGAATAGAAATAAAGAGGATTATAATACATTTGAGCAAATTACAGTTGTGAAAGAGAAGGCATTAGTGGTTTTCAAAGGCTTAAAATTGGATGGAACTCAAGGTCCAGATGAGATTTATCCTATTGAGAGGCAAAGGACAAGATTGCAAGGCTCTTAGATTAATTTTCAAATCTTTTCTGGACATGAGAGGTGCCAGAAGACTGAGGACAGCAACACCATTATTTAAAAAGTGTGATAGGGATAGTCTATGGAGTAATAGGCTAGTGAGTCTAACATCAATAGTAGGAAAACTATTGAGAAGAATTTCAAAGGACAGAATTTTCACTTAGAGAGGCAAAGATCAATTAAGGATACTCCACATGGCTTTGTAGGGGGAGATCATGTGACCAGATGTATGGATGCAGATAGTACAATGAATATTGTCAACATGGATTTTAATAAGGCTTTTGACAATGTATTGCATGAGAGACTGGTCAAAAATTAAGAGCCTATGGGATCCAAGTCAATTTGGCAAAATTAATCCAACAATGGCTGAATGGCAGGAGGTAAAGTGTGGTGGTCGAAGGTTGTTTTTATGACTGGAAGCCTTTGATGCATGGGAATTTAAGTAAGGATGTTTTCACCCAGAAGGTGGTTGGTATTTGGAACTTGCTGTCGGACTGGATGGTTGAGGTGAGAATAATCACAAAATTTAAAGAAGTATTAACATGATCATTTAGGCACCATAGCTTACAAGGCTATGATTCAAGTGCTGGAAATTTGAATGAAATCGACGGATGCTTTGATAACCAAAAGATCTCTTTTCTGTGCTGTAAGACTCTGTTTAAAAATTGGGACAGAGCAGATTTCTTAATAGAATTCAAAATTTCTGAAAAAATAGTTTGCACAGAATCATTCCAGCCCTATATGACTTGGGTAATGTTGAGTCAGTTAGACTTCATAAAATATGGCAAGATTTGAAGAATGAGCTTCTAATGTTGTCAAAACAAAGTTCGGTTTTACACCCAAGGATTGAATGGCAAGACAAGTATCTTGCCATTGAGTTGTGAGTGGTCCACTTGCTTGATTTAACATATTACTATTACATATTTTTGCCTTATTTGTTCCAATTTGCTCTTCTCCCACATAGCAGAGGGAAGTTATACTGTAACAATTTTCAACTTGAAAGTCTAAATGGGCACCTGTTGGCTCCAGCTTGCAGCTTGCTCCTCCAGGCCAATAGTCTCAACACTTCAGAGAATGCTCCATGAGGAGGGTAACCACTTGCATCCTTTGTCCACTGAGCTTGGCATCAGATGTGCTGTAGTTGTACCCCAACATAAATACATCTCCAACACACTTTGAATATAGATCGCCATTTTAAAATCTTACACTTTGGAGCACACTACCATCTTTTATTGTAATACTGCTGCTAGGTTGTAACCAAACATATAATGGTGAGAGAGGATAGAGCATGGGAGACAACTGGAAATGCAGTGCAGGATCTTTCAATGATTGCGAACACCGCTGTGGCTTTGTAGGAGTGTGTAGTGCACGACAATGTTTCACATGGCTAAGCTGAGAGGGTCAAGTGGGGAAATGAGCAGTTCAAAAAAAGAGTTGGGTGGGAATGTGGGGAGGATCAAAGCCAGTTGAGTTGATAGCAAAGGAAAGGCAGAAAGGAACATGAAAGTTTGGAGGGTCATCCAGATTCATCAGCAATTCTATAGATAGATGTGTTGTCTTCACCTTCATTCAAATCCCAAATACGCAGTCAAGTTGAAAAATGGCTGCCCTAGAGTGGGTAGACTGAATGCTTTAATTTTCCTTGGCACTCTTCAAGGAGAAATAGCATTAAATAGGCACTCATGTAGCACAGGCTAAAGACATTGTTGATCACATTAACTTGTATGTGGACGATATACATTGACAAAATGTATTGACTATATTGGGGCAGCACGGTGGCACAGTGGTTAGCACTGCTGCCTCACAGCGCCAGAGACCCGGGTTCAATTCCTGCCTCAGTTTGCACATTCTCCCCGTGTCTGCGTGGGTTTCCTCCGAGTGCTCCGGTTTCCTCCCACAGTCCAAAAATGTGCAGGTTAGGTAAATTGGCCATGCTAAATTGCCTGTAGTGTTAGGTGAAGGGGTAAATGTAGAGGAATGGGTCTGGGTGGATTGCACTTCGGTGCGTCGGTGTGGACTTGTTGGGCCGAAGGGCCTGTTTCCACACTGTAAGTAATCTAATCAAAGCTATAAATCATGGCCATAAATTTTCTTGACCATGTCATTCAACATTACAAGTGCAGCTTGTTAGCACTGTTGATCAGCCTTCCATCGCTTTACTCATAATTGGTAGTAGTTATTTGGCTGGATTAGATTTGTAGAGTCATATAGCACAGAAACAGATCGTTTAGTCCAATTAGTCCATGCCGACAATAATCGCAAACTAAAGTAGTCCCACTTGCCTGACCTTGGCCCATATCTCTCCAAACATTTCTTATTCATGTAATCAGCTAAATTGCTTTTAGACATTGCAACTGTACCCACATCCACCACTTCCCCGGAAGTTCATTCTACACAGGAACCAGTCTCTGTTTAAAAACAAAAATGCCCTCTTGTATACAGGATATATTTGGGCAATTTCCACATTATTGGGTAGATGCCATGTTATAACTGTACCCAGAAGAGCTTGGTTAGGGAGTGGCAAGTTCTGTAGCACAAATCTTCAGTATTATCTTCAGCTGCTTCATCAATGACCTTCCCTCCATCATAAGGTCAGAACTGGGGATATTCACTATGAGTACACCATTCATGACTCCTCGGATACTGAAGTTCATATTCAATGCAACAAGATCTGGACAATTTTCACTTTGGGCTGACAAATGGCAAGTAACATTTGTGACACACAAATGCCAGGCAATGACCATCTCCAATAAGAGACTATCTAACCACTTGCCCATGACATTCAATGATGTTATCATCACCAAATTCCCACCATCAACATCCTGGGGATTACCATTGATAAGAAATTCAACTGGACTCAACACATAATCACATTGGCCACAAGAGTAGAATAAAAGCTAGGAATACTGCAGCAAGTAACTCACCTCCTGATTCCACAAAGCAGGAGTGTGATGGAATACTTCCCACTTGCCTGGTTGGATACGGCTCCAGAAAAACTTGAAGCTTGACACTGTGCAAGACAAAGCAGCCCACTTGATTGGTACCACATCCACAAACATCAAGTCCATCCACCACTGATATTCAATAGCAGCAGTGTGTACTATGTACTAGACTTCAGAAATTCACCAAAGATCCTTAGATAGGATCACCCAAACCTATGACCCCTCCCATCTGCAGCAGATACATTGAAACACCACTACCTGCAATCTCCCCTCGAAGCCACTCACCATCCTGACTTTGCTATCACTGGAAAAATCCTGGAATTCCCTCCTCAGGGAATTGTGGATCAACCTACAGCATGTGGACTGCAGCGGTTCAAGAAGGCAGCTTCTCACCACCACCTCAAGGGCAATTAGGGACAGGCAGTATGTACTGGCCATCCAGTGATGCCCATTCCCCAAGAGTGAATCTTAAAAAAATTAAATTTGCAGAAGGCTTTCATCAAGGTACCTCACAAAAGGTTAAGTCATAAGGCAGGAGCCCATGGTTTTGGAAATATTAATGGGCAAGAAACAGTAAGTTGGTATAAGGGATTCCTTTTCAGGCTGGGATCACAACTGTTTATAATGTATATTAATGCTTTGGAGGAAGGAAGGACAAATTTGCAGACAAAACAAAAGCAGGTGGAAAGGCGGGATGCAGGAAGCATATATAAATAGTGTACAGAGAGATATTGGTAGTTTATGTAAGTGGACAAAAAGTTGGCAAATTGTATATAATGTAGGAAAATGTGAAGATTTTCATTTTGGAAGGGAGAAGAAAAGACAGAATATTATTTAAATGGAGAAAAACTGCAGAAAACTGCAACACAAATGGATTTTGAGGTACTTGTACATGAAGGACAAAGCTAGCGCACGGGTACAGCAGGGCATCAGGAAGGCTAATGGAATGTTGGCCCTTATTTCAAGAAGATTGGAATAATAGAGTAGAGAAGTCTTACTGCAACTTTATAATATACTGATGAGACCATATCTGGAGTATTGTGAGCAGTTATGGCTCCTTGGTTTAAGAATATATGTCATTTTATTGGAAGCAGTTCAGAGAAGATTCGCTAGGATGATCCCTGGTATGTAGAGTTCATCTTATAAGCAAAGGCTGAACAGGTTGGGACTCTCCTCATTAGTTTATGTGAATGAGAAGTGATCTCATTGAAACAATAGGATTCTTAAGGGGCTTGCCAGGGTCACATGCTCCAGATATATTTTCCCTCATGGGAAAGCTTAGGACCAGAGGGCAAAGCCTCACAATAAAGGGACATCAGTGTAATACTGAGATGAGAAGGAATTTCTTCTCTCAGAAGGTTACAAGTTTTTGCCACAGAGAGCCATGAAGGCAGATGTTTGTGTATACTTAAGGCTGAGAGATTCTTGATCAGTTGGAAAATTTGAGGGTTCTATGGAAAATGCAGAAAAGTGGGTATGAGGCAAGTCGGATTAGCCATGATCCTCGTGAATGGTGCAGCAGGCTTGAGGGGTTGAACAGCCTATTCCTGTTCTTATTTGTGGTCTTTTTGTAGATGCAGATAAGTTGTTTCCACTGGCTAGGGAGTCTAGAACCAGCGGACACAATTTCAAAATACAGGGAAGCCATTTAGGATTAAGATGAGGAGAAATGGATCTGCTTCCTTGCTGTACATCTCTGACTCAATGACTCTAAATATATTTACACAGAGGTTTGTGAATCTTTGGAAATTCTGTACCCTAGAGGGTTGTGGAAACTCAGACATTGAGTATGTTTAAGGTAGAGACGAACCTAATTCTCAATACTAACGACGTAAAGAGATTTGGCGACAGAATTGGAGAATGATATGGAAGTAGATGATAAGTCATACGCAAACTGGTGGAGCAGGCTCAACAGGCTGAATGACCTACACTTTTTCATGGTCCTGTGGCCAGCAAGGCCTCCCTGCCAGACTGATTCATTGAATAAAAGCTCGCTCTTACATTAGGTGTGAATTGACCTCAGTGGGTTCAATATTGTTCCAATATTGGTGCAATGGGCAAAAGTATGTCCTAATGTAACTTAAAACAAAATACTCTTTCAGGCTATATAAAATAATATCAATATATTCTGTAAGAAACTCTGGAGAATTGTTGCAGCATTTCTTGATCATAATTAAACATGAATTTCAGAAAATTTGAAAGAATTTTTTTTGAAAACAACTGATGGATGCAACATTTGCTTGTTTCTGTTTCATACTTTTGGACATGTTCAAATAGTGATCCTGTGGACATGGCTAAAATCATTAACATCAAACTATTACTGATTCCATTTCATTCCTATTCATCTGCTGTGGAACTTTCAACATAATTACAGAACAAATTGGCCTGGATTTTCCACTCGCCAGTCAGTTCTTAAGCCAGTGTAAACAGAAGTTGCCCATTGGGAACCTGCGGAATTCCCATTGTAGCTTGGAAGGCATTGCCCAAAAATAGGAATTTTTCATTGGACAATTCCTCTAAGCATGGAAACCTCCATTTATGAGATACTTTGTTGTGGTTCTGTTCACCGAGCTGGACATTTTTGTTGCAAACGTTTCGTCCCCTGTCTAGGTGACATCCTCAGTGCTTGGGAGCCTCCTGTGAAGCGCTTCTGTGGTGTTTCCTCCGGCATTTAAAGTGGTCTGTCCCTGCCGCTTCCGGTTGTCAGTTTCAGCTGTCCGCTGTAGTGGCCGGTATATTGGGTCCAGGTCGATGTGTTTGTTGATGGAGTTTGTGGATGAGTGCCATGCTTCTACGAATTCCCTGGCTGTTCTTTGTTTGGCTTGTCCTATAATGGTAGTGTTGTCCCAGTCGAATTCATGTTGCTTGTCGTCTGTGCGTGTGTGAATTCGACTGGGACAACACTACCATTATAGGGCAAGCCAAACAAAGGCCACTATATATGCCGGAGGAAACACCACAGAAGCGCTTCACAGGAGGCTCCCAAGCACTGAGGATGTCACCTGGACAGGGGACGAAACGTTTGCAACAAAAATTTCCAGCTCGGCCAACAGAACCACAACAACGAGCACCCGAGCTACAAATCTTCTCCCAAACTATCAGATACTTTGGTGGATTATGTTGAAATGAAGTAAATTGTCACTCAGGAAAAGTTAAGAATATTAAATACATAGTCTACCTCCTGAATAATTATTCAACAGACTCCTTACTTATCTTACTAGCAACGCCCCCCCACCCCCCCCTGCCATTTTTCTTCCCCAGACCTCTTAAACTTCCAAAGCCTGACTCACTGTGTCTCCCCCAGGAGCCAAACTCCCTTCCCCAGGATCCGACCTGACAATTTGTCTCCCTTACTCCATCCACCAAACTCAATTTCTCTACCCACCCGAGCATACACAGAACACTGCATCACTTACCTTGTCACTTTTACTGTGGCACCCTATCCACTTGGCTCCCTAAAGCCTTTCCACTTGACATCCTGCCCCTATTCATCTGGTATATTATGTAAGTGGAACTCTGCCCTCTACTCCACCCATGGCACCGTCTTCACTGCACACATTTTCGTGTCATTTGGCACGCTTTTTACCTGAAACCTTAAGCACTTGGTACTTAATTGGCACCCCCTGTCCATCTGGCATCCTACCTACTGCTGCCCCAACTGGCAGTATATTTACCTGCCACTCTACACCTTAGTCATCTGGTATTCTATCTTGGCACCCTACCCATTTGGCACCTGCCCTCTAACACCCTAACATCTTAACTTATTATGTAGCTAACATTTGACAGCAGCTGTCAAAATGGCTATCATGGCTTTTAAATTTCAAAATACAGCAGCTCATTGTTTTGAAAATAGAATGTGATTTCTCCTCCTCTGATGGTTCTACACTATGAAAGAACTGTTAGAATTAAAGTATGGCTCTGCATTTCTGAAAGAGCCCTAAATGGAATTGGGAGCTAGTTTTTTTCATGAAGACATGGGGCCTGGTCAGATGGACAGAACAATGGCATATGGAATTTAACCCTGAGACATGTGAGTTGATGGAATTTTAGGAGGACTAACAAAGCAAGGGAATTCACATTGGATGGTGGGGCTTGAGGATGTCAGGGACCTTGGTGCACATGTCCATTGATCCTTGAAGGCAGGAGGACAGGTGTTAAAGAAATTATATCGGATACTTGCCTTTATTAGTGGAGGCATTGAATACACATTGAAGAAACTAATGATGGAGTTCTAATCAATTTTGGATATCCTCATCTGGAATACTAGGTGCAGTTCTGGTCACCACACTGTAAGAAGGATGTGAGCAAATTACTGCGGATGCTGGAATCTGAAACCAAAAAAGAGAAAATGCTGGAAAATTTCAGCAAGTCTTGCAACATCTGTAAGGAGAGAAAAGAGCTGATGTTTCAAGTCTAACTGACCCTTTGTCAAAGATAAAAAAAAGGGAGAAATAGGGAGGTATTTATACTAGGCTGAGAGAAGGTGAGTCATGTGATTGTACAGGTCGTTCTGGTATAATGCATGTTTCGTTCACACAAATTGGCTGTAATGCAATTGATAAATGGTGAATGCTGTTTGGATAATGCAAACATTCTCCTAAATGGGGATAGCAATTTTCTACAGCGATCTATTACAGCAATTTTCTCTAGCGGTTTTTTATAGTGCAGAGTTGCAGATGAAACCAACTGTGCTAGAAACAGTGCGGAGGATATTCTCCTAGATGTTGCCCAGACTGTAGAGATTTGGCTATGAAGAGAGACTAGATGCACTGGGATTGGTTTCCTTAGAACAGAGAAGACTGAGGTGGGACCTGATTGAGATGCACAAAGTTATGCAGGGCATAAATAAGGTAGATAGGGATAAACTTTTCCCATTAGTAGGAGGGGGCACAGTTTTAAGTTAAGGAGCAGGAGGTTTAGAAGGAATTTGAGAAACAGACTTTTCATCCAGAGGATTATAGGTAACTGGAACTCGTGGCCTAATGCAGTGTAACGGTTGAAATCTTCAAGATGTTTGCCAAGATGTGGGCGGCATGGTGGCACAGTGGTTAGCACTGTTGCCTCTTAGCGCCAGAGACCCGGGTTCAATTCCCGACTCAGGCGACTGACTGTGTGGAGTTTGCACGTTCTCCCCGTGTCTGCGTGGGTTTCCTCCGGGTGCTCCGGTTTCCTCCCACAGTCCAAAGATGTGCAGGGTCAGGTGAATTGGCCATGCTAAATTGCCCGTAGTGTTAGGTAAGGGGTAAATGTAGGGGTATGGGTGGGTTGCGCTTCGGCGGGTCGGTGTGGACTTGTTGGGCCGAAGGGCCTGTTTCCACATTGTAATGTAATCTAATCTTAAAAAAAATCTAAAACTGTGCAGTTGAGTACCTGAAAAGCCATAGCCTACAAGACTACAGACAAGATGCTGTGAAATAGGATTAGAATGTTAGTTTGTTTTCTTTCCATCGATGCTGCTTGACCCTCTGTGATCTCGAGCACTTTTTGTTTTCTGTATAGATTTAACATCTGCAGTAATTTGCTCCTACTTAGAATATTAGATGCTTGATAACTGGCACAGACATGATGGAGCAAAAAGCCTTTTTCCATGCCGTAAAAGTTATGATGCGATGGTCAAAAAACAATCTGCCTGAGATTGCCATTCATTGGAAAATCTGGCCCTTTGTTTGTGTTTGTCTTGTCTATAGCTAATTGTTTTAATTGTAGGTACATAGCTGGATCATATTTAAGTGACCAATGTAAATAGTATAGAATTTTTTACACTCATAGTTTTGAAGTAAAAACTGTAAGCCTTGGTACAGTGATGTCACCTCTGAATCAAAGAAGCAATCTTTCAGAAACCACATTTGCCTTCTCACGTGGGCACACATGTTCTCCTGGCACACTTAAAAGAAGTCCAGTAAAATTCTTTTACTTTGTTGGCCAACAGTTGCCTTTCTGATAATATTACAAAAATGAATTGCTAGGTCATTTATTGTATTTCTGTATCTAGGACTGCTGCTCAATGCAAATTGACTACCTGTTTCCCTGCATAACATTGGCCACATTTTTAAAATATGTGCCTAATTGACATAGAGATGCTTTAGGATGGCCTACAGTCATAGCAAATGTTATATAAATGCAGATTGTTTTGTGCCCTTATTATTTGGATAGAGAAAATAGAAATTCAAATTTCGAATATGAATATCCTATACCTTTTTCTCTGTAAACTGCATATACGAATAAATCCCCAGAGGACATAGGAATGCTCCTTCTGCACTTATTGCTTTGACTGGAATAGCAGTTCTAAATTTGACTGAGGTGTAAACCAATTGGAAGTTTGAGAATTTTTTTCTGAAGCACACCAGTAGCAGTCCTAATGCTTTCCTCCACCTCAGTCTGATTCAAAGAAGCAGATTTTTTTTAAAAATGACACCTAAATCAATTACTTCAGGATGGGTAACCAGTAATCTGATCAAAGAGATGGCTTTTAAGCAGGGTGTCAAAGTGTGTGAGGGAATAGAAAAATGGAAAGTTTAAAGGGAATTTCAGCCTATGGTAACTTAACAGCTGAAGGAAGTACCTCCATGATTGGGTTCAAAGAAGGTCAGGAGCATTAAAAGCAAATATTTTGGTAGAGCTGTAAGACTGGAACAGGTTATAGAGAGAAGGAGAGGTGAGATCTTCAAGGATGAGAATATTAAATTGGAGGGCATTGTTGGCCTGGGCTATTAGTATTCAATAAGGTTAGGAGTTAAGAATGACTTGAATTTGGCCAGGAAAAGACATTGCAATGATCACTGTTGTTGTGGGTGGTGAGGGGAGAGAGAATTGTTAGTGAGAATAACAAAAAATTTTTAAATGACCCATAATAAAGAAATTACCAACAAAATTTCACTTTTCATCATTTGTACTTCAGCACAAATCTGAATTAAAGCAAGAATTGCCAAAATATGCGCAATAACAACAATAAATTACATATAGAATAACAAAGTCAAAAAGAATACCTCATGAGATTACAAACACTTGCATCATTCCCGTTTAGTCCTTGAGTAAATGTAACAATAGCTCAGTTAAGTTCGCTGGCAACAATTTATACCCAATGATACACTTGTGCAAAATCTCCTTAGCTAGGTTCACAACAGACTAGGTGGAACAGATTCCACAGAAGCTCCTTTAGTTAACTCCTTTTATTTAATCTATTTTTCTAATCAACCTGTTCAGATATGTTAATTCAAGTGGGACTTGAATTCGGGTCTCTCAATCCAGGGATAGGGACACCACCACTGCATCACAAGAAGGCCTTAATAAATGTCATTGAATGATCTAGTTGGCTCTGACAAAACTGAAACATTAGCAATGAAATTGTCTAATTCATAATTGCTGATTTAATCCTGTCTTCAGCTCTCAGCCTCTTTTAAATATATTGCAGATATAGCTCCTTGCAGATTATTTCATTTCTGTCAACCAGATTTCATTATATTTCCTTCCTGTAAGGTCAAGGATCACACATCAAATGGACAGTATTTCTTGTTATTCAAAATTGTTACTGTTCACACTTGTGAATTCGTAAGTCCCTTTCAGCATTCATAAATGCAATTACAGATTCCACAGACCTTTTCAAAGAATTTTTATGAGTTTCCTCTGTGTTAAAGATCATCACAATGAAGGTAAAGGTTTTATGATGTTTGGAAGTCCAAATAGCATGGAGGATGTGAGGTCATTCAAGAAAGCATTAGAAAAGTTAATTGCGAAGATGACCAGTGTATGGTGTGAGTTTCAGCAGTGGATGAATTGAGAAAGGAGGAGGTTGATTATACTAAAAAGATCAGTAATATGTCATGAACTTTCATCACAATTTATGATTTATAATAGGTGCCACTTAGACCTACCTTCAAGATCAATTGCAATAAAATACAAATTGCTGGAGAAATTCAGCAGGTCTGGCAGAAGCTGTGGGAAGAAGACAATTAATATTTCAAGTCCAGTGACTCTTAATCAGAACTGTTAGTAGCTAGGAAAAACTGGTATTTATGCTGAAGCCAAAGTGGAGTTGGGGGAAGGGGTGAAGTGACTGGGGAGGTGGAGATGGAGCCCATAGAGAGGGAGACATAAAAGAGGGAAATGGATAACAGGCTGGGACAGAAGAGGATGTATGTATGTGCATTTCTCTATACTCAATGCATGTTACAAAACCTGAATAAGAGATAAAAAAAGTTGAGAATGAGAAAATTGATTAGCTGTGCTAAATGTAGCCTGTATCATATAACAATGGGTCTAGAAGTACATGGGAATGGGTGACTATGCTAAAACAAAGCTAGGTCATAACAGGATTGTGTGTGGTGTGGGTAAGAAAACAAAATGGAAGGATGGAATCAGGCTCTGAAGTTATTGAACTTGATGCTGAATACTAGAGGCTGCTGAGTCCCCAAATGGAAAATGAGATATTGCTCTTTCAGCTAGTGTTGAGGGGAGCTGGAACACTGCAGCTGGCCTGCGACAGAAATGTTGGCATGGAAACATTGAGGTGTGTTGAAGTGGCAAGCAACTGGAAGCTCAAGATCATTTTTGCACAGGTGTTCTGCAAAGCAGTCACCCAGCCTGTGTTTCCTCTTCCCAGTGTAGAGGAGACCACGTTGTCAGCAGTCGATACGGTAGCCTAGATTGAATAATGTATTGTCTGGAGTCTTGGATGGTGAGGAAGGAGGAGATAAACAGACAGGTTGCACAGATCACAATTATGGGAGAAGGAGGAGATATTGGGATTGGAGGAGGAGTGTACGAGAGTGTCTTGGAGGGAAAGGTCCCTGTAGAATGCTGACAAAGGAGGGAAGGGGATCCCTTTGGAGTGTATGATGGCCGAGAATCCTTTGGATGTGGATGCTGGTGGGATGGTAATTAAGCAATTTATGAAGAGGTGAGGGCAGAAGTGCAGGAGATGGATCAAACACAGCTAAGGGCCCAGTCGACCATGGTGGTGGGAAAACCTCAGTTCAGGAAGAAAGTGGATATTTCTGAGGCCACCCCTGTGGAAGGGTGGCATTGTTAGAGCAGATGCAATGCAAATGGTGAAACTGGGAGAATGTGGTGGAGTCCTTACAGGAAACAGGGTGTGATGATGTATTGTTGCGGTAACTATGGGAGTTTGTGGGTTTGTAGTATACATCATTGACAGGCCTAACCCCAGAAAAAGAAATTGAGGTGAAGGGATGAGTCCGAGATGGACCAAGTGACAGTGAAGGCAGGGTGGGAATTGGAAGCAAAATTGAAAAATTTTCCAATTCCAAATGAGAAGGGAATCAGCATAGATGATTCCAGAAAAACAGCTGTGAAGAAGGACCCCAGCCTTGATCAGTTGTTTGTTTTGCCCATCATAATATTTTTCTGGGCATTTGATCATTGTTCTGTGAAATGACTTGGAATGTTTTTGGATGTTAAATGTACTGCAGTATGCAAATGTTTGTTGTTGGTTAGTGAATGTGCCTGATAAAGACACATAGCTGATAAGCAATGCTAAGATTTGTGGGGAAATAAAGATTACACTTGTGGTGATTACGTAAGTATGAGGAGAATAATGTATAGTACAAGATTGTAAGTTAGTGAAAGTAAATGAGAGGGAGGGAGGTAATATTGTGGATAGTGAGATTGGCAGTATGAATAGGAAAGCAGTGTTCTTTACTGTGGCAACATGTATGTGGTCATAGAACATTTTACACTCTACACAGAACTAGCTTTGATATTAGTTTTGATGGGATCTACTCTTTTGCTGTTTAACGATTTCTGCTATGCTGCTTTCTACTTGCTTCCGTTGATTGGTGACTTTCAGAAATCATTCACCACCCAGTTTTTCATCGCAGTGCCTTGGGTCATCACCTTGTGACCCCATTATCCAGTCTCAAACCTACTTCTCTACCTTCCAAATCTCAATCCTGTTTCAGTTCAAATTTCCTTTTAAATAAATTGATAAACACCTTCTGTGCTTCTTTTTCCATAATATGAAAGGCTAATTGAAGCACCAGTTTCTATTTCCTATAACATGTAACTTAATTTTGCTGTTGAGCTACTCTTCCTTTTATCTCTCCGTATTTTCCTGATTAGTTAAGATGATGTACATCCTCACTCTTCAGTTCTAGAGATCAATTGTGCTTCAAAACTAATCATTTTCTCTCTTCAATCCTGTCCGTGGAAAATTTGTCAAAATATCCCAAAATGCAATATTGACATAATGGAGTAGGCTAATAACTGGCAAATGAAATTCAATATCAGCTATTTTTTGGCACTACACTTTGTAAGGATAGTGTCTATTCCTTAGAAAATAGAGTCGAAGTGAGGTAGATGTGCAAAATGTGGCACAAATTAAGAAAACATAAAAAGTAGCAACCATGTTACGAGCCACAAAAAGGGAAGACAGTGCATAAGAGTTCTTCTCGCAAGGAATAGACTTGAAAAACACATCAGAGATCAGAGTTGATTGTCTAAAAAATTACAAAAGATGACTCTATGACTCTATGATATAAAAGCACTGGGGAAGATTCAACATTTATTTACAGGAGTAGTATCAGACCTATGAGGACACAATCATTAGAAAAAATTGAAAAGGTTGAATTTTTTCTTGTTTTTAATCCAGAAAAGAGAAAAACTGAAAGGATTGGATAGGGAAAAATGTAGTGAGGTTATTTCCACGTTGTCATGCAACCAGAACGAAGTACAATACAGTCTCTAAAACTTGAGTAAAGATTTGGAGATGTTTCTTAGAGACTGATAAGAATTATCAGCTTAGTTTTCAAGAATTATTGAGACATAAATGCATAGACGTGAATCAGAAAATAAGACACAAGAGATCTGTGGATAAAGCGAGATAGAGTACAACAGGAGCAGGGTAGTGTGGAGCTTAAATAACTAGTATGATCAGTTGGGCTACATGTCCTGCTTCGTTGCTGTAAATTTCTGTGGAACATTAAGTTACTATGTTCTCATTTGGGCCTGGCTTTGCAGGGTTGGTATAATACAAAATTGGCAAGTGAGAAACTGAGTGAATTTCAAGCTTCAAATAACAATGTAAACAAAAACTACTAAAGCCAGCAGAAATAAATTAAATAGAAATGAACATTTTTCTCATTGACTTATGACTTATCTTCTAATATTAATAAGTGTGGCGCTGGAAAATCACAGCCAGTCAGGCAGCATCTGAGGAGCAGGAGAGTCGACGTTTCAAGCATAAGCGCTTCATCAGGAATTGAAGGGGGGGGTGGTGGGTGGTGGCTGCCACGGGGACTGAGAGATAAATGAGAATGGGGTGGGGCTGGGGGAAAGGTAGCTATGAATACAATAGGTAGCTGAAGGTGAGAGGTGATGGTGATAGGTCGGAGTGGAGCATCCTTCAAAGGATGCCCACCTTGAAGAAGTTCTCCTCCTCCTTCCACAGAGATCTCAATGAGTCTGTATCTCTCACTGCACCTCCCACGTTCCGACCTATCACCATCCCCCCTTACCTTCATCTACCTATCGCATTCCTAGCTACCTTCCCCCAGTCACACCCCCCCATCCATTTATCTGACAGCCCTCTTGGCACCCTCATCTATCCCCACACCCACCCACCCTTCCTGATGAAGAGCTTATGCTGAAATATCAACTCTGCTGTTCCTCGGATGCTGCCTGACCTTCTGTGTTTCTCCAGAGCCACACTTTTTGACTCAGATCTCCAGCATCTGCAGTCCTCACTTTCTCCTCCACACAAATCCTCTAAGGCCTATTGTAAAGAGTTCAAAATATCTTCTTCTCTGATCATGCAAGTAAAGAGATTTTATATCCATATTTGCACTATGAGACATGTAATATGGCAACCAAATATTTTACAATGGAGGCAGTCGGCGTATGGGCATTTTATAATTTGGAGGACTGACACAATTGAAGCTTGATGCACTTGAAATTTAAAACAAAATGTTATCATACTGAGTTGCTTGCTAATTTTGCTGCTCTACTGCCTTACAATATGTAGTGAGGCATATAATGAAGATCTGAGCAAGGATGGACAAAATATAAATTTGGCTCAGAGGAAATGACTAGTCCTCCTCTTTAAATGTTTTGCTGTTTCAAAAGAATGAAGCAAATCCCCTGCTATTGATAAAGTTATATCATTACCATTGTGTAAAAGGTGTGAGAATGGTTTCTGCTGATGTCACCATCCTCTCTCTGGAAAAGCATTTTGATTCTGCTCTGTATATCATTATCTGAAATATAGCTGCATGCTTTTGAGAGAAGCACAGAATGAGTACAACGTGCAAGAGGTTAGCATTTCGTCTGAAATGAATTGGATATAATTTAATGAGTAAACTATCAGCCAAATCTGTAAAGTGGAGGTACTTCACTATACTGCATAAAGTTCCTGAATTTGTAAGATATTTGAACAAATCTTAAAAAACCAAATAAAGCTATGGCAATTTCAAAAATGCAAATGAGAAATAATAATAGGCTATAAATGACCAATAAAAGAAGCAGAGTGATGAGGTTGAAATTGAAGATGACTGCAGTGATTCAGTAATAGAATATTACTTTTCTGTTTGAGTTACATGGAGGTTTCTGAATAATTAAAAATGAATACTTGGCACTTAACTTTGTATACAATACGTCAAGCTGATTTGAAATCAATGGAATGGCACATGCACTTATTTGTAAATTAGATTGAAACAAACAATTCCCAATAAATTGAACTTTTTCTCTCCTTCTCTTATGATCAGTTTTTTCTCTGCTTATTTGAGCAACTTGAGTTGTTCCATTCGTTTTCCTTATTTAAATTAAAATTCATTCCAATTACGAGACTTGAATTAGGTACATTTTATTATAAAAAATCTACATAATTTTTCATTGCTTTCAAAGTAAAGAAAGATAAAAAAAACCTAACATACATGTCTTTTCTGTGTCCACTAGCTACCTGACGGAGGAACAGCGCTATGAAAGCTTGTACTTTCAAATAAACCTGATTTTGTATGTGATTTTTAACTTTGTTTTCATGAATCCACTGCGACTATTGACGAAAATAAATCCTATACTCCCTATACAACAAAAAGTACATTATTGAAATGAGTATTTGCCAAAATTTGTTTTTCATTTCACAAAATTTCAATGCGTTTGAAATCATGTGGTGACATATATTAGGTCATTGTATTTGACCTTTTCCTACAAATTTCAGATGGTTATAACCTGAATTGTTGGGAATGTGAGCTGATAATGGCATCAAGCACCTAAGACCTTGGTAATCACCAGTGTTTCTTCTTTGGTTCTACTTTGACTTGATATCAGGAAATTAGTTTTCGTCTGCACTATCCTGCTTGTTCTTTGTTGATAAAACTCTGAGGCATAAAGCACACACTTTATCTTGTTATAGCTGGTTATGTGACATGTTTGTGCCTCTGTATGAAGCAATTTCAATTTAACAATGATGCATTAAATTGTGTAACTCAAGTGTGAAGATGCCTAAGTTCAGTTTAGAGAAATATGGTTTGAGACCCTCAAAAAATTTAATACTTCTACTGTCCTTATGAAAATGTTTAAAACTACATCTTACATCAGTATGTTTTAATAGAGAAGCATTGTGTGTGATGCCAGCTGTATAATGATAGCCTTGAGCTCTTTCCACATAGTTTATTTTATGTTTTGTACTGCTGAAAATCTGAAAATGTTCTTTAGTAAGCTATTCTATTCTGTAGTGGTCAAAGATCAATCATGAAGCCTGAAGGTGTTAACCTTATTATTTATTTTCTCTGTCTCTTGGTGTAAGATGTGTAATTTTTACTGCTGTGTGTTTTGCCTAAATTTCTAGCTTTAAAGACTGTGTGTTTTCACTGATGTTTTAGTGGAGTAAGTTGTAGCTTAGGAGTTAGAGAAAGTCGTTAAGCCTTTTAAATTCCATTCACTATTCTGTTAAACCATGTCTGGACTTGATTCCATAAACTTTGAAATATTTTTGTTAAGCAAGAGTATTAATATCAATTTTGAATCTTTCCATTGACTTGTAACTCATCTAAGAGTTGTTAGTAATGAACATTACTAACATAGAAAATTTTTTGGGAACATCTAACTGCCTGCTCACATATCAGACTTCTTAATTACCATGACAACTCCATTTTTGGCATGTATTTTTGAATGTTTGAGTGAAATTTTATATGACCTTACTAAATATTCACCAAAGACAGCGTGCAATTTCTTCAAGCAAAGCGGGGACTGATCCCTACAGTTTTTACACAATTTATATTGTGTAAAACCAATTATGAGCAGTCATTTTTCACTTTTGAGGAGTTGTCAAGGTTGTCACAGTTTATCTGAAAATGTTGTAGTCATATGGATGTGGCAGTGAATGAATGCAAATTGCCAGTTTTATGCTGTCAGCTTGATGCCAGCCGACTGATGTCACAGTATGATGGATTAATGCTGTTAGTTAGTGAGCCGTCGGTGAAAAATGACTGAACGTTCTTCCTTGAGGTGACTGTTGGCCTGCTTAGGCATTACGTTATCTTGTTCCAGACTGCTGTACTAATTAAAAGCTCTGATCAAATCCCTGCAGAAACAGGCACATCCTTGTTTCACAATATCCAATTGTGCACAATTGTCTCAGTTTTTGAGGCATCGTTTGAAGAGACAAAGCTTGCACAATCATAGGCACAGTTTATGTCTAAATCATTGTATATAGGTCTGAAAGGATTAAAACTGTGGAGTGCCACAAACACCACTAGCCATAAGGCTTGTGAGTAGGCTGATTAAAGATTTTAGATGTGAGAACTAACATCCAGGTCTGACTTATAGTCTCAGTGACGATGTCTTTCCTAATAATGTACTGTAATTTGGAGGTAGTTACAAACATGCAATAAATTTCTTATTTCCCAATGTAAGAGCCTCTTCTAGTTAGGCTAGTAAGCAATTTTTCATCATCCAGATGAAACCAAGCAGGTCCTGTAGATCTGTACATGTAGAGAGGATGGTGAGAAGAAATCTACCACATCGTGAGGTGCAGGCTCAGTTTAGCCACACATACGACAATCAGTGGAATTATCATGAACAGGACAAGAGAGCAGCTAACTACCACCTTCTCGAGGGCAACAGGAATGGACACAAATGGTGGTCCTGCCAATGAAGTGCACACCCCATGATGGAAGAACAAAAAATAATTTACTCAACTGGATAACATGTAATTTATGATTTCATTTTTTAAAAAAGCATGTTTTTTGTTTGGCTACTAAAGCTTTTAAAAGACATTGAAATCAAATATCTATTCAGAAGGATACAATTTAGTGTAGATCCTGCAGTAAAATTTTAGAATCCTGCAAGCTTTTATTGGGTCCAAATGGGTTAATTATCATGTGGAGGGTTCAAGAATGGCATAATTACAACGTTAGCAACTCTATTCCCACTTTACCTCCATAAGTATTTCTAAAAGAGTGGTAATAAGAAGACAAAATATTCAACATGATTTGGAGATGCCGGTGTTGGACTGGGGTGTACGAAGTTAAAAAGTCACACAACATCAGGTTATAGTCCGACAGGTTTAACTGGAAGCACTAGCTTTTGGAGTGCTGCTCCTTCACCAGGTAGTTGTGGAGTATAAGATTGTAAGACAGAATTTATAGCAAAAGTTTGGAGTGTGATGTAACTGAAATTATATATTGAAAAAGACCTGGATATTTTGTTAAGTCTCTCATCTGTTAGAATGACCATGTTGGTTTCGATTTGGAGATGCTGGTGTTGGACTGGGGTGTACAAAGTTAAAAAGCACACAACACCAGGTTATAGTCCAACAGGTTTAATTGGAAGCACACTAGCTTTCGGAGCGACGGTCCTTCATCAGGTGATAGTGGAGGGCTCGATCGTAACACAGAATTTATAGCAAAAATTTGCAGTATGATGTAACTGAAATTATACATTGAAAAATTGATTGTCTGTTAAGCCTTTCATCTGTTAGAATACAGTGATAGTTTCACTTCTTTCATGTGTAAATCACAAAACTTTTTTTTAAAGTTGCATTCTCGGGTTAGCTGTTAACAATGGTGATAGCTAGACAATATTTTGAAGGTGTTAGTCCCCTGTGTTCTCTGTCTATGACCTGATGTTTAGATTGATTCTAATCTAAAAAGTGAGATAATGGAGTTCTACATAAATGCATGCAGTTTTTGAGCTCAGAGTTCTACATGAATGTTTGCAGTTTTTGAGCAAAGTGCAATGTAACTCTGCAAGTATAAATTCACCCCACAAAATATATGTGTGCATGTGTCTGTCTGTCTGTCTGTCTGTCTGTCTGGAGTGGGGTTGTGAGTGTGAGAATGTGTGTGTGTAGTGAGTGCAGAGTGTCTTAAGTCTGTGAGGGGGTGCATGTGTGAGTGTGTGTGTCTATAAGGGTGTGTGTGGGTGTCTGTGTGCACATCTGTGTGTACCTGTGTCCGTGTGTATGTGAGAGTGTGTGTGTGTAGGAATATCTGTGTGTGTGTGTAGTGCAATGGTGATCACCTGTAATGTGACATGAACCCAAGGTCCCGGTTGAGGCCCTCCCTATGGGGAACTTAGCTATCAGCCTCTGCTCGGCCACTTTCCTCTTCTGCCTGTCCCGAAGTCCACCTTGGAGGATGGTCACCCGAAGGTCCGAGGCTGAACGTCCTGGACCACCTGAAGTGTTCCTCAACTGGGAGGGAACCCTCCTGTCTGTTGATTGTTGTGCGGTGCCCATTCATCCGTTGTCGTAGAATGAACGGATGAATGGGCACCGCACAACAATCAACAGACAGGAAGGTTCCCTCCCAGTTAGGGAACAGTTCAGTTGTCCAGAACATTCAGCCTCGGACCTTCGGGTGACCATCCTCCAAGGTGGACTTCGGGACAGGCAGAAGAGGAAAGTGGCCGAGCAGAGGCTGATAGCTAAGTTCCCCATAGGGAGGGCCTCAACCGGGACCTTGGGTTCATGTCACATTACAGGTGATCACCATTGCACTACACACACACACACACACA
>NC_057741.1:19313515-19324229 GCF_004010195.1 Chiloscyllium plagiosum | reverse complement strand
CTAACCCAAGAATGCAACTTTAAAAAAAAAGGGTTTTGTGATTTACACATGAAAGAAGTGAAACTATCACTGTATTCTAACAGATGAAAGGCTTAACAGACAATCAATTTTTCAATGTATAATTTCAATTACATCATACTGCAAATTTTGCTATAAATTCTGTGTTACGATCGAGCCCTCCACTATCACCTGATGAAGGAGCGTCGCTCCGAAAGCTAGTGTGCTTCCAATTAAACCTGTTGGACTATAACCTGGTGTTGTGTGATTTTTAACCATGTTGGTTTCAGTTCTTTCATATGTAAATTGCAAAACTTTTTAAAAAGTTACGTTCTCAAGTGAACTTTAACAATTGGTGTTCTGTTGGCCCAGATAATGTATTGAAGGTGTGGGTTTCCCTGTGTGAGGCTGTCTGTGCCACAATGGTCAGACTGATTCTCATCTAAAAAATGGATTCACAGAATCTTATATGGATTCATGCAGTTTTTGAGCAAAGTAAAATGTAATTCTGCAAGTACCGATTCATCCCCACAAGCTTATATGTGTATGTGTGCATGTGGGTGTGTGTGGGGGAGGGTGTTAGTGTTATGAGTATCCGTGAGAGAGTGTGCGTATGTGTGTGAGTAAAAATATTCATAAACACCTGTCAAAGAGAGGGTAGATTAACTTTCAGGTGTCTATTTAGTTACCATGAAGGATTTCACATGAAACATTTAACTACATTTTACCCAGCTGCTGGCTGACCTGCCATGTATCTTTGCTTTTTGACTGACATTTTCAGCCTTCATGATTTCTGTATTTTTCTCTTTTGAGCATTTCTGAGCTATTAGTGCATCTCAACTCATCTTTCCCTCTATAGGTTTGCAATGCCAGTTTAAAACTCTGTCCAGAGTGTAGAATTGTACTAATTCTCAAATTAAATAGCACTTACTTGTTTGCAAGTTATAAACTCATTTTCAGAGACGTGCTGAGAGATTTGGAGGAAGCGTTGACAAAATTATAGTCTTTTGCATTGCCTAAAACATTCAAATGTGCAAAGAAGGAGGTATATTCAGGAGTGCTATTTAAGTTAAATATTATTGATTACTCAGTAATGGTTATTAGGGGAGATAATGGGACACAGGTCTTGTTGCTGGATTAGTAATCCAGCTCCCCAGGTAATGTTCTGGAGGCCTAGCTTCAAATTCCACCACAGCAGATGGTGGTAAACGTTTTTAGGCTGTACATAAAAGTCTCAGCAATCATCAAACCCAGTGACTGATCCTAACAGGTAGGAGCCCTTTAAAAATGGTGTATTTGTCCTGAGTTGAGGACTCCCGCCACCATTTCTGGGCTTTCCAATTTCCAGAAATGCCTTTTAATGGGTTGGTTCTGGTTGCAGGGCCTCACCCAGCACCCTGATCTAGTTTGGATCCATTATGGAGAAGGGCATTGCCCACTCCTCTACAATTTTGATGGTACAAATGTGGCTTTTTTAAAGAATTTTGATTCACAATACCCCAGAGGTGTTGTGAACTATTGAATGCATTAGGCAACCTTTTAGGTGCAATTTAGTTTTATTGTGTCAATCACAATTTTTAAATCTGAATACCTTAATGGTGGAGGACTCAACGCTCTTATTAAAAATACTTAGTTCGAGTTATAAACCCAGTTTCATTTGCTTTAATTATTACTCATAACTATAGCAAGTAACATATTTTATTGGAATACAAAACTAAACAAGATTACATTTCTCTACTATGCTTGCTCATTGAACATATTGGGCTGAATATTTACCAAATATTGGTTCAGTGTCAATTTTCTTTGAACTCTACTGAGCTATCTTGCACAATTCTCCATGGATCACCTCATTATGCCTCTATGGCAATCTACTTATACTTTTGTGTGCCTATCAGTGGTGAAAATACTCGACACTACCTAGACGTTTCAGGGTTTCTGGTGCAGCAGCATATTTAAAGACAAGCTGTGGACCTGGTCAAGAGCTGGCAGCCAGGATCTGCCCTTCACCATGCATGTAATGGGAAAGGAATGATGATGTCAAGGTTGTGAGTGCACATGGATTGCATGGGTGACTCTTCATTACAAACTCAAAAGTCAGATGACATCCGGTAATAGTCCAAAAATTTATCTGAAATCACACAAGCTTTCAGAGCGCAGCCCTTTCATCAAATGCAGTGAGAGAGAGCAATGCACCCAGACCCAGACTTTATAGGCAGACATCAAAAGATCATAGAACTGGTGTGAGTGGAGTGTCAGATAATTTGCTTTTGCAGGTAAGCAAGAGTGCTAGACGTTGTGTAAAGTGTTTATAAAGTCAATGTCAGTGCTGTGCTGTCACGACAATCAGGCAGAGCGATAGGAATATACAAAAGGTGACAACTCCAGTCAGATACTAACCTTACAAATTGCATTACAAGAGCAAAATAACACCTATCTTTAATGTGATGCAATGTTTGAACCCTGTCGAAAGGAGTGCTATTCTTTCCCTAATGCCCAGAGTTGTGTAACATTTTGTTGCTCAATGTGGAATCATCACCTGGTGGAAAGTCTTTAAATGGTCAAAGTGTTAACTTTTATAGAAAAAACAAAGGGAGAAAAAACAAAGTTAAAACATATTTGCCTCTGGGAACAAACAGGAATTGCTTGATTCTCAAGCTTATTGTACCTGACTCTGCAGCACTCTATCATGCTAAAGATGATGTTCCTCCTGCACAATATCCTCATCTTACTCAGTGGAAGACTGCGGTCGCTCTCCCAGCTCTTCAGAATCTGTCATATCCTTTCTTTGTTTGCACTTTGGCTGTGCAGAGAATATCATACTACTGTGCTAAGTTTATATGGTACACTTCTTTTGGGCTGGACTGCAAAGAATGTGCGGCCCCATATACTGTTTCCAATACTCACAATTCACTTCCTCAGCTTCCCCACACAAAAATGGCCCCTGACAACCTATTTGGACCTTCATTGCGCAGACCCCCAAGATTGGCTATGACTCACTCCCACCTTACCGATTTGATGGATGTACGGAGTCCTTGATCCTGACAATCCCTGAGCCTGACCATCCCAAGCGGCCAACTGGCTGTGATCTATCCCTTGGGCTGACCAGATATTGCCTTTGACTGTGGGGGTGGCCCTTGACTGACAACAGCTCCCTTGAGTTGACTTAGGACTATTCCCTTTGGACATGGAAGCCAGTCACATGCAGCACGTGATGTTTGTTTGCTGTGTACTCGGCTGGAAAGTGCTGTAGCTGTGACAGTGATATAATATGGTGCCATACAGTAATATGTCCAACATCTTGATTGCTGCTGACATCCACGACAAACTGCATGGCTTTATATCTGCACTAAACTGTAAGACAACACAGAAGTAACATGAGCCATTAAGGTCTGAACAAGGTGATGAGGTGCAAAATGGCATGACAAGGCAAAAGTGCTGTGAGCATCCAACTAGGCATGAAGTGAGTAAATGCTAACACAGCAGGCAACAAGCCCTGAGATACACTTTGTTCTAGTGCACGAGTTGAGTGCTTGTCCCTGCATGCAAAGTTATCTGGCAGCAGTAACAAGGCCTTGGTGCACTCTAAAGAGCAGCATTGAAGTGGAGAACTGTTTCTAAGTGGGTCAGAGCTGTGCCATGACAATGTGGCGAGGTTGGTGTGTGTCTGATGGCAGCCTCCATGGGGCAGGGTGGGAGTTAGTTGCAGATAATCACTGACCTTGGAACATGTCCTAAAGTATTGGGCCTGCTGACATAGATGGACACCCAGAGGAACAAATGGCAAACTGGAGCTGTTAGGTGCCTGCTGAGAATTTCATGTTAGGAATTGTTCCCATCTAGTTTCCTCTGGTGCATGGGAGAATAGTAAGCTGTATAAAATTGAGATTATATTAGGTTGTCAGTTCAAACACATGAATCTCTCATCAGTCACTAGCAAGATTCTCATCTGGCTGTGAAAACCTTGGGTGGACAATTGAATTTTTAGATTCTTGATGTCAAGAAATATGTTTCTGATCTCACCATATTTTCCCAATGGATTTGTCATTGTCTGCTTCATTTAAAGGCTGGGAGAATTTGGCCTAAGCTGTCAGAGTTTACTCTTCACAAGAAAGTGAGGACTGCAGATGCTGGAGAGTCAGAGTCGATAAGTGTGGCACTGGAAAAGCACAGCAGGTCAGGCAGCATCTGTGGAGCAGGAGAGTCGATGTTTCGGACATAAGCCCTTCACAAGGAAGAGATGCTGAGTGTAGTCCTACAAATCAGTTGTCCAGCCTCCTTGCCTCAAATACTAATCCTCTTCAAGTACATGTTCAGTTGCTCAGTTGTGGAGTATGATTTTATCAAACTTTCAGAGTGTGTTTTTCTTTCCAGGTCTTAATCATCACTTGTAGAAAATATGTTCTCCTCTTGTCTGTACTTCTTTTGCCAATTATTTTTAATCTGTGACCTCTGCTTGTCAAATAAAATGGCTCCACCCTACTCAATCAAAACCTCTCATAATTTTGCATGTCTTTTATTGATGAAAATAATTATAACAAGAGAACCTTTTATTATGCAGAAACTAATCTCCAGTGCACTGTGTTGTGTCATTGATTTTATGTTTAAGGTAACCATTGTCTGAATTCTTTTCCTTGGCATTCTGCAAATAATTATTTGGCGTAGATATCAAAACAACTTTAAATTACAGATATTTTTTGCAGCTTATCCATTTGTTTGAACAATGCATCAGGAATTTTCAACCACTATCGTTTACCACTCACATTGCTTTTTTCTTGTTATTTCAATGGAGAATTTTGTAAATTTTGCTCAATGCCTTTACAGAATTGGGAAATATCTGTAAATATAGCTTTAAATCTACAATGTTTTGAGGATTGCTGAAAAAAAGACACATTTTGTTCAAGCTTTTGATCTTGCACTCATTCAGGGCAATTTGCTAGAAATTTCAACAGAAAGGGAAAGTGACTTCTATGCTGGTATGAGTGGAGAGTATGGATTGGTTGGCCACTGGACTCTGATTTGTAGAAATGTTGCCATGGAAATGTACACTTAGATGCTGACTGACAGTTAACTGCCAATCTTTGTTTCACATTTAAAGCATGTAGGTTGACTGATTGTTCAATACATTCCATTAAGAACTGAATTTCTCTCGCAGTGTAATTTCTGAAAGCGAGCTGTTTGTCTTTATGCATAGTTTCATTTTTGCTATACCTTCATTCCACATCAAAGGGGAAGAGGCATTTGTTCAATTTGGGCTTCTCTGCTCCCAGCTATCATCCCATAATCTAGCCTGTATGGAATATGGTGAATTTCTGCTGAGCTGATTTAGGGCTTGCATGTTTTGGGATTCTGAATAACTTGCCAGCTTTTCATGTTTGCAGTGTCTGGTAGCATTGTAAATCTTCAAGGCCAACTCGAGGATATATATCTGTACACCCAATAAAGGGACAGGAATAGTTACCCTAAACAAGTGTGATTATATCAACAGAATACATGCAGTTCTTAATGACAAGTCCAAATTTGTATTGCAACTTGCATCTTAGCATGATGAGACAACCTTACTCAAAAGCAAGCCGAGAAATTGCCAGTTCTGAACTGTCACTAGACCTGAAATATTAACGCTGCTTTCTCTCCACAGGAGCTGTCAGATCCACTGAGTTTCTTGAGCAATTTCTGTTTTTGTTCCAAGAAATTACCTGCTGTACCTGTGAAGAGCATTGAGTCACTAGGTGATAAATATGATAGGATTCGTGTTCAATGCTCACTATGACCTCTTATGCACAGGCTGCCTAGGATATTGTAGAAAACCCACTAAATTCCAGGACATCTTTAGTAAGACTTTGCAGCTTACGGAACTTTGGATCCAAGTTGACCTGTTAGAGCCTAAGCTGCAGAGGCTGCCCCACATCAGGGAAGGGGATAGCAATCGAACATCAAAAAGTAGTCGCATCCTTGTACTAAATAATTCAAATTAATTTTGATTAGGGACAAAAGTATTTGACTGCAGAACAGGCAGGAATGGAGATCCAGGGGTTGCGTCTGAGGAACCTTGGACCCAATTGTCCAATGGCTATAAGACTATTGTAAGCTGTAGGGACAAGAGAAGTGAATGCAGGGAGGATGAGCAACTGACCATGGCACACAGTACAGAGAGTCATTGAAGTTAAGGTGGAGAGGGCAGGGAAGCAACAAGAATATAGTCATGGTAGGGGACAGTCCCAGGGATAGATACTATTCCCTGCAGCTGTGAGCGTGAGTCCTGAAGGCTGCTTTGCCTGCCCAGTGCCAGGGTTCTAGGACATCTCTTCACAACTGGAAAGGAATTTGTCATGGAAGGGGGAGGATCCAGTTGGTATGAACAACACTTTGGTATAAACAACATTGATAGGATGAGAAAGGGGGTTCTGCCAAAAGAATTTGAACAGTTATGAGGTAAGTTTTAAGCAGAACCTTCAAGGTAATAATATCAGGTTTACAATCTGAATCATAGGCAAACTAGCATAAGGTAGCTAAAGTCAAGGAGTTCAATTCATGACACAATGGTTGGTGTTGTTGAAATGGACTTCAGATTATGTGGCACTGGAGGAGAAGGGAGCTGTTCTGGTGGGATGGGCTTCACTTGAACCATGCTGAGGTCAGTGCCCTGGCAAATTGAATAATTAGTACCATACAGCGGTCTTTACTTGAAGGGTGGAGGGTTTAGAAGAGGGGGGCCATAGGCTTACAAATCAAATGGATATAGCAGCATTTGCGGGGCTGTTATTGACATAATGATGCCAGATTGGGACAACGTGTCGAAACATAGAAAGGTAGCAGCAAATTGGGGCACAAAATGATTAGAATGGCACTTCACGGAAATATGCATAGCATTCAGAACAATATAAATTAATTAGCAGAACAAGTAGAGGAAAATAGGTAGGATCTTATAGTCATTACAGAGAAATGGGTACAAGGAGGTCAAAGCTGGGAAGTAAAATTTTCAGGAATATGGAACCTTTTGAAAAAAACAGACAGAGGTTGGTGGGTGGGATAGCTTTGTTAGTATGAGGTGAAATAAGTACGATAGCAAGAAATGATTTTTGGACTGGAAGATATAGAATCAATAAGAAGGGAGATAAGAAATGTCAAGGAGAAGAGGACACTGGTGGGAGTTGTCAATTAACCCCTACATTAGCGAAATGTAGAACAGAGAACATATGAAGAAATAATGAGGGCATATAAAAAGGTAAGTACATTGATTGCAAGTGACTTCAATCTTTATGTAGATTGGTTGACAGAGGTAGCCATGAGGAAGAATTAATGGAGTGAATTTGAGACAGTTTGCTTGAGATAATGTTATAGAACCAAGTAGGGTCAGGCTATTTTGGATCTGGTGAAATGTAATAAGGCAGGTGTAATGAATGATCTTGGAGTTAAAGATCTCCGAGGAAACAATTACCATAACTTGTTTGATTTTTAGCATTAAGTTTGAGAGTGAGAAACTTGCATTGGAAAGAACTATGTTAAACTTAAATAAGGGCAATTACAAGAAATGAGGGCAGAGTTAGCTGGAGTGGTGTGGGAAAGAAGTTTAGCAGAAAAGGGAGTTGAAAGACAGTGGTAGATGTTTAAGAAAATAGTTTATGATTTACAACAAAGATATATTCCAGTGAGGAAGGATTCTAGGAAGGGGATAAACCAACCACAGTTTACCATGGAAGTTAAGAATAGTATCAAATTGAAAGATAAAAATATATTCTGTGACAAAAAAAGTGGTAATTAGAGGATTGGACTTAAGAAAAGAATGAAAGATAACCAAAAAGAATAAAAAGGGATAAAATAAACTTTGAGTATAAACTAGCAAGGACAGAGAATTGGCTAACTAATAGAAGATAGACAATTGGGATAAGGGGGCCATTTCCAGGTGGCAACGTGTAACTATTGGAATGTTAAGGGATCAGTGTTGGGGTCCATAGTAGTTTACAGTGTGTTAATGATTTGGATGAGGGAAGACATTGTATTATCACAAGTTTATTAATGAGACTAAAATAGGTGGGAAGGCAACTAGTGAGCATTACATAAGTGGATTAGATGAGTGGTTGAAAACTTGGTACAAGGAATATAATCTGAGAAAATGTGAGGTTACGCACTTTGACAGGAAGAATCAAGGATCTGAATATTAATATAAATGGAAAAGGACTAAAGAGAGCTGCAGCACAGAGAATTTTGGGAGTTTTTGTATATGAATTGCAAAAGCCTAGCAGATAGGTTCAGCAGGTAGTAGGGAAGGCAATTAGAAGGTTGGCCTCTCCTTCAAAGAGAATGGAGTGTAGAAACGGGGTGGTTTTGCTAAAATTATACAAGGTTGTACTTTGACCACACCTAGAATACCATGAATGGTTTTGCTCTCCCAAACTAAATAAAGGTTAACTGACATTGGAGACAGTCCACAGAAGGTTCTCTAGGTTGATTTGGGTGTGTTTGGATTTTCTTATGAGGAGAGATGGAGTAGATTGGGTTTGTATTCTCTGGAATTTAGAAAAATGAGAACTGACCTCATTGAAGCATAGAAGACTCTGATTGGGATTGACAGTTTAGATGTGAAGAGTAGTCTCATGTGGGAGAGCTAGGACTCGAGGACGTAATATCAGAGTAAGAAGTTGCCTATTCCTTCTATTCCTCTGTCTTATCACACATAAGTGATATCTCTTTATGTGCTATCTTGCCTATGACAGTCCCAGCACAACAAGAAGTGCCCAAATTGTTGGGCAAATTTCTACTACCAGCTTTAACCACTTACATTATGAAGGATTCCTTCACATTTGTGAAATCCATACAGGACTTGCATTTTGGTATTAATGTAGCATCCATGTGCTCATTTACTGGCCTGTTCACCAATGTACCTTTTAAGGAAACGGTTGAATTTTGCACTGGAGAATTATATCATTGTAATTGTATCACTCAGTAACTTGCACAGTTGAGTTCTGTTTTAACTGTACTTTGTATACCCAAATAAATGGTATTACCATGGGCTCCCCACTAGATCCAGTTCTTCAAATTACCTTTGTTGAGTTGCATGAGAAGTGTATCTTCAATGGAATGACACCAACTTCCTTTTGCATATTTTCAGAACATAGGTGTAACTTTGCAATATTTGAATGTTCGACTGCATGCAGAAACTACTTTACACATCTTAATGAGCTCCATCCTGTATTCAAATCACTTTTGAAATGGAAATATCAAATGATCTTTGTTTTCTTGATGTACTAGTTGAGAAATCAACCAGGGAGATCTCTATTACTATCTACCACCAGCCTATCTTCACTAGTCAATATATGCATTGGGACATATTGACTAGTGTGCTCTAAGAGTTTTGTTGCTTTAAGATTGGCCTTATTGGCACCCTGATTAATTTGGCCAAGCCATTTGGTCACTATGCAAGCTTGATTCTGAAATAGGGTTCAGCAAAACATCTTACAGCACATCTTACACTGATTAGATGCTGTCACTTTTTGTCCTGAAGAGTTCCCAGTTTATCTCAGATTACCCTGGAATGGTAGGATATCATAAAAATTTGAGCATCAGGTGAAGCTAGTGGTTTCACCCCACTACTGTGTGGTGGCAACTTGAGTGCTATTTGCTGAAACCAGGATTCAGTCTTCAAGTCAAAACACATTCTGCCTGTTGCGCAAATGAATAATATGGCATATTAATTTCAATGCCAATGTGATACTGGCTATGTCGGCTGTATATCCCAAAGACTGATAGATTATATCAAACAGCATATCCCTTCACCTGTTTGCAACATAACCAGTCCATGCTTGCAGAACTCAAAACACAGTGTTGAACATTAGATGTGATTCTGCAATTAGACAACATTTGCATGATATTATATCTGTGGAGAACTGCATTGACAACCAATTTAGGATTGACCGTTGGCTCTCAGTGTGGCGCAGTTTCATATACTGAAAACTGCCTATGTTAATGTTTGTGTAAAGATTTGTAGCTCAGATGCTGATTGCCGTAATTGTGGGTTTCATGACAGCCCATAAACTGATTGTCATGCTCAGACAACAACTCAACGGAAATAAAAAATCATCTGCAAGACTAACGTAATTTACAAGATTCCATCCAAAGACTGCACAAAACACTATATAAACAACAAACAGGCAGACAACTAGGAGTCTGCATCCACAAACACCAACTAGCCACCAAAATCGGATGATGTGGAGTCTATGTGGGTGGAATTGAGGAACCACAAAGGCAAAAAAACCATAATGGGAGTTATGTACAAACCTCCTAACAGTGGTCAGGACCAGGGGCACAACATGTACCAGGAAATAGAGAAGGCATGTCAGAAAGGCAAGGTCACGGTGATCATGGGAGACTTCAATATGCAGGTAGACTGGGTAATAATGTTGCCAGTGGATCCAAAGAAAGGGAATTCATGGAATGCTTATAGGATGGCTTTTTGGAACAGCTGGTCATGGAGCCCACAAGGGAGCAGGCTATTCTGGACCTAGTGCTATGTAATGAACCAGACTTTATAAAAGATCTTAAAGTAAGGGAACACTTAGGAAGCAGCGATCATAATATGGTAGAGTTCAGTCTGCAGTTTGAAAGAGAGAAGGCAAAATCGGATGTAATGGTGTTACAGTTAAATAAAGGTAATTATGAGGGCATGAGAGAGGAACTGACGAAAATAGACTGGAAGCAGAGCCAAGCAGGGAAGACAGTAGAG
>NC_057741.1:19286081-19311614 GCF_004010195.1 Chiloscyllium plagiosum | reverse complement strand
GGTCTAACATATGAGGAATGGCTGAGGATCCTGGGATTGTATTCATTGGGGTTTAGAAGATTAAGGGGAGATCTAATAGAAACTTACAAGATAATACATGGCTTGGAGAGGGTGGACGCTAGGAAATTGTTTCCGTTAGGCGAGGAGACTAGGACCCGTGGACACAGCCTTAGAATTAGAGGGGGTAAATTCAGAACAGAAATGCGGAGACATTTCTTCAGCCAGAGAGTGGTGGGCCTATGGAATTCATTGCCACAGAGTGCAGTGGAGGCTGGGACGCTAAATGTCTTCAAGGCAGAAATTGATAAATTCTTTGATGTCACAGGAATTAAGGGCTACGGGGAGAATGCGGGTAAGTGGAGTTGAAATGCTCATCAGCCATGATTGAATGGTGGAGTGGACTTGATGGGCCGAATGGCCTTACTTCCACTCCTATATCTTATGGTCTTAAACACCATGACTAGCTGTCCCTAGTAGGCATACACGCAGGTGACGAGGACCACACATTCAAATGGGACAACACAATGATCATAGGACAAGCTAAACAGAAGATAGCCAGAAAAGTTCTAGAAGCAAGGCACTCATGCACAGAATCCATCAACAAACACATAGATCTAGACCCAATATACTGGCCCCTGCAATAAACAACTGGAAGCAACAAGAACAGAATCAAATAAATTCCAGAAGAGACAGTACAGCAGCGCTTCAAAGGAGGCTCCAAACCACTGAAGATGTCACTTAGACAGGGATCGAAACATCTGAAAATCAACTTCCCAGCTCGGCAAACATACCCACAACTATGACCGTTAATACACAGGACCCTATTGATTGCAGACAGAAAAAAACATATGTGCACATTGTGCCTGTTTGACTTCATCAAAATATGTGACAGTCATTCTCTGGCTCGTTTATCAAGGTAATACTGTGACCTATCAAAGTCAAGCTGCCTGATTGAAACTTTAAATAAGGCTTGCCGGTTAACTATCAATCATCATCTAATTGGTATGCTCTCCATGGCAGTGCTTCAACCAATCCAATACATTTGCTAACCGATCAGCGCACTCTTTTCACACGTATAGATATTGTTTTCCCTTTACGTTGGTATTCTTACAAATTTTCCTGATCTGTATACGATGAATACCTTCGGCAAAATATCGTTTTTCATTAGTATGCAAGTTCTGTACTACCAAATGCTTACTTTTAACTTACAATGTCATTTTTTTGCATGAACATTTTTTAAGTCTTATTAAAATTGCATCAGGTGAAGCAGAGTCCCCTTGAACAATAAGCAGCAAATTAATTTTGTCTGTTGACTTTACCCTCTTCCAGGCTTTTCCTAATCTCTGTTAATTTGATTGTGAAAGAGGTGAACTAAATCAATGGTTGCTCCATATTGTCAATGGACACTCATCTAGGAGTTATTGGGGCTGCTCTGATTTGTAATTTTTCTCATTCATTTCTTGCAGACATCAGACCTTGCTGAGGTTATAGTCCTGGAGCGATGTGACATTGTGGAGTGCAGCGATAACAGGAGTGCAGCATTCACTGTCAGTGAGTATTGGGTTGACAGACATTTAATTTTGATTTTTGCTTGACTTTTAGTGTCATTAAATACTTTCTAACGTGTTTGATTATTTTCTAAGTTATGTAGTCCTTTACAATTAAAAATCACAAGACACTATTTTAAAATTGATGTAGTAATCACATTGTAATAAATGTTGTGTCAAATAATTTTAATCATTGATGAAATATTTTGGCTGCATTTTGTTAAAATATTTTGCTTCAAAATAGAATCTAGTTCATGAATGCAATTGAAGTACTATGAGAAAGACCTTTAGACTCACAAACATTTACAGAACAGAAGGAGACCGTGGGCCTATCTTGACCATATCAGTTGACAAAGAACTGGCTATATCAATTCCATTTTCCAGCTCTTAGTCCATAGTCCTGGAGGCTATGTCAATGCAGTTATATATCTAAACACTGCTGTAGTGTTATGAGATGTTTCAGACTCAAATTACCTTTTAAGCCAGTGAGTTCCAGACTCTCACCACTGAATGAAAAAAAAATCTCCTCAACTCTCCTCCTAGTCTTCTATCTCTTACCTTAAATCTGTGCCCCTGATTATTGATTCTTCTTCTAATGGGAAAAGTGCCTCTCTATCCATCTTACTTATGCATCTCTCAACCTTTATGTACTTAATTCAGGTTTTCTCTCAACCTTCACTGCTCCAAGGGATATAACTCCAATCTCCAATGTTTCATTATATCCCGAACCAACATAATGTCTTGTTAGATCTCCTCTGCACTCAATCACGTGTGACCAATAATGTGGTGGCCAAAATTGGACGCAGTCTCCACTTGTGGCCTAACTTGTTATATACTGTTCCAGCACAGCCCACCTCATCTCGTATTCTGTGTCTCTGTTAATAAAAACAAGTATTCCATATGCCACCTTAACCACTTGCACAGCTATTTTCAGGGATCTGTGGATATGTATACCAAAGTCAATCTGTTCAGTACTTCCCTGGTCCCTACTATTTATAGTATGAAGTCAGGGAATGCCTCCCCACATGCATTAATTCTCACTTTTCCTATACAGGCTGAATTTTATTTAACCAGTCTGTTGATATCCTCCTGCAGTATACGGCTATCCTTCTCAATATTTACCACACTATCAGCGTTTGTGCCATCCATGGACTTTTCGATCATATCCCCTGCATTAAAGAACAAATTATTAATATACATCACAAACAGAAGGGGCACCAGCACTGAACCCTGTGGAAACAAACATCCTGTCACAAGCGCATCTGTCTCAGAGCCAATTTGAATCCACCAAGCCACTTTGCCATGGATTCTGTATGCTCATACTTTCTTGATCAATCCGCAATGAAGGTTCTTATCAAAAGCCTTGCTAAAGTTCATGTAGATTATATGAAATGCATTGCTCTCAATGACATTCCTGATTACCTCTTAAAAAAGATATCAAATTTTTGAAGCATGATCATACTGGACTATAATTTGCTGATCAATGTTTTCCTCTATTTTTTAAATAAGAGGATAATGTTAGCCTCTGGAACCTCACTTGTGTTCAGAGAGGAGTTGAAGTTGGTGGGATGGGGGTGGTGAGGGGGTTGCTGAGCCCTCTTTCCTTGCCTTGCTTAGCCTGAAATCCATCTCACCTGGGCTTGCAGATTTATCTGCTTTTAAAGCTGCTAAACCCATTAGCATCTCCTCTCTCTTCCTCTGTCTGTTAATTTCTTCTCTTACTTCACAGACTTCCACCCTGATGTCCCTAACTGCATTGTCCATTGTGAGTACTGATGCAGAAAAAACATTCAGGATTGTGTCAGCATCTTCCTGTTCCCCACACACATGATGTTTATGCTCACTGATGGGCCCTGCTCTTTCCCTAGTTATTCTCTTGCTGCTTATAAATTTAAAAAAAAACCTTGTGGATTTTCCTTTAGTCTACCCATCAATGTTTACTTATTCCCTCTCTTAGGTTTCCTAATTTTATTTTTAAGTTCACCCTGATACTTTTTATAGTTCTATATAGTTTTGAAACCTTGGTATCTGCCATAAGCTTTTTTTTCCCCCTTCATCCTAATGTTTATATTCTTTGACTTCCAGGGTTCTCTGGTTTTCATCCTAGCCTTTTGTCTTTATGGGAAAAGTTTCTCTATTCTCTTGCTATTTCCTCCTTGAGTGCCTCCCAATGCTCTGACAGTTCTATCTGCAAGTAGATGCTCTCAGTCCACTTGAACACAATCATTTCTTAATTGAGTAAATTATTCTTTTCCCAGCTTAGAACTTTTAATCCAGCCCATTCTTAACTTTTTCTATAACTATCCTGAATTTAACTGAACAATGGTCACTATCTCCAAAATGTTCCCCTACTGTGACACCTTCCATCTATCTGAATTATAGATCCAAATTTGCCCCCTCCCTTTTGGGGGTTTTCTGGCTAAAACTGTTCTCTTGGATGTAATTAGAGTTTTTTTTTCCTTCTTGTGTAATGCAGTAAAACTATCTCAGTTAATATTTGGATAGTTAAAATACTCTAGTGCCTTATTATTCTGACACTTCTTTGAAATATGGTTGTGTATTTAATTCTTTACCTTCCCCAGACAGTTCAGGGACTTGTTGTACACATGTTTGTTGAGTCTTACTTAAGTTAACTTAAAATCTGCTAGCTTTAGGCTGTTGTGGAGCAAAGTTGATTATTTTTCAAAGTTTTAACATATCTACTGCTCTTGTAAATGGCTGAATGTGTTAAATCTTTGAAACATAATTGAAAACAGCATAATAACACGCAGGTTAATATATGCCTGAAGTACATTAAGATTTGATGAATTATTGGCTCAGTAAAGAAACACACATCTTATTTGTGTACTGAAATGTACACATAAGGAAGGTCCAACATTTAATTCTAAGACTGCTAAATTACCTGATCACAGATTGTGCTGGTGAGGGTACAGCAATTGGATTGTTCTTCCTTGAGTAAAATCAACAGACTTGTTGATATATTTATCTTGATAATACCAGAAATGGGTTCCTGATAATACAATTGCTTTCCAATGTTTGTTATCCAATGAGAAATGGCTACTGGTAAACCATGCAACTGCACAACTATAATTTAAATCCTTTGGGGAAGAGTGAGAAGATGCAGGGCTGAAAGGTTCATTAACAGGCTGATTAGTACAGTTAAAATATATTGCACTCTGATTATTAGCCTTTTCAGGTAGTGTATGGCTTTGAAGTCATCTTCTGTGCCTTTTTACCCCTGTGTAAGGTTTTCCCTCAAGAAAGTTGCTTTCTGTGTTGCGCTATCCATCAACTTGTCCTCTTGCATACTCAGACCTTGGCTAACTGAGGAAGAGTTTTCAAGAACTGGGATCTCAAACTATGATTTGACAGTGATACTTATTCTCTAATATCCCTCAAAACATTATCACTGCTTTATCTCCACAGATCCTGTCAGACATGTTGATTTTTTCCATCAAATTCAAGTGACCAGGTTGTTCCTTTGGAAGTGGCACTTAATAACACTGTTAATGGTGTCTTCCATCACTGCTGATGATTAAAAATAATGTGAAAGGTTGAATTTGTTATTCTTTTTTGTAGACGAAACAGATCAAAACATAGCTGACAATATTCCATGTTGCTGGGTAAATCCCAGAGTTGTAGCTATACTGGAGCAGCTTGGCTAGGGTGCAGCTAGCACTGGAGCACAAGTCTTTTGTACTATTGCTGTCCTGATGTTGTCAGGGCCCAAAGCCTTTGCAGTATCCAGTCTCTTCAGTTCTTTTTTGACATCACAAGGAAGGAATCGAATTCACTGAAGACTGGCATCACTGGTGCTGGGATGCTCAGGAGGAGGCTGAGATAGAGTATCAATTCAGCTTTTTTGGCTGAAGATGGATAAAAATCCTTCATTCTAGCCTTTTGTACAGATGTGCTGGACTCGCCTATTGCTGTGGATGGGGATATTTGTGGAAATACTGCTGCCTTATGTTAGAGATTTGATTGTCCACCCTATTCATGGTGGGCGGCACGGTGGCACAGTGGTTAGCACTGCTGCCTCACAGTGCCAGAGACCCGGGTTCAATTCCCGTCTCAGGCGACTGACTGTGTGGAGTTTGCACGTTCTCCCCGTGTCTGTGTGGGTTTCCTCCGGGTGCTCCGGTTTCCTCCCACAATCCAAAGATGTGCAGGTCAGGTGAATTGGCCATGCTAAGTTGCCCGTAGTGTTAGGTAAGGGGTACATGTAGGGGTATGGGTGGGTTGCGCTTCGGCGGGGTGGTGTGGACTTGTTGGGCCGAAGGGCCTGTTTCCACACTGTAAGCAATCTAATCTAATCTAATAACTGGATGTAGCAGCACTGAAAATTTGTATGGGGTCCTGACTTAATGTTGAAGACTCTCAGAGCAACTCTGCCTTATGTATGCCACAATACATAATTGCTTGCACACAAATCAGCAGAAGTAGATTGCATTAGATAAGCCTTAGTGATACCACAATCTTGGCATCAGGTGGAAATAGACAAAGAAATCCCTGCCACCGCAGGAATTGCAAAATCTGCGCCCACACCTCCCCCCTTACCTCCATCCAAAGCCCCAAAGGAGCCTTCTACATCCATCAGAGTTTTATCTGCACTTCCACACATGTCATTTACTGTCCGTTATTTCTGATGCGGGCTTCTGTACATTGGGGAGACAGGACGCCTACTTGCAGAGTGCTTCAGAGAACATCTCCGGGATATCTGCACCAACCCAGCTCCTCCGCCCGTGGCCAAATACTTCAACTCTCCCTCCCACTCCACCAAGGACATGCAGGTCCTGGGCCTCCTGCATCGCCACACTTAACCACCCGATGCCTGGAGGAAGAACGCCTCATCTTTTGCCTTGGGACCCTCCAAACCGATGGCATCAATGTGGACTTCATCAGTTCCCTCATTTCCCCTCCCCCCATCTTATCCCAGTTTCAACCTTACAACTCAGCTCTGCTCTCATGACCTGTCCAACCTGTCCATCATCCTTTCCACCTATCCACCCCACCCTCCTCTCCAACCTATCACCATTACCTCACCTCCATCTATCTATCACAATCTCAGCTACCTTCTCCCCAGCCCCAGCACCATCCCCATCCCAATTATCTCTCCACCCCCTTCGTTCACAAGCCTCATTCCTGATGAAGAGCTCTTGCTTGAAACATCGATTCTCCTGCTCCTTGGATGCTGCCTGACCTGCTGTGTTTTCCAGCCCCACACTCTCGACTCTGATCTCCAGCATTTACAGTTCTTGCTTTCTCCTGAAGAAACCTCCTGCTGATTACCACTTACCATCCTTGTTGATTGGTGAAACACTACAGCTCTATGTTATACGCCATTTGGAGGAAGTGCTGAGTGAGAGGGTGAATGTTTAGAATGTACTCTGAGTGAGGAACATGAAAGTTCATTTCAAAATGAGGTGTGTTGTACTACCAATCAAGCTGGTCATATTCACAAGAATATTGCTGCTCGACTGAATCTGTCCAGATGGTGAGGGAACCAACGAAAGGAAAAAACCTGCTTAACTTCATCTTTGTTTGATGCAGATGCATCTGTGTTTGACAGTATCAGTAGGAATGAGCATGCTACCATCATCGCAAAATTTTTTTTTGCCAGCACTTTCGAATATAGAAAGTACATTATTCCTGAGTTCCCCTCCAAGGCCCAGAATTTTCTTATCTAGTCTGGTGCAGAGGTGGGAAGAATCCTTGCTTTGTGAACTCAACCTTTTTAAACAAGTTGCTTGCACTTCCCATTTTCATTTCTTGGGGTGAGTGGGGATAGGGGCTGAATTGGACTGATCCGCACTGATCAATGATGCTGAAAATTTAGAAGTAAAGATTAAAGCATCCCTCATGCTCTCATCCCAACAATTTCTATGCCCAATTTTTGCCAACGCATTCCACTGAATGTCCTGTAGGCCTCCCCCCACCACCCCCATACCCTCCAGTCCAACCCTATGCCCAATCCCTCATGGCCCATGCTGATACATCCCAAGATGGCACTGTTACTGTGCGACTCTTTGCAAGCTCCCTACAGCAGATCTAACTTGAACATTTCTTCTAACCGTTCTATACTTTTAAACTTAAATTCTAAATCTGTAAAAATTGATGACGACTCTGCAGTGACCCGACCATGACCTGGAACGACAAGTATTCAACTGCCAGCAATGTGACCTTGAGGATGCTCGGCCTGACCAGGCCCGACTCACTTACCTGCAGAAAACAATGACTCGCTCCATCAGCAACCAAGACTGCCCAGAAAGGAAAATTCCATTGCTGTAACCCAGCCCGAAGGAGGTCAGACCAATCTATAGCCTTGCAGAATCCCGCACCGTGGGTGGCCCAGCCCAATCAGATCCAGCACACTTACTTGCTGGAACAGCAAACTCACTCCACCAACTCATGGGAGCGACCAGATGCAGGAAACTGATAAGGAAATAGGGAAAATGTGTTGGTTTGAAGGTGAAGTTGAAACAATGTGGTTTCAAGACCCCCACCCCCTTTCACCCCCAGCATACTTCTCGTGAATGTCCAGGCTATGAAAAACAAAATAGATGAACTTGGATCTAGACTTGCTTACCAGAGGGAACTGAGAGACTGCTGCGTGCTATTTCACCGAGACTTGGTTCCCACCTGCCATTCCCAACTGCGTCCTACGAGCTATCGAGTTCTCCATACACCACATGGACTGCACGGCATCCTCTGATAAATATGGTGGGAGATGCTTCCTGATCAACACCTCTTGGATCTCGGACATAGCGACCATGGCAAACAATTGCTCCCCGGACCTAGAATACCTTACAGTAAATACCTACTATGTACCAATTGAGTTCACCTCTGTCATCCTGACAGCAGTATACATACCACCCTATGTGGATGTGGAGAATGCTCTTGACGTGATTTACACCACACAGACACTCTAGAGACAAAGTTCCCTGAGGCCCTGTTCATTGTGGCTGGTGACTTCAACCAAGCCATCCTCAAGATGGTGCTGCCAAAGTACCTCCAAAACATCTCCCGCTCCACCAGAGGATTGAACATTCTGGACCACTGCTACGCTCCATTCCCCACCCACAGTTTTGGTGCTATGTTTCTCCTCACAGCTTACAAGCAGAAACTGAAACGGGAGGACCTGCTGGTACAATTCTGGTCTGAGGCTGTAGAAGACCATCTCTGGGACTGCTTGGAATCAGTGGACTGGATCATTAGATTAGATTAGATTAGATTACATTAGTGTGGAAACAGGCCCTTCGGCCCAACAAGTCCACACCGCCCCGCCGAAGCGCAACCCACCCATACCCCTACATTTACCCCTTACCTAACACTATGGGCAATTTAGCAGGGCCAATTCACCTGACCTGCACATCTTTGGACTGTGGGAGGAAACCGGAGCAACCGGAGGAAACCCACGCAGACACGGGGAGAATGTGCAAACTCCACACAGTCAGTTGCCTGAGTTGGGAATTGAACCCAGGTCTCTGGCGCTGTGAGGCAGCAATGCTAACCACTGTGCCACCGTGCCGCCCAAGAACTTGTTCAAGAACTTGGCAGAAAACCTAGATGAGTATGCCACTGCTGTCACGGATTTCATTAGCAAATGCATGGATGACTGTGTACCAAAGAAGTAAATCAGAGTATTCCCTAACCATAACCCTTGGATGAACCTGGTAATCCATTCCCTGCTGAAGGCCAGATGTACAGCATTGAAATTGGATGACCTAGATCGATACAAGAAATCCAGATATAACCTCTGCAAAGTTATCAGGGATGCTGAGAGCCAGTAGTACCTACCAAATAGGCCTTGCCAAAGACAGTGGGAGTCTAAATGAAGCAATACAAAATGAAAACGAGCAGGATAGCAGACAAAGGTACATACTGCCCTGATGCACTCAATGCTTTCTATGCTTGGTTTGAGCAGAATGCCAGCGGTGCAGTGACACCTGCCCCAACAGTCCCAGATACACTGGTTTCCTTGGTCTTCACTGCAGATATCAGATTGTGGGAGTCAACCCAAGGAAAATGACAGGCCCGGACAGTGTCCTTGGTTGAGCGTTCAGATCCTGTGCGGACCAACTGGTGGAGGTATTCACAGATGTCTTCAATCTCTCCCTCCCACAAGCTGTAGTCCCCACTTGCTTTAAAAAAATCACCATCATCCCCATACCTAAGAAAGCACATGCAATGTGCCTTAATGACTACTGCCCAGTGGCTCTGCCCTCAATAATCATGAAGTGCTTCGAGAGGATGGTCATGGCCCACATCAACTTGGCAAAAGTGAGGACTGCAGATCCCAGAGAGTGGAGTCGAGAGTGTGGTGCTGAAAAAGCACAGCAGGTGAGGCAGCAAACAAGGAGCAGAAGATCAATGTTTTGGGCAAAAGCCATTCATCAGGAAATGGTGATGAAGGGCTTTTGCCCGAAATGTCGATTTTCCTGCTCCTCGGATGCTGCCTGACCTGCTATGCTTTTCCAGCACCACACTCATGACCCACATTAACTGCTAGTCAGCCTTGATCCCCGACAATTTACCTACCAGTATAACATGTTCAAAGCGGATGACATATCCCTATCCCTGCATTCACCCCAGGAACATTTGGACAACAAGGATACCCATTGACTACAACTCTGCCTTCAACACCATTATTCTCTTGATCTCAAAACTCTGTGACCTTGGTCTTGGCTCCACCCTCTGCAACTGGATCCTCCGCTTTCTGGCACACAGACTGTAATCAGTGAAGATAGTTAACTGCAACTCCTCCATGGTAACACTCAACAGTGGAGCCCTTAAGGATGTGTCCTCAGCCCCCTATTATACTCCCTGTACACCCACGACTGTGTTGTCAAATTCCAAATGAATGCCAACCATAAGTTCCCTGACGACACCACTGTAGTAGGACAGATATCTAACAACGAGTCAAAATACAGAAGGAAGATAGAGTTTGGTGACATGATACAATGAGATCAACCTCTCTCTCAATGTCGGCAAAACTAAAGAACTGATCATTGAGTTGAGTAAGAAAGAAGTAGAACATACCCCCATGTACATCAACAGAACTGAGATCGAGAGAGTGGACAGCATCAAGTTCCTCGGAGTGACAATAACCGACAACCTGTCCTGGTCTTCCCACGTAGTTGCGACGGTCAAAAAGGCACAACAATGCCTCTTCTTCCTCAGGCAGCTGCAGACATTTGGCATGTCCGGAAGGGTCTGCACTGACTTCTTCAGATGCACAATTGGAAGCATACTGATGTGGTATGGCAACTGCTCTTCCCAGGATCATAGGATACTACAGAAGGTGGTGTGCACAGCCCAGGCCATCCTGGGTGCCAACCTTCCATCCATGGACTTCATTTACACAGCTCGCTGGCGCAGAAAAGCTGCCAACATTATGAAAGACCCTTCGTACCCCAATAATGATCTCCTACAATCTTTTCAGTCAGGCAGAAGATACAGAAGCCTGAACACACACGCCAGTATTTTCAGGGACAGCTTCTTCCCAGCTGTTATTAGACTATTGAATGGACACTCTAGCCTCAAATAATGTGGATTTTGCGAATGTTGATCTCTCCTGTACACTCTGTGCAATGTTACTTGTATGCCTCTGTCGAAATTTTTTGTTCTGTACATCCTTGCTTACTATGATCTACCTGTACTGCTTGTAAACAAAGCTTTTCACTGTATTTTAGTATGCATGACAGTAAATAAATCAATCAATCATAATCATCCCCATTTGCTTTTTTAGCTCCAATGGCAAATCAGACCCCACCTCTAGCAACATTGTTCCCTTCCCTGTCCATGCCAACATAACTAGTATCAGGAAGCACACAAAGAGAAAATAAATTTGCCCATTAAAATGTCTCCAGCTGCAGCTACTGGAAGCCTAAGTTTTGGAGTTGAAGTTGTGGCTAGGGACACTATGGAACATTGCAAGGCTGAGAGTATTGTGGATAGCAGGCACAGGAAGGTGGTCACTGTGCAAACCAAGACTCCACAGGCAGGGAGAAAATGGATGACCACCATACAGAGAAAGAGGAATAGGCAGGTAGTGCAGAAATCCGCTTGGCCAATCTCCTGTAAAACAGATATAACATTTTGGATGTTGTTGTGCAGAATGGTGTTTCAGAGAGAAATAGTAGCAGCCAAATTTGTCGTTACATGTTTGGTGCTGCTGCAGGGGAGAAGACAAATAAGTGTTAGAAGACTATAGTAATAGGGAATTCAGTTAAGAAGAACAGATAGATGTTTCTATGGCCGCAATGGAAAGTTTAGAATGGTACGTTATCTCCTGGGTGAAGGATGTCTCAGAGTGACTACAGGAGTGGGAGGGTAAACAGATAGTAGCCATGGAACACATCGGTATCAATAACATAGCTAAGAAAGGGATGAGGTCCTGAAAGCAAGATATTGGGAGTGAGAAAGCAAGTTAAAAGTAAGACCTCAAAAGTAGTGTTCTCAGGATTGCTACTAGTACCACGTTCTAATCAAAGTTGAAATAGCAGAATATATCAGAAGAAAATGTGATTTGAGCAATGGTGCACAGGGGAGGGTTCAGATCCCAGGAACTTTGAAATCTGTTCTGCAGGGAATGGAACATGTACAAGCTGGGCAAGTTGCACCTGGGCAGGAATGGATCTAAAGACATCGGGGGATTATTTACCAGTTGGGGAGAGTTTAACCTAAAAAAACAGGGGAATGGGAACTTATTCAGAGAGATAATAGAGAGGAACAAAGGCAAAACAATGATTGGAAATAAGATAAGTGATAGAGAATTCAAGTCATAGTGCAAAATTGTATGAACAAGACTAAAAATCTTAAGGAAACAAACTTTAAGCTTCGTGTCTAAATGCACAGAGTATTCGCAATAAAATGGATAAATTAGTCATGCAATGAATATGATAAGGTTGGGATTATGCAGGTGTGGCTGCGGGGTGACCTGGCATGGGAACTGAATATCCAGTAGTATTCAGTTTTTACGAAGGACTGAAAAGGGGAAATAAATATGATGTACCATTGCTAGTTAAAGAATACATTAATGCAATATTGAGGAAGGATATCAACTCAGCTGAATTGGAATCTGGATGGGTGGAGCTTAGAAACACTGAAGGACAGTAAGTGATAGTGGGATTTGTATATAAGACTCCGAAATTATAGTGGTATTAGTTGGGAAACGAATTCAACAGAAAATTAGAGACTCAAACAATAAAGGTACAGTTGTAATTATGGATGACTTTAATCTGTATATAGATTGGGCAAACCAAGTCGGTCATGATACCATAGAGGAGAAATTCTGAACTATGTATGAGATGGTTTTCAGGATCAATTCTTTGAGGAACCTTAGTGGACAAGCTATCCTAAACAGGGTGCTGTTTTTTTTTCATAGGTCATGGACATCACTGGTTGGGAAACATTTATTGCTGGGCCCTCTTTGGCCCTGAGAGGGTGGTGGTAAGCTATCTTCTTGAATCACTGTATAATGTGAAATGAGAAAGAATAAATTGGCAATCTAGCTATACAAAGCCTCTTGAGGAAGAATGACCGCAATATGATAAAATTCCTCCTTATTAGGGGCTCTTGTGGTGCAGTGGTAGTATCCCCACCTCTGAGCCCTGAGGCCCAGGTTCAGATTCCATCTGCTCCAGAGGTGTACAGTAACATCTCTAAAGGTTGATTGAGAAAATTTTGAGAATTCTGCACTTAAGATAAACAGTTACATAGTTGATTCTGGATTAGTGGTGCTGGAAGAGCACAGCAGTTCAGGCAGCATCCGAGGAGCAGTAAAATCGATGTTTCGGGCAGAAGCCCTTCATCAGGAATAAAAGCAGAGAGCCTGAAGGGTGGAGAGATAAGCTAGAGGAGGGTGGGGTGGGGAGAAAGTAGCATAGAGTACAATAGGTGAGTGGAGGAGGGGATGAAGTGTGATAGGTCAGGGAGGAGGGACATTCATCCCCTCCCTCACTCACCTATTGTACTCTATGCTACTTTCTCTATGCACTTGATTGCTCTCAACAATCTTTCAGTCACTGTTTTAATCTTAAGCATCGATTAAACCTTTGGGCTGTTAAAAACTGCATTAATTTCAGGATGAAAGATCAATTTCTGTTTTAGGTTTAAATTTCTGACTTCTGGTATCCATTTTGATGAACTGACTCCTTTTTTTTCCACTCCTTTCAGATGGTAACAGTAAGGTTAAACTAAAAAGATTGCTTCCCTTGTGGGTATCTTTCTCCGACACTCAGATGGACTTATGTTTTAAATAGCTAATTTAAATAGGTTTTCTTGAATGATCAGAATGGGTTTATTAATTGTTAAACACGAGAAGAACTCTTAATACATTAAACAGACAAAAACATTGGAAATAAGAAGTGAGTACAGAAGGATAATAGTTTTAAAAAGGTGGACAAGCCTCAGAACTATTCACAAAGGGGAGATAGTTGAAAGTTGTAGCCACTGTGTTGGAGGTTACCAGTAGAATTGACGTTAGTTGAACAGCCAATTTTTAAGATTCTTGGTTTTATTTATTGAAGCCTGTTTCACCTGATTCTCTCTTTATTAGCTGGTTTGCAATACACAAAGTGAGAGAGGGCTCCTCATTTAACTGCAACACAGAGGTAATTAGGGGATAGTTCTTTGACTGTGACTTCCCTGCACGCTAACACTTGAACCAGGAAGGTGCACCCAAGAGCATTCAGCTCCATTACTCCACTCCAGTAGCATTAAAACTGGCTTTTTAAACTATGATTCCTTCAAAGGGATAAACAGAAAATATGTGCAGTTTGGAACATAATCTGCAGAGGGTGGCTTGCTGTTAAGCTTGTGGGGATATTGTCAGCCTTTTGTTTTACTTGCAGTCGCTAGAGGTCACAGTCCAGTCTGTTTCAAATATCCCTGATTCGGAGGTGCCATTGTTGGATTGGGGTGTACAAAGTTAAAAATCACAAGACACCAGGTTATAGTCCAACAGGTTTATTTGGAAGTACTAACTTTCGGAATGCTGCCTTCAGGTGGTTGTGGAGTATAAGATCAGAACAGTTTACAGTGAGATGCAACTGAAATGATATATTGAAAAAGATCTGAATTGTTTGTTAAGTCTCTCATCTTTTAGAACGACTGTGTTGGTTTCAGAAAGGAACTGAAACCAACATTCTAAAAGATGAGAGACTTAATAATCAATCCACGTCTTTTTCAACATATAATTTCAGTTGCATCACACTGTAAATGTTTGCTATAAATTCTGTGTCTTACGATCTTCTACTCCATGACCACCTGATCAAATATCCCTGATATTTTTAGGTTTTAAATCTCATCAGTCCCACATGAAAGCTTTTTACACGTTTTGGAATTATGTAATAAAAATGTCAAAATAGGGTACTTTCGCATTCTGACCTCTGGTCATGACACTGCATTCTTTATTCATTGCAATGTCTGAGTAGCAAGAAATGGGAGCATTTGGCAATTATTCTGGAATTTTATTTTGAGGATACCCTGAAAGATGAGGCAAATTTGAATTTCTTATTCAATACAATAGATACGAAGAAGATGACAATTCTGTTAGTGCAGGAATGAAGAAACCACCTGGACATAGATGTGTGAGGTTCTCTGCTATAGTGACATGAAAACAGAATAACTAAAGGAAAATTTCTGCCTTCGTCCTTCCTTGCTGTTTCAGTGCCCTCACAAGACACGGTTTCAATCATGTTCTGGGTAACTCGCAGTGTCTGATAATTTTATTGATGCAACTTCTGCAAATTGAATGGAATGGAAATGTCTCTGATCATAGTTGTAGAGTCATAGAGCTATATAGCATGGAAACGGACCCTTCGATCCAACTTGTCCGTGCAGACTAGATAATCTAAATTAATTTAGTCCCATTTGTCAGCATTTGGCCCGTATCCCCCAAACTCTTCCTATTCATACACCCATCCAGCTGCCTTTTAAATGTTGCAATTGTACCAGCCTCCACTTCCTCTGGCAATTCATTCCATACTTGCATGACCCTCTGTGATAAGGTTTCCTTAGTCCCTTTTAAATCTTTCTTCTTTCACTTTAAACCTATGCCCTCTAATTTTAGACTCTAATATCATGGGTAAGAGAGCTTGAAAGTAAGTCTTGTCCACATGCTGTATCAGTTACACTCCTCATTAACATTCTGCTTCAAGAGCAAGAAATGAGGCTTTGGTATCTGGCATGGACGTCTTATACTTTATGCAATTGCATAACACTTGTGTCTTGGGGATATATTTTACAATTTTTGGCTAAATAAGTGGCATAGAACAAAGAACAAAGAAAATTTACAGCCCAGGAACAGGCCATTTGGCCCTCCAAGCCTGAGCCAATCCAAATCCACTGTCTAAACCTGTCGCCCAATTCCTAAGCATCTGTATCCCTCTGCTCACCACCTGCTCATGCATCTGTCCAGACGCATCTTAAATTAAGCTACCGTGCCTGCCTCTACTACCTCTGCTGGCAACCGTTCCAGGCACCTACCACCCTCTGTGTAAAGTACTTGCAGCGTGGATCCCCCTTAAACTTTTCACTTCTAACCTTGAAAGCATGACCTCATTATTGAATCCTTCACCCTGGGAAAAAGCTTATCTCCATCTACCTTGTCTATACCCTTCATAATTTTGTAGACCTCAATCAAGTCCTCCCCTCAATCTCCTTTTTCCTAATGAAAACAAACCTAACCTACTCAACCTCTCTTCATAGCTAGCACCTTCCATACCAGGCAACAGCCTCATAAACCTTCTCCGCACCCCCTCCAACGCATCCACATTCTTTTGGTAATGTGGCAACCAAAACTGTACATAGTATTCCAAATGGGGTCGAACCAATGTCGTGTACAATTTTAACATGACCTGTCAGCTTTTATACTCAATACCCCATCCGATGAAGGCAAGTATACCATATGCTTTCTTGATCACTCTATCCACCTGTGCAGCAACCTTCAGAGTACAATGGACCAGAACTCTGGTAAACTAATGGAGAAAGTGAAGTCACATGGTGTGCAGGATGTTCTAGCTAGGTGGATAAAGAACTGGTTGAGCAACAGGACACAGAGAGGAGTAGTTGAAGGGAGTTTCTTGAAATGGAGAAAGATGACCAGTGGTGTTCCACAGGGATCAGTGCTGGGGCCACTGTTGTTTGCGATATACGTAAATGATCTGGAAGAGGGCACTGTTGTTATGATCAGCAAGTTTGCAGATGACACGAAGATTGGAGGAGTGGAAAAAGCATAGGGGACTGTCAAAGAATACAGGAGAATATAGATAGACAGGAGAGTTTGGTGGAGAAGTGGCAGATGGAGTTCAATCCAGTCAAATGTGACTTGATGCATTTGGTGAGTCTAATTCTAGAGCAAATTATACAGTAAACAGAAGAGCCTTGGGATATGGTTCCATGCCCTGAAATCCATCTTGATTTCTTGCTGTATCTTACCAAACTCGATAACTCAAGAGACTTGCAGATGCTGGAAATCTGAGACAAAACAGAAATTGCCGGAGAAACTCAGCAGGTCTGGAAACATCTGTGGAAAGAAAGCAGAGTTAATGTGCCAGGTCTGGTCACCCTTCTACAGAATTCAGAATGAAGATATCTTCCTCCTCTCCAATAATATCATCTTCCATTTGCTCCCACTCCCCCAGTCTCTTCGCATCTAGCACATTGCATCATTGCCTGCTTCAAGAGAACAGCCCACAAGGATGATGATTCACATACTGTCTGGACTAGAAGTGGACACACATCCCTGAAGTGGTCATGGTGATCACAGATCACCTACATTTTTATGGAATGAAACCTCATGCCGTTGATGAATTCCACAGTTTTGTGATACAGTCCTGTCAATGTGATCAGTGTACCATGTGATCATAGAATCCCTACAGTGCAGAAAGAGGCGATTCAGCCCATCAAATCTGCACTGACTGTACAACATTCTATCCTGAACCACTCTCTATAACCCTGTATTTACCATGGATAATTCACCTAGCCGGCACATCAGAGACATTACGGGGCAATTTGGCATGGCCAATCCACCTAAAGTGAGGCACGTTGCACCTTGGAACCACAGCTATGTTCCTAAATACTACTAGCAAGGCTGCAGCACTAACATCATCAGGACACAATGAAATGGGTGTGATCTTACACACATGCATTTCCGGGTGTATGACTGAGAGATGCCACGCAAGTTACCTGTAGCTCCCTGGAAGAAGGTAGTTGCATAGAATTTCAAAGTGGCAGTTGCCTTCACAGTCACCAGAAGAAGACCTCCCACTCCTGTAGCCCTCAGGTCCCACTCTAGTAGCCAGCAGATTCTGTCGCGGTGTCCCAGGACATACAGAGCCTGTGTCAACAATGCAGCTCACGCATCCTTTGGAAATTCAGTCAGGGTTAAAAAGAAACTCAAGTTCTCATGACGATGGACCAGCATCTGTGACCTCTCCCTGACCTGGTGCTGCTCGTCTTTTGTAGTGGCTTGCTGTTGACCCTCTTCCTGTATTTGCCTTCACCTTCTTAGGAAGGCAGCCATAGTGACCAACATCCCACAACTGCAGGGCACAGGCCTCCCAGTGGAAATGAACTATGTCAGAAACACCATTTCAACCCCCACTCCACTAAGGACATGCAAATCCAAGCTACCTGACGCCTGGAGGAAGAGCCCATCATCTTCTGCCTTGGGACCCTCCAACCACATGGCATCAATAGCAACTTCACCAATTTCCTCATCTCCCCTCCCCCCACCTCATCCCAGATCCAATCATCCATCGGCACCGCCCTCTTGAACTGTCCTACCTGTCTATCGTCCTTCCCACCTATCCACTCCACTCCACCCTCCCCTTCGACCTATCACCATCACCCCCCACCTGCATCTACCTATCACCTTCCCAGCTACTTCACCCCCAACTCCACCCTCCAATTTATCCCTCTGTCCCCTTCACAGCTCCCTTCCCCCCCATCATTTCTGATGAAGAGCTTATGCCCGAAATGTCGATTCCTCTGCTCCTCAGATGCTGCCTGACCTGTGCTTTTCCAGTGCCACGCTTTTCAACTATGTCAGAAATACAAAGAGTGAAAGACAGGTCTCAGAGGAGTCATTGTTGGCATATCCCGCAGGCGAGGGCTGCATACACTTCTCTACACAGTGCAACATACTGCACCTGATAACGAAGGCTCCATCTCCATCATTTCTTCAGCCTCAGTATATGAACCAACTTGGTGAATGTGTTTTACTGTCTCACTTTCTGGCACATTACGTCAAACAGGGTGTGCCTCCTGTGCTCTGAGCCCACTCCTGTTCCAGGCCCATATCAATCATTAAACGTCTCACTGCATTCAGTACAGACCATCATTAAATTCACATTACAGGTGATGAGGTGATGGTTTGCAATTCCCACAGCACCATTAGAAATTGCATGAATAATGTTTCACCTTTGGCCAGCGTTTATATCTTTTTAAGTCATTGCTGTTGACTTCAGCATCATTAAAATACCAATATTCAATTTTCAAAGACCAGTAGAATGGTACAAATTGCCTTTGACCAGCATTTAAGCCCGAAGCACATTCACTCTGTGCATAACAAATGGATGATTAAACTATTGCAAATTAATTTGCAAATGTCTGCTTCATGATTACTTTCATTCATCAAAGTGACACTAACTCCACCAAACTGGGCACTCTACATTCTCCCTGAAGGAGGCCATAGTAGTGGTCACTGTCAATGACTCCAAGTCCTGTGAGCCTGCCATGCCATATGATACAATTTTGGATATCTCCATACACCATGAGTTTCCTTCATCATCATCTTTGCCTCCACCTCTACAAATGCCTATTGTTTTCCACCTGAAGTGCTGAGTCCCCCAATGCTTTTGATAGTGATCTGCCTGCCCAACACGCACTTTCCTGAATGATCAAAGGATTGACACTCAGGGCTAAAATTGCCTGAGATATCTGAATGACTTTTACCAGCCCCTAGACTTGACTGAGCAGGCCCCTGACTGTTGTCTTTGCAGCTTCCTGACTAACAATACACAATTCCCTGCCTGCTTGTGACAAACCAAAAGATTGACTCCAGAATGTAGTCAGATTGCAATAAAAGGCAAAATTTCCATTGGTATGCTGAATTGCTTGCTGCACCTACAACACTTTGTATTTCATGTACAAGAACTCCCAGATCCATCTGTCCTGTGTTTTTCTTTGGTGTCTCTCTTCATTGAGATCATCTGCCTTTTGATTCTTCCTCTCAAAATGCATGACCTCGCACTTTCTTCCATTAAACTTCATCTGCCAAATGTTTGCCCACTCACTGAACCCCTTTCAGGTACCTTATGTTCTCATCACAAAATGTCCTCTCATTTATTTTTGTATCATCAAATTTTGGTACATTACATCTGCCCATTCTTCCATGTCATGGACATAAGTGGTAAATAATTGAGACCCTCAGACTGATCTTTGAGGTACTCCACTAGTTACATGCTTTCAGTCTCAAAAAAGACACATTAATCCCTATTCTCTGTCTTCTGCATGATAAACTTCCTCAATCCATGCTAGCACATTACCCTCAATAAATGAACTCCTATTTTGTTCAATAACTCCTTATGTGGCACTTTACTGAATACTGGGTAAAAACAATGACTGCAGATGCTGGAAACCAGATTCTGGATTAGTGGTGTTGGAAGAGCACAGCAGTTCAGGCAGCATCCAAGGAGCTTTGAAATCGACGTTTCAGGAAAAAGCCCTTCATTACTGAATACTGACTGGAAATCCAAATGCATCAACTGGTTCCCCTTTTTTTAACCTTTCTGCTATGTCATCAAAAAGCTCGAGAAAATTTGTCGAAGACAATTTCCCTTTCAAAAAGCCATGTTGATTCTGTTTGAATGTATTAAGCTTTTTGAAATGTTTTGTCATTTCTTCCTCCATGATACACTAGTATTTTCCCAATAACAGAGGTTAGGTTAACTGGTCTGTGGTTTCCTGTTTCCTGCCCTTTCTCTTCTTGAATAGGAAAATCACATTAGTGGTTTTCTAGTCCATTTCCGTAATGTAGGCATTTAAAAGCTAGGCAGCAGAGCAGGTTATTTCTTTTTTGGTTCTCAGATGGTTTTGAGGAACATTGCTTTCGACCATTCATTTCTTTTAACTGGATTTAGAGTATTTTTAGCATGTGATTATTGTCATTTTCAGTGTTCTATACTTGCTCTAGTGCATTTTGTCATTGCTCAATTTTAAATGAAGCTGTACTGTTTTACAGGAATGAAATATTCTTCTTCCTTGCATGATGTGAGACAGAATTGTTGGCAGGGTGGTGACATCGTGTGCTTGCCGAATATTCAGACATTCTAGGAGGCCTTACTAAATTGTAAGACCATAATACATAGGAGCAGAAATTAGGCCATTTAGCCCATCGAGTCTGCTCTACCATTCAACCATGGATGATAAGTTCTTCAACCCATTCTCCTGCTTTCTCCCCGTAACTCTTGAACCCCCTTGATACTCAAGAACCTATCTATCTCAGTCTTAATTATACTCAATCACCTAGCCTCCACACCCTTCTGTGGCAATGAATTCCTTGATTCACCACTCTCAGGCCGAAGACATTTCTCCTTATCTCATTTCTAAAAGGGTCTTCCCTTTACTCTAAGGCTATGCCTTTTGGACCTTGTCTCTCGTACCAATGGAAACATCTTCCCAGCGTCTATTGTTTCAAAGCCATTCCATATTTTGTATGTTTCAATTAGATCCCCCTCGCCCTTCTAAACTCTATCGCATATAAACCTAGAGTCCTCAAACGTTCCTCATATGTTAACCTTTTCATTCTTGGGATAATTCTCATGAATCTCCTCTGAACACGCTCCAGGGCCAGTACATCCTTTCTGAGAAATGGACCCAAAACTGCACACGATACTCCAAATGTGGTCTGAGCTGAGCCTTATAGAGCCTCAGAAATACATCAGTGCTTTTATATTCAAATTCTCCCAAAATAAATATCATCATTGCATTTGCCATCCTAACTACTGACTCAACCTTCAAGTTTACTTTGAGAGAATCCTGGACTAGAACTTCCAAGTCTCTTTGCACTTCAGAATTCTGAACTTTCATCCCATTTAGAAAATAGTCCTTGTCTCCATTCTTCTTATGAAATTGCAAGACCTCACACTTTCCCACGCTGTACTCCATCTGCCACTTCTTTGCCTACTCTCCTAACCTGTCCAAACTCTTCTGCAGCCTCCCTGCCTCCTCAGTGCTTTCTGTCCCTTTACCTATCTTTATATTAGCCAGAGTACCCTCATCTAGATCATTAATGCACAAAGTGAAAAATTGGGTTCCGAACACTCAGCCTTGTGGAACACCACTTGTCACCTGCTGCCATCCTGAGAAGGAACCTTTTACCCCCACTCTCTGCTTTCTGATAGACAGCCAAGCTTCTATTCATGCTAGCATCTTGCCTCTGACACCATGGGCCCTTAATTTACCCAACAGCCTCCTGAGCGGCATCTTGTCAAAGGCCTTCTTGAAGTTCAGGTAGATAACATCAATTGTCTCTTCTTGGTATAATCTCCTAATTACTTCCTCAAAGAATTTTAGCAGATTTGTCTGACATGACCTTCCTTTGATGAAACCATGCTGACTTTGTCCTATTTTACCATACTTTTTTTAAAAAAATCATCCTTTACAATGAATTCCACGATCTTAGTCATGACTGAGATTAGGCTAATCAGTCTGTAATTTTTTGTCTTTTGCCTTACCCCCTTTGAAACAAGGGTATCATGTTAGCGATTTTTCAGTCCTCTGGGACCATCTGTGATTCTAGCAATTCCTGAAAGATCACCATTCACACCTCCACTATTTCTTCAGCGACAACCCTTAGTACTCTGGGGTTTAGACCATCTTGTACAGGTGATTTATCCACCTTCAGGCCATTCAGTTTCTCTAGCACCTTCTCCTTGGTGATGGCTACCATCCTCAGCTCTGCCCCCTCATTATATATCTGTTCTTTGAGTTTGATGCTTTCTTTGACTTTTAATTAACCACGGATGGCAGGTCTGTTCCTTACATGATTTGGAGATGCCGGTGTTGGACTGGGGTTATCAAAGTTAAAAATCACACAACGCCAGGTTATAGTCCAACAGGTTTGATTGGAAGCACAAGCTTTCGGAGTGCTGCTCCTTCATCAGATAATTATGGAGTACACAATTGTAAGACACAGAATTTATAGCAAAGGTTTACAGTGTGATATAACGGAAATTATACATTGAAAGATACCTTGATTGTTTGTTAAGTCTCATCTGTTAGAATGACCAGGTTAGTTTCACTTCTTTCATATGTAAATCACAAAACCTTTTTAAAAAGTTACATTCTCAAGTTAATTTTAACAATTCTCTTATATAACTATTCTCTTATATAACTTAGTGAATGTATCAGCGATGGTTTATAGCTCAGTCACTGAGTGTGTGCACATACTGCAGCTCAATAATAGGAGTTGGGGTTGTCTTGGTTCTGGCTCTGGCAGGGAGCCTCATGGAGATGAGACAGAGTGTTGCAGTGAGATGAATGGAAAAGAGTGTTAGTGTGAATGATGCAGCCTTGTTTGACCCCAGTTTGCAGTTATTTTGGGTTTGTGCTGGATTGGTGAGGATCACAACTTACATATTATTATGAAGTAGGCGCAGAACGGTGACAAATTTCTGCGGCCGGCCAAATTTGAGGAGGATATTCCATAATTCTGCACAAAGTGAAAAGCCTTTGTGAGATCAAAGGAGGTCATGTTCAGAGATTGGTGCTGTTCTCTGCACTCCTCTTTGATTTGTTGCACACTGAAAATCCATGTCCACTATGCACCTTGAAGGGTAGAAGCAGTGAGACTTTGGGAGGAGCTATTCAGCAACTGGGAGGAGGCTGTTGAGAAATCTTGCAATGACCTTTCGGGTGGCAGATAGTAGGTAAATCCCTCTGTGATTTCCAAAGTTGAACCTGTCATCTCTTGAGATTGGTCGCAATTATCTCTGAGATCCAGAGGTGTGCTGTCTCCTTTCCACACAGGGCAATGAGTTCATGGATTCATGTCAAGAGTACCATCTCCTGCCATATCTCAGCAGGGATTCTACTTCCACAAGAGGGTTTGTTGAGTTTCAGCTGTTGGATGACCTTTTCTACCTCTTGGCAGTTTGGAAGTATGAGTAGTGTATTGCTATGAGGTCTTGTGCTTCTCCCTCAGAGGGAACGGGGTGTTTGTTATGATGAGGTCATGTTTTAGCTACTTCATTAGGCAGCGGATCTTGTTGAGTTTGTTTTTCTTTCTTTATGCCTTCCTTGCCTAACACACCTTTACAAAGTGTTGCATTCCTCCTGATGTTGCCGAGGAAAATCAATTTTAAGAGCATAACGTGACAGCTCAGCTTCGGCCCCTGATGTTGTGCTAACGTGTGGAACCAATCTGAAGCCTATCTATCCTACACTATTCCATTTTCATCTATATGTTTACCCAATGACCATTTAAATGCCGTTAAAGTTGGCGAGTCTATTATTGTTACAGGCAGGGTGTTCCACGCCCCTATTACTCTCTGAGTAAAAAAACCTAGCTCTGACACCTGTCCTATATCTATCACACCTCAATTTAAAACTATGCCTCCTTGTGCCAGCCATCACCATCTGAGGAAAAAGGCTCTCACTGTGCATCCTATCTAATCCTCTGATAATCTTATGTGTCTCAATTAAGTCACCTCTCAACTTTCTTCTCTCTAACGAAAACAGCCTCAGCCTTTGCTCAGAAGACCTTCCCTCTATACCAGGCAACATCGTGGTAAATCTCCTCTGCAGCCTTTCTAAAGCTTCCACATCCTTTCTATAATGCGGTGACCAGAACTCTATGCAAAATTCCAAATGTGGCTGCATCAGAGTTTTGTACAGCTGCAGTATGTCCTCGTGGTTCCGAAACTCGGTCCCTCTACCAATAAAAGCTAACACACCATAATTTGGAGATGCCGGTGTTGGACTGGGGTGTACAAAGTTAAAAGTCACACAACACCAAATTATAGTCCAACAGGTTTAATTGGAAGCACACTAGTTTTCGGAGCAACGTTCCTTCATCAGGTGATAGTGGAAGGCTCAATCCTAACACAGAATTTATAGCAAAAATTTACAGTGTGATGTAACAGTGTGTATGCCCTATGCATACACCGGATCTGCTCAGATGAGGAGGAACGTGACGGACACCTGGAAGTACTCAAGGATGCCCTCACAAGAACAGGGTACGATGCTCAACTCATCGACCGCCAGTTCCGATGTGCCACAGCAAGGAACAGTAATGACCTCCTCAGGAGACAGACACGTGCTGCTACCGACAGGGTACCCTTCATTGTTCAGTATTTCCCAGGAGCAGAAAACTTACGCCATGTTCTTCGTGACCTGCAACACATTATCAATGAGGATGAGCACCTCACCAAGACCTTCCCCACACCTCCACTACTTGCCTTTAAACAACCGCCAAACCTCAAACAGATCGTTGTTCGTAGCAAGCTGTCTGGCTCTCAGGACAACTCCCTACAACCCTGTCACGGTAGACACTGCAAGACATGTGTGGACATAGCTACCACCATTACGTGTGGGGACACCTCCCAACTTGTATATGGCAGGTACTCCTGTGACTCAGCCAACGTTGTATATCTTATACGTTGCAGGCAAGGATGCCCGGAGGCATGGTACATTGGGGAAACCGAGCAAAGGCTACGACAATAGATGAATGGGTACCGCACATCAATCAACAGACAGGAGGGTTCCCTCCCAGTTGGGGAACACGTTAGTGGTCCAGGACTTTCAGCCTCAGACCTTCGGGTGACCATCCTTCAAGGTGGACTTCGGGACAGGCAGCAGAGGAAAGTGGCCGAGCAGAGGCTGATAGCTAAGTTCGGTACCCATAGGGAGGGCCTCAACTGGACCTTGGGTTCATGTCACATTACAGGTGACCACCATTGCACTATACACACACACA
>NC_057741.1:19279125-19285797 GCF_004010195.1 Chiloscyllium plagiosum | reverse complement strand
GGGCCAACACCTTCAACATATTGTCTAGCTATCACCATTGTTAACAGCTAACCCGAGAATGCAATTCTTAAAAAAAAGTTTTGTGATTTACACATGAAAGAAGTGAAACTGTCACTGCATTCTAACAGATGAAAGGCTTAACAGACAATCAATTTTTCAATGTATAATTTCAGTTACATCACACTGTAAAGTTTTGCTATAAATTCTGCGTTAGGATTGAGCCCTCCACTATCACCTGATGAAGGAGTGTCGCTCCGAAAGCTAGTGTGCTTCTAATTAAACATGTTGGACCAGAACCTGGTGTTGTGTGATTTTTAACTTTTAACACACCATATGCCTTCTTAACTACCCTAGGGATCTATATACATGGACACCAAGATCTCTCTGCTCATCTACACTACCAAGAATCTTACCATTAGCGCAGGACTCTTTGTTGCTTCTTCCAAAGTGAATTACCTCATGCTTTTCCGCATTAAACTCCATTTGCCACCTCTTAGCCTAGCTGTATGGTTTATCTGTGTCCCTCCATAACCTGCAATATCCTTCAGTACTATCCACAACTTTTTCCCTTTGGAATGTGGGACAGTGTTTAGTCAAGGTGTAGAATGTGTCTAATCTGTTGTGTTTAATGTTGGGGCACTGGCACTGATGTATTGCTACAGGGAAAGGGTGAGCTGTAGGTTCATGATGTGCTCACTTAATCCACAGGGGATTTATTGAGATGTTCAACCGGTTTGTTTCTTAAAGTGAACCTGACCCTGTAGAGCTTGCATTCTTCTAGTTTGCCTTTCTTGATGAAGGTGTAAGCGCTACCTTGTTCTTTAAACTGGCCTTCTCCTGCCTGTCTATCTCACTTAGGGGGGCAATGTTATTGTTGTAGCACTGGAACTGCCAGGCTATGATGGCAGTGCCACGTTCAGGTCTGTCACCCTTGGGTTGTTCATAAAGGTTCTCATGTTCCATGTCCTAAACTTGCTTTGGGAAGGGTGGGGAGATGTGGGGTTGGGAGATGGCTTTGCATAGATTCTTTTTACATGGAGTAGTCATTGCACACCAATCACCACATGGTCTTAACAGAGCAAGACCTTGACCTAATGGCAGAGACTATCCATTACAGAAGATCAGACTCTGCATTAGGACGTTATTCATTTATTTATGTTGCTTTTTATCAATTACATGAACTTCCTGATGAAGGGCTTATGCCCGAAAGGTCAACTCTCCTGCTTCTTGGATGCTGTCTGACCTGCTGTGCATTTCCAGCACCACACTTTTTGACTCTGATCTCCAGCATCTGCAGTTCTCACTTTCTCCTACATTAACTTTACCACCAGTATATGTTAGCTTAAAAGCTTTAGAGTCATACAGTATGAAAACAGACTCTCCGGTCCAACTGGTCCATGCTGACCATGTTCCCAAACTAAACTAGTCCCACCTGCCTGCATTTGGCCCATATCCCTTCAAACCTTTCCTATTCACATACTTATCCAAATGTCTTTGAAATGTTGTAACTTTACCTGCATCCACCACTTCCTCTGGATGTTCATTCCACATGCAAACCACCTTCCGTAAAAAAAGAATGTTGCCCTTTATGTCCTTTTCAAATTTTCTCTTCTCACCTTAAAAATATGCCCCCTAGTTTTTCCTCATGCCCTAGGAAACTAACCCTTGCTATTTATCTTATCTGTGCTCCTCATGATTTTACAAACCTCTATAAGGTAACCTCTCATAGCACAGGAATAGTGAAATATTTAATTTCTCAAAGTGGCTGTTTGGTTGGAACTCATCAACTATGCGACAAAACCAAGTTTTTATTAAAATCAATTCCCAATCTCACCAGTACCCTTAGTTTTATTATTATACAATCATTTCATAAGGAGGTCCAAAGAGGAAAACACCAGCGTCTGTTTCCCTGCTGATTATGTTCCGATGTGAAGCAGAATGTTCTGCTGCCAAGCTTGCATTCTTCCAATTCTCTGTGTGTTTAAAATCGGTTTCTTTTTTATCAGTTCAGCTGGGTTAGCATTCACTGAGCCACTGACATTTTCTCTGAATTACATAACTTGATCAGACTTTAACAATATGTCTCACAAAAAATTAGTTATAACTTTATTGAACGTATACACAAATAAGCACCTGGAGACAAAATGTCACAAACCAGTTTAAGCCATTTCTGTAGTTTTGTGTTTTTACTCCTGTGACCAAAAGCCAATACTGTAATATTTATAACTTGCTGTTTTCCCTCAGGTCTTTCTCTCAGTATTATTCCTTTTCTACACTTTTTCACAAGTTTTTTGCTTCTACCTTCTTCTGTATTTTTTTGTACGTGCTTCAATAGAATATCACCCCAATCCTTTTCTATGACTATGCTTCTGGCTTCCTTGTTCCATCTGCTAGATTATGAAAATGGGGCAAAATCCCTGGTATTATAACTATTCTGAATCTAAGAGTATGTGCTGAATCTCCATTTCATAATGACCACAATACTTTGCCAATCTTCAAAACAGACTGTGAAAATGATCCATGCGGCTCCGTGTGACAGCACAATAGGACAGTTCTCTGAGATACTTCAGTGTCACATGGTTACTTTCCAGTCAAAAAAGACTGGTTTGCAATTCGCTTGATTTTGATGTAGTTTTCCACTTTCTGTCAATTGCTTATTGCCATGAGCTACTATGCCCTAATGGTTTGGCTTGAAGAAATCATTATAAACCCAAAATTACATTAACAAATTTCAATATTTGACTTTTTAATGCCATAATCCAAGTTGTTAATGAATATTTTGAATAATTGAAACTCCAATGTATATCCCTGCGGGACACCACCATTCATGTCCTACCATTTTGAGTGCTTGCTCATTATTACAACTCTCTGTTTCTTGCCACTCAACCAACTTCTTATCCATGCCAGTAATTTGCACTCAATTCTGTGGGCTTCCACCTTAGCTAATAGTCTCATGTGTGGGACTTTATCAAAAGCCTTCTGGAAATCCATGTGAACAATATCCATCGATGTACCACTGACAATCACCTTTATCATCTCTTCAAAAAACTGAATAAGGTTTGTCAGGTGTGACCGACCATTCATGACTGTCCTGATTAATTGAAAATTTTCAAGGTGATCAGTTACCCTATCCTTGATTATAGACTCCAAAAATTTCCCCACAGCAGATGTCAGGCTAACCAGTCTGTAATTCCCTGGATTCCTTCTGTCACCCTTCTTGAAGAGCAGAGTGACATGAACAAATTTCCAAACCAGAGATACAACCCCTGAATCCAGGGATTTCTGAAAGTTTATGGCTGGGGCATTTTCAACGTGCTCTGCTACCTCCTTTAGTGCCTGTGGTTGGAAACCATCAGGTCCGTGGAATTTGTCATTCTTCAGTTCCCACTAATTTCCCCATTATTGATTTTCTACTTAAGACAATTTTACTTAGACTTTGTCCCTGATGATCAGTTAATTTCATTGGGACTTCTAGCAAGCAAATAATCATTTAGCATGTCTGTCATTTGCCCACTCCCACATTCAGCTTTTCGTGAATGAATACTACTCTTCATCAGCTGCTTTCCCTTTAGATAACTATAACATTTCTTCATATTGTCTTTTATGTCCCTTACATGTTTCCCTTCATAATTCTTTTTAGCAGCTCTTAAAAGTCATTTTGTGGCCCTTTGTTGGTCTTTGTATTCATCCCATTCTGTGGGATCTGTACTGTTCTTTGCATTTTTTATAAGTTCATCTTAAAAAAATTATGCTGTCCCTTTACCACCTCAGATGTCTATCCTTTTTTTTGTGTTGGACCTTTTCCATCTCATGGTACAAATTGCTTTTGAATAGCATTAAATGTTTCTTCAAACATCCTCCACTGTTCCTCTGTTATCTCACCTATTAGCAGAGCTTCCCATTTTACTGGGAACAGTGTCTGCTTCATCCTATTAAAGTCCGCCTTTCTGAAATCCAAAATTCTAGATTCATTCTTTGCTTATCTCTTTCAAATGCTATATGAAAGCTCGATCAAGTTATGATTACTATTTAACAAATGTTCATGAACAGCTAGTTCACTAATTAAATTAGGCTCAATGCTCATTATTAGATCCAATATTGCTTGAATCCTTCACACCTCTAAGGCATATTGCCATAGGAAACTATCCCAGATACACTCTAGAAATTCAGTACTTTACTGGCAGGTGTTTGTCTGTCTCTCCCTGTCTCTGTTAAGATTAAAATTCCCCATTAATACTACGCTGCCTTTGCTATGTAGTTGCCAAATTTCAGCATTAATACAGTCTAGCACTTCTGAACTGCTACCGGATGGTCTGTGTACAACACCTTTAGTCCCTTTATGGTTCCTCAGGTCCACCCATAAGGTCTGCTGTGTTTTCCTGTCATTACATCTTCCCTCACTATGAAGTAATTCTGTTTCTAATGCTCTTCCATCCCCTCTGCTATTTTTTCTATCCCTCCTTTAAATCTTATAGCTTGGTATGTTTAGTTCGCAGTCCTAACCCTCCTGCAGCCATATCTCTGTAATGGCTACTATGTCATAATTTCCAATTTGAATTTGTGCCTTCAGTTCTTTTAATTTGTTCCTTACACCCGTACATTTGTACAAAGAACTCTAAATTTGGCTGTGCACTCTATCCTAACCTTCATCTTTTTTAAAAAATTATTCTTTGTTCCTGTCTTAGTCAATACACCTTTCATAGTCCTGACTTCTTGTTAAACTGGCACTGCTTGTTCATCCTATTAACCTCGATCATAATCCTTATGTGCTGACCAGCTGTTCTGGTTCTCACCCACTTGCCATATTTTGGAACTGCACAAAACTTTAGTTAGACCACAGCTAGACTGTTGTGAATAGTTCTGGAATCCACATTAGTGGAAGGATGTGATAGCACTGGAGAGAGTGCACGAGATACACTGAGATATTGTTTGAGCTGGAGAGTTTCAGTTATGAAGAGAGATTGGACAGATATATGTTATTTTCCTTAGAGCAGAGGAAATTTAGTAGAGACATGAATGAGATGTATAAAATTATGAGGGCATTATGAGAGGATAGACAGGAAGAAACTTTTCCTGTTGGTGGAAGGATCGATGACAAGGGACACAGATTTAAGGAAATGGACAGAAAGTTTAAAGGAGATGGGAGGAAACTCTTTCATCCAGATGATAGTGGGGATCTGGAACTCCATTCCTATGATAGAGGCATTTAAGAAGTATTTAGATTTGCACTTGTGATACCAAGGTACACAAAGCTATTGGACAAGTGCTGGAAAATGAGAACAAAAACAGAAATTGCTGGAAAGGCTCAACAGGTCTGGCAGCATCTATGGAGAGAAATCAGAGTTAACGTTTTGGGTTGAGTGACCCTTCCTTGGATCTGATGGTAGCTAGGCAAAGGTTGTCGTTTGTTTATGCAGAAGATAGGGTGGGTGAGGAGTAAATGATAGGTGGAGATAGAGCTCAAGGAGACAGAATGAAAAGGATTCTGGGTAATCCAAGATGGAGGACGGGAAACATTTCTGGCTGTAAGAGCTGCTCCTTTTTTTTTTGAGGTATTTTAGATGTTGGAGGTGATTTCCTCGAATTCCAGGAGCAGCAATTACTGTTTTATATGCTGTTGAATAGTTTTGGAACTTGGGAAAAAAAAGTCAAAACAACAGATTAAAAGGGAGAAGAGCAGACAAAAGAAGCACTTGGTGATGACAGTGCAGGAGAGAGAGAGGGAACCTGTACAGTTGCTACCTTTGCTGTTTGAATTCGTGTATCGCTGGACATCGGAGTGCATATGGGAAAATTAACAAACAGTGAAATTCACAACTAATCTTGGAGGAACTGTTGGGTGAAGTTCACAGCACAGAATCAGATAGGTTAATTGTTGTTTGAAGTCTGTCCAAGAGAAAGGCTGCAGTAGTGAGTATAGTGGATTCTTTTTTGATTATATGTTTTTGGAGATAAGTCTCTTGATTAAACTTAAAATATAAGCTATTAATTTAACCTGGGGCAGTGTTTGTAGAGGAATAAGACGGTGTTATTTTCTGGGTCTGTAGATTGTGAAGGAGCAAAAATGGCCTTTGCAGTGATATGTACTTCTTGTCAGATGTGGGAGTTTAAAGAGAGTTTAAGGGTTACTGCGGATTATATCTGCCATAAATGCTGTTGGATGCGAATCTTATCAGATCGAATGGATCAATTGGAGAGACAGATAGAAGCGATGAGGAATTTGCAACAGCAGCAGTATGTGATGGATGGCAGTTATAGGAAGGGGGGAAAGTCTCAGATACAGTCACATGGATGGGTTAACTCCAGGAAGGGTGAGCGAGGTAGGCACCTAGGGCAGGAGTCTTTTGTGGATATACCCATTTCAAACAGGTATGCTGTTTTGGAAAATGTAGGGGGTGATGGATTCTCGGGGGAACGTAGCACGAACAGCCAAGTTTCTGGTATTGAGACCGGCTCAAATGCAACAAGGGGTACATCGGCTTCCAAGAGATCAATTGTGTTAGGGGATTCTGGAGTCAGAAGTACAGACAGATGTTTCTGTGGCCAGCAGAGAAAAAGCAGGATGGTGGGTTGTTTCCCTGGTGCCAGGATGAAGGATGTCTCAGAGAGGGTGCAGAATGTTCTCACGGGGAAAGGGGGCCAGCAGGAGGTCATTGTCCACATTGGAACCAA
>NC_057741.1:19210041-19275495 GCF_004010195.1 Chiloscyllium plagiosum | reverse complement strand
CAAAATTATGAGGGGCATGGATAGGATAAATAGACAAAGTCTTTTCTCTGGGGTCGGGGAGTCCAGAATCAGAGGGCATAGGTTTAGGGTGAGAGGGGAAAGATATCAAAGAAACCTAAGGGGTAACGTTTTCATGCAGAGGGTGGTACGTGTATGGAACGAGCTGCCAGAGGATGTGGTGGAGGCTGGTACAGTTGCAAAATTTTGAGGCATTTGGATGGGTGTATGAATAGGAAGGGTTTGGAGGAATATGGGCCGTGTGCTGGCAGGTGGGACTAGATTGGGTTGGGATGTCTGGTCGGCATGGACAGGTTGGACCGAAGGGTCTGTTTCCATGCTGTGCATCTGTATGACTCTATGACTCTAAGAACAGTTGGACATTCACAGGAGTGGATAACAATTAACCTAGGAGAATGAATAGCTACTAATGGGACTATTAGTGGCTTACAATTTTTTGTGTGTGATTGCAGACCATCTGGATGTCAGTTTGCTCGCTGAGCTGGAGGATTCATTTCCAGACATTTCGTCACACTCCTAGGTAACATCTTCAGTCGGTCTCAGGCGAAGCACTACTGATAAATCCTGCTTTCTATTTATATGTTTGGGTTTCTTTGGGTTGGTGATGTCATTTCGTGTGGTGAGGTCACTTCCTGTTCGTTTTCTCAGGGGGTGGTAGATGGGGTCTAACTCGCTGTGTTTGTTGATAGAGTTCCGATTGGAATGCCATGCTTCTAGGAATTCTAGTGTGTGTCTTTGTTTGGGTTGTCCTAGGATGGATGTGATATCCCAGTCGAAGTGGTGTCCTTCCTTATCTATATGTAAGGATAGTAGTTAGAGAGGGTCATGTTGTTTTGTGGCTAGTAAGTGTTCATGTATCCTTGTGGCTAGTTTTCAGTCTTTTTGTCCAATGTAGTGTTTGTTTCAGTCCTTGCACAGTATTTTGTAAATGACATTAGTTTTGTTTGTTGTCTGTATAGGGTATTTCAAGTTCATCAGCTGCTGTTTTAGAGTGTTGTTGGGTTTGTGGGCTACCATGATGCCAAAGGAGTCCCATACACCCGCTTTCAAACAAGACACTGACGAGAATTCCTCAAAACATGGCATTCCAACCGGAACTCCATCAACAAACACTTCGAGTTAGACCTCATCTACCACACCCTGAGAAAAAGAACTGGAAGTGACTTCACAGGAAATGACATCTCCAACCCAAAGAAACCCAAATATATAAATAGAAAGCAGGAATTATCAGCAGTGCTTTGCTTTGAGGTCCATTGAAGATGTTACCTAGTGGGATGAAAAATCGTCTGGAAATGAAATCTCCAGCTCAGTGAGCAAACCTACTTCCAGAACCTCAACCTGAGCTACAAATCTTCTCAAAACTCGCTAATAGCAGACCATGTCATGACAAGACCTGGTGTATGGTGGTTGGGCAAGGACATGGGAAAAGGTGTCTCAAGCCCTAAAGTTATTGAACTCAATATTGAGTGGAGAAGGCTGTAGAGTTCGCAAGTGGAAAATGAGGTACTGTTGTTTCACCTTGCACTGAACATTGGTGGAGCTCTGCAGCAATCCTGAGACAGAGATGTTGGCCAGGGAATAAGGTGGTATATTGAAATGGTTGGAACTAGAAGCACAGAGTCTTATTTGCAAACAGAACATTGGTGCTTTTTGAAGTGATCACCAAGTCTATACTTTGTTTCCACAATCTAGAGGAGAACACAGTTAGAAAATATGTTTGGAATACTCAGGTGGTTGTTTTTGATTGGCGTGGAGGTGATTGGCCAGAGAGCCTTTCTCTGTGCTGTAGATCTCTATGACTCTATAGGAAGTGGAAAAAAAATGTTCATCAAATCTGCAGATTGGACTGAGAAAGAGAATATGTCTGTATATTTATTAACTGTAACTGTGTTGTACTCAGATGGCTAAGTTTATTTTGTGGTTATTTCTTTTGCATAATAAATTTCTGTTTTATTGTTAAAGCTGAATCTGCAGGCTGATGTGCTTAGGTTTCAGTGAAAGGCTGCCAAGTTGAGGGAAACGAAAATTGATGAAACCAGATTTTATCCTGTGATCTGTTTTAATTGCCCACTCGTGATACCAGTTGGGATCACAGCATTCAGAAACACTACCTCAAAAGTTATTATCTGTCTACTCAACTAAAAGAGGGGTATATAATCAACATGTATGGACGGATGTAAACATGTTTTTATTCTTTAAACCACAAAATCCTGAGATATTTTCATATGCAAATGCATACAATTTTCTGCTAGATTTGCTTTCCTCTCTCTTGGTTCATCACTGCTCATTAATTTGGTTGTGAAGTAGAGAGAAAATTGTGATTTTACACATCTGTCGGTGTTATATTGAAGTAGGAATTGTCAGATGGGAATATGCAACTGAATTGAACACTGAAATAAGTGGAGACAATTCCATGTTTTGAATGAATATTTTCTTTCCTCCAACTATATTTTTACAAGGTAGCGGCTTGCTTCCTTGGAGACACTCATTTGTTTTATATATCTTGCTACGAATGTTGCTAATCCTCTTGAACATCTACAAGGTCATTCCTTAAGATATAAGGAGCAGAATTAGGCCATTTGGTCCACCAGATCTGCTGTCCTATATGATCATAACTGATATGTTTCTCAATCCCATTCTTCTGCCTTCTCCCTGTAATTCTTAATCCCCTTATGAATCAAAAATCCATCTATCTCTGTCTTAAATAGAGGTCTATCTCTGAACAGTGTTGCGCAACAAGGTTCGATACTGGGTCCACTGCTCTGTATATAAATGATTTGGATGTGAACGTAGGAGGTATAGTTAGTAAGTTTGCAGATCCAGTTGAATCAGATGAGCCAATGGGCTGAGGACATCTTTGGACAGTGGGAGAAAACTGGAGCACCCAGAGGAAACCCACACAGACACAGGGAGAATGTGCAGACTCTACACAGACAGTCACCCGAAGCTGGATTTGAACCTTGGTCCCTGGATCTGTGAGGCAGCAATGCTAACCACTGAGCCACCATGCCATCTCTCCTACTAGTGAAACACCTTTTCCATATCGAATCTATCCAGGCTTGTCAGTATTGTGTAAGTTGTGTAAGTGAGACCATCCCTCTTTCTAAACTCCACTGAGTACAGACCCAAACACCTCAATTACTGCTCATGTAATGAGCCTTTCATCCTTGGGATCATTCTTGTGAATCTTCTTTGGACCCTGTCTAACACTAACACATCGTTCCTTAGATAAGTAGCTCAAAACTGCTCTCAATATTCCAAATGTGATCTGACCAGAGCCTTATTCAGCCTGAGCACTATATCTCTGTTCTTATACTATACCCCTCTTGAAACGAAAGATAATATTGCATTTGCCTTCCCAATTGCCAACTCAACCTGCATATTAACCTTAAGAGCATCCTGAACAAGGACTCCCAAGTCCCTTTGTGCTTCAGATTTCTGAACCCTTTTCCCATTCAGCAAATAGTCCATGCTTCTATCCTTCGCACCAAAGTGCTTAACCTCACACTTTACTACATTGTTTTCCATCTGCCACTTCTTTATCCACCCTCCTCGCCACTTCAAGTCCTTTTGCAATCTCCCCGCTTCCTCAGCACTACCTGTCCCTCCACCTATCTTTGTATCATCTGTAAACTTAGCAACAATTCCCACAGTTCCTTCATCCCAGATCATTAATGTTTGATGTGAATAGTTATGGTAACACCACAGACCCCTGTGGAACTCGACTACTCGCTGGCTGCCTTTGGACATTCTTATGAAATGATTGTATAATAATAAGGGTACTGATGAGATTAGGAATTTATCTTAATAAAAACTTGATTTCTTTGCACAGGTGATGAGTTCCAACCAAACAGCCACTTTGAGAAATTAAATATTTCACTATTCTTGTGCTATGAGGGGTGACCTTATAGAGGTTTGTAAAATCATGAGGGGCATAGATAAGATAAATAAGGTCATTTCCAAAGGCACAAGAGTTCAAAACTAGGGGGCATATTTTTAAGGTCAGAGGAGAAAATTTAAAAAGGACATAAGGAGCAACATTTTTATACAGTGGTTTGAGTGTGAAATGAACTTCCAGAGGAAGTGGTGGATGCAGGTAAAGTTACAACATTTCAAAGACATTTGGATAAGTATGTGAATAGGAAAGGTTTGAAGGGATATGGGCCAAATGCAGGCAGGTGGGACTAGTTATAGTAACACATGGACTCCTGTGGAATTGGACATGTCACTGGCTGCCATTGTGAAAAAAACAGCTCCTTTGTCTCTACTCTCAACCTTCTGCCAGTCAGCCAATCCTCTATCTATACCAGTACCTTGCCCCTAACACCATGGACTCTTATTTAGCAGCCTCCTGCGTGACACATTATCAAAGGCCTTTTGGAAATCCAAATAAAGCACGTCCACTGGCTCTCCATTGTCTAACCTGCTCATTACCATCTCAAAGACTTCTATCAGATTTGTTATGCATGATCTCCCCTTGATGAAGCTGTGCTGACTCAGCCCTATTTTACAATGCATTTCCAACTACTCTGCAATCTTATCCAAAATAATTGAAAATCTTACCAATGATTGAGGTCTGGCTAACAGGCCTGTAGTATCCTGTCTTCTCCCTCACTCCGTCCTTAAATGATTAACCATTTTCCAGTCCTCTGGGAACCTCTCTGACTCCAGTGATTCCTGAAAGATCAATACTGGTGTCTCTACAATCTTGTTAGCAATCTCCTTCAGAACTCTGTGTGTAGTCATTCTTGTCTGGGTGATTTATCCACCTTCAGATCTTTCAGCTTCCCCAACACCGTGTCCTTAGTGATGGACACAACATTCACCACTACTTCCGACTTAATTGAAGTTCTGGTATGCTGCTAGTGTCATCCACTGTGAAAACTGATGCAAAGTGCCTATTAAGTTCCTCTGCCATTTCTTTGTTCCTCATACTAATTCTCCAGCCTCATTCTCTATTGCTTCAATGTCCTATCTTGCATCTCTCTTACCTTTTTTATTTATCTAAGCTATTCTTAGATAGCTTAGATGTGGGCGGCACGGTGGCACAGTGGTTAGCACTGCTGCCTCACAGCGCCAGAGACCCGGGTTCAATTCCCGCCTCAGGCGACTAACTGTGTGGAGTTTGCACGTTCTCCCCGTGTCAGCGTGGGTTTCCTCCGGGTGCTCCGGTTTCCTCCCACAGTCCAAATATGTGCAGGGCCAGGTGAATTGGCTATACTAAATTGCCCGTAGTGTTAGGTAAGGGGTAATAGGGGTATGGGTGGGTTTCGCTTCGGCGGGTCGGTGTGGACTTGTTGGGCCGAAGGGCCTGTTTCCACACTGTAAGTAATCTAATCTAATCTAATTTCTTCATGTGTGTGCCTTCCTTCCAATGTAATTTTGGAGGTTGGAATGTTGGTTGATGTCTGCACCATGTTCAGCAATATTTGCAACTTCTGAGGTACTGAAGCAGACCCCGTCCAAATGCAGAAAACCCTGGACAATATCCAGGTTTGAGCTGACAAGTGACAAATAACACTCATGGCACACAAGTGCCAGGCAATGACTATCTCCGATAAGAGATAATCTAACTATCACTCTTGGATATTCAATAGCATCACCATCACTAAATTTCCCCTATCAATATCCCGGGAGTTACCATTGACCAATAGCCGAATTGGACTGGACAAATTAGTACTGTGGCTGCAAGAGGAAAACAGACTAGGAATCATGTAGTGAGTAGTTCACCTCCTGAACATTAAAGATGGTCCATCATCTACAAGGTGCAACTCAGCAGTGTGATAGAATACTCCCACTTGCCTGGATGAGTGCAGCTCTAGCAACACTCAAGAAGCTTGACACCATCCAAGATAAGCAGCTCACTATGTTATGTCCACAACATTTAGTTCCTCCACCTCGATGCGCAGTAGCAGCAGGGTGTACCATCTATAAAATCCACTACAGAAATTCACCAAGGTTCCTGAGATAGCAAATCCATCATCATTACCATCAAGAAGAGCTAGTCCTTCAGATACATGGGAATACTGCCACCTGCAAGTTCCCTTCCAATGGATTCACCATCAGGATTTAGAAATGTATCCACTGTACCTTCAGTGTTGCTGGACCAAAATCCTGGAATCCCCTCCCTAATGGCATTGTGAGTATACCCACAGCAAATGGACTGCAGCAGTTCAACACCATTTTCCCAAATGGCAGTTCAACACCATTTTCCCAATAAAGATGGGTAATAAATGCTGGTCCAACCAGCGATGTCCATATAGAGATGAATAGCATGAAAACAGTTCCTTCGTTCCAAATCATCCATGCTGGCTAGCTATCCTAACCTAATGTAGTCCCATTTGCTAGCACTTGGCCCATATCCCTCTAAATCTTTCCTATTCATATACCCATCCAGAAGCCTTTCAAATGCTGCAATTGTACCAGACTCCACTACTTGCTCTGGCAGCTCACTCCATACACGCACCACCCTCTGCATGAAAAAGTCGCCCCATAGGTATATCTTTCCCCTCTCACCCGAAACGTATGCCCTCCAGTTATGGGCTTCCCCATTCCAGGGAAAAGACCTTGTCTATTTATCCTATCCATGCCTTTCATGATTTTATAAACCTCTATAAGGTCACCCCCTCAGCCTCTGACATTTCAGGGAAAGCAGCCCCAGCCTATTCAGCCTTTCCCCATAGCTCAAAGCCTCCAACCCTGGCAACATCCTTGTAAATCTTTTCTTAACCCCTTTCAAGTTTCACAACATCTTTCCAATAGGAAGGAGACCAGAATTGCACGCAATATTCCAAAAGTGGTCTAATCAATGTCCCGTACAGCTGCAACATGACCTCCCAACTCCTGTACTCAGTACTCTGACCAATAAAGGAATGCATACCAAACGCCTTCTTCACTATCCTATCTATCTGTGACTCCACTTTCAATGAGCTATGAACCTGCACTCCAAGGTATCTTTGTTCAGCAACACTCCCTTGTACTTTATACCATTAAGTGTATAAGTTCCTCCTAAGATTTGCTTTCAAAAAATGCAGCACCTCACAATTATCTAAATTAAACTCCACCTGCCACTTCTTAGTCCATTGCCTCATCTGATCAAGATCCTGTTGTAATCTGAGGTAACCTTCTTCGCTGTCCACACCTCCAATTTTGGTGTCATCTGCAAATTTACTAACTGTACCTCTTATGCTCACATCCAAATCATTTATGTAAATGATGAAAAGTAGTGGACCCAGCACCGATCCTTGTGGCACTCCACTGGTCACAGGCCTCCAGTCTGTCTTCTACCTTTGAGCCAGTTCTGTATCCAAATGGCTAGTTCTCTCTGTATTCCATGAGGTCTCATCTTGCTTTGGAATCAAACCAGTCTCCCATGGGGAACCTTGTCAAGCGCCTTTCTGAAGTCCACATAGATCACATCCACCGGTCTGCCCTCATCAATCTTCTTTGTTACTTCTTCAAAAAACTCAATCAAGTTTGTGAGACATGATTTCCCACGCACAAAGCCATGTTGACTATCCCTAATCAGTCCTTGCCTTTCTAAATACATCCTGTCCCTCAGGATTTCCTTCAACAACTTGCCCACCACTGACGTCTATAGTTTTCTGGCTTGTCCTTAACACCCTTATTAAACAGTGGCACCATGTTAGCCAACTTCCAGTCTTCCGGTATCTCACCTGTGACTAATGATGATACAAATATCTCAGTAAGGGGACTAGCAATCACTTCTCTAGCTTCCCACAGAATTCTAGGGTACACCTGATCAGGTTCTGGGGATTTATCCACTTTTATGTGTTTCAAGGCATTCAATACTTTCTCCTTTGTAATATGGACATTTTTTAAGATGTCACCATCAATGTCCCTACATTCTATATCTTCCATGTCCTTTTCCACAGTAAACACTGTTGCAGGCAATGCGCATATGCCTTCTTAACAACCTTATCAACCTGGGTGGCAACTTTCAAGGATCTATGTACAAGGATGCCGAGATCTCTCTGCTCATCTACACGACCAAGAATCTTGCAATTAGCCCAGTACTCTTTATTCCTGTTGCTTTTTCCAAAGTGAATCACCTCACACATTTCCACATTAAAGTCCATTTGCCACTTCTCAGCCTAGCTCAATAGCTTATCTATGTTCCTGTATGACCTGCAACATCCTTTGGCAACTCCACCAATCTTAGTGTCTTCCACAAATGTACTAAACCATTCTTCTACGCCCTCATCTAGGTCATTTATAAAAATGGCAAACAGCAGTGGCCCCAAAACAGATCCTTGCGGTACACCACTAGTAACTGAACTCCAGGATGAACATTTCCCATCAACTATCACCCTCTGTCTTATTTCCTCTAGCCAATTTCTGATCCAAACTGCTAAATCCCCCTCAATCCCATGCCTCCGTATTTTGTACAATAGCCTACCGTGGGAAATTTTATCAAACACCTTACTGAAATCCATATATACCACATCAACTGCTTTACCCTCATCCATCTATTTGGTCACCATCTCAAAGAACTGAATAAGGTTTGTGAGGCACGATCTTCTCTTCACAAAATCATGTTGATTATTCCTAATCAACTTATTCCTATTGAGATGATTATAAATCCTATCTCTTATAACCTTCTCCAACACTTTACTGACAACTGACATGGGGCTCACTGGTCCATAATTAGAGGGTTGCCTCTACACCCTTCCACCCTTCCTTGAACAAAGGGACAACAGTTGCTATCCTCCAGTATTCTAGCACTGTTCCTGTAGACAATGATGACATAAAGATCAAAGCCATAGGCTCTGCAATCTCCTCCCTAGCTTCGTAGGGAATCCTAGGATAAATCCCATCCGGCCCACAGGATTTATCTATTTTCACACTTTCCAGAATTGCTAACGCCTCTTCCGTGTGAAACTCAATCCCGTGTAGTCGAATAGCCTGTATCTGAGTATTTTCCTCGACAACGTTGTCTTTTTCCAGTTGAATACTGATGAAAAATATTTATTTAGCACTTCCCCTGTCTGCTTGGACTCCATGCACAACTTCTCACTACTATCCTTGATTGGCCCTAATTTTACTCTAGTCATTCTTTTGTTCCTGATATACCTATAGAAAGCTTTAGGGTTTTCCTTGATCCTATCTTCCATTGCTCATGTCCCCTGTTGGCTCTTCTTAGCTCTCTGCTTAGGTTCTTCCTGGCTCATCTCAAGTGCCCTAACTGAGCCTTCATGTCTCATCCTAACATTAGCCTTCTTTTTTCCTCTTGACAAGACCTTCAACTTCTTTAGTAAACCATGGTTCCCTCACTCGACCACTTCCTCCCTGCCTGACAGGCACATACTTATCAAGAACACTCAGAAGCTGTCCTTTGAATAAGCTCCACATTTCAATTATGTCCATCCCCTGCAGTTTCCTTCACCATCCAATGCATCCAAATCTTGCCTAATCACATCATAATTGCCTTTACCCCAGCTATAACTCTTGCCCTCCAGTATATAACTTTTCCCTTTCCATCGCTAAAGTGAACATAACGAATTATGGTCATGATCACCAAAGTGCTCACCTACCTCAAAATCTAACACCTGGCCAGGTTCATCCAGTGCCAAATCCAATGTGGCCTCACCCTTTGTTGGCTTGTCTACATACTGTCAGGAAACCATCCTGCACACATTCAACAAGAACTGACCATCTAAAGTCCTCAAACTATTGTATTCCCAGTCAATATTTGGAAAGTTAAAATCCTCATAACAACTACCCTGTTACTCTTGCTCCTATCAAGAATTATCTTTGCTATCCTTTCCTCTACAACTCTGGAACTATTCAGAGGCCGATAGAAAACTCCCAACAGGGTGACCTCTCCTTTCCTGTTTCTAACCTCAGCCCATACTACCTCAGTAAATGAGTCCTCAAACATCCCTTCTGCCACTGTAATACTGTCCTTGACTAACAATGCCACACCTCCCCCTCTTTTATCATCTTCTCTATTCTTACTGAAGCATCTAAATCCCGGAACCTGCAACAACCATTCCTGTTCCTGCCCTACCCATGACTCCAAAATGGCCACAACATCAAAGTCCCAGGTATCAACCCATGCTGCAAATTCACCCACCTTATTCTGGATGCTACTAGCGTTGAAGTAGGTACACTTCAAACCACCTTCCTGCTTGCCGGTGAACTCTCTCGTGACCTTGACACCTTATTTCTGACCTTATCACCCCAGGATTTTGGCCCCCTCTGGTTCAGGTGAAGACCATCTTGTTTGTAGAGGTCCCACCTATCCCAGAAAGAGACCCAATAATCCAGATATCCGAAACCCACCCTCCTGCACCATCCCTGTAACCACGTGTTCAACTCCTCTCTCTCCCTATGCCTTGCCTTGCTAGCACATGACACAGGCAACAAACCAGAGGTAACAACTCTTGTTTGTTTTAACGCTAAGCTTCCACCCTAGCTCCCTGAATTTCTGCCTTAAATCCCCATCCCTTTTCCTACCTACGTCGTTAGTGCCGATGTGGACCACAACTGGGGGCTGCTCCCCCTCCCTCTCCCCCTCAAGGATCCCAAAAACATGATCTGAGACATCACAAACCCTGACACCTCAGAGGCAACACACCAACCATTGAGTCTCTCTCGTTCCCACAGAATCTCCTATCTGTCCCCCAAACTATGGAGTCCCCAATGACTAATGCTCTGCTTATCTCAATCATTCCCTTCTGAGCAACAGGGACAGACTCTGTGCCAGTGACTGTACCCTATGGCTTATCCCTGTTAAGTCATCCTCCCCAAAAGTATCCAAAGGGATATACTTGTTATTGAGGGGAATGGCCACAGGAGTTCCCTGCACTTTCTGCCGGTTCCCTTTCCGTCCTCTAATTGTAACCCATCTGCCTTTTTCTTGCACCTGAGGTGTGACTACCTCTCTGTAACTCCTTTCAATAACCCCCTCTGCCTCCCAAATGATCCAAAGTTCATCCAGCTCCAGCTCCAGTTTCCGAAAGTGGTTTTGAAGAGCTGGAGTTGGGTGCACTTCCGGAAAGGAAGTCAGCAGGTGACCCTTATCTCCCACATTTTGCAGGGTAACATTCAACTGCCCTAACCGCCATTCCTACTATTCTAAATTGCCAAAGAGACTGTAGAAAAATAAAGAGAAAAATCTAGTTACCTTACCAATCTGGAGTGCAAAACCTTTTTTTTTTGATCGGGGAGGAGGATTGGTGGGAAACACTACCTATACCTAAGTAGTGTTTCGGACATCGCAACCACCCAAATATATCACTTTACTTACTCAGCAGTCCCATGTCCACTCTTGCTCAACGTGCGCTCCGCCTGTCTCCACGTGAACCTTACAACTCAGCATCGTTTTGCAAACTCGCAATCTTTATCATTTGAAAAGGCATGAGTGAGAAAACTTTACTTCCAAATTTGCTGCTACACCATGTACGATCTCAACTTGGAAATGTAATACTTTCCTCCATTGGTATTTGGCCAATATTCTAAAGTTCTCAACTCAACATCATTATGGAGGCATGATGAGCATGAAAGGCCTTACTACCATTTTGGGGTTGCTAAAGAAATAAATGCCAGTGTTTTCCACATTGCTCACCCAAATGGTCAACAAATATATGTGAAATATATTGTCAGTTGTAGATGACTGAGAACAGGCCTCTGTCATAATATTTTGCTATCACCCAAGCTTTCCAACAATGGAAAGACTCTGGAAAAATTTGAGGACCACACATCAGGTCATGATCATAACTGCTGCCACTTCAGGGCCCAAAAATAACTTCAGTATTAAAAGTACAGCCATTTCCTACTATAATAAGTTAAATAGAATTGCAGATGCTGGAAATCTGAAACAAAAACAGAAGTTACTTGAGAAACTCAATTTCTTCTCCACACCTGCTGCCAGATCTGCTGACTTTCTCCAGCAATTTCCATTTCCAACTGTCTTTATTTCTAGACCATATTGATATAATAGGAGATTGAGTAAAAGATGGAATGGCATACTCTGGACTCTGGAATCAGTATTCAAACCGAGTTCAGAATGATGGAGTGAAAGACTGAACGTATTGACACTAAAAGTATAGGGTATCATTGGACTTAAATAATCTATGCTATACTTGGTGAAGAATATATTGTTGGCTCTTTGCTTTCAAAAGAAAAAATTCCCTAGCACCAATTTTTTGTATCTTACGGCATACAAGAATAAATCAGCATGTTTTTTTAAAAAAAGGATCTCACAAGTGACTAGTTTTGCTATTTCATAATACTGATTGAGGATACAAGTAGCCCACCTGCACACAGCCCTCACAAGCTTGATGACTCCAATATGGGAGTGGGCTTTTTAATACCCAGGGATTTGGTCCCTTGAGTGAATGCTTAGACTTCATGGCCTTTAAAAGCAGATGTGAGCCACAGGAGAACCCTACGTACAAGTGAGGAGTGAGGAAAAATGTCATTTTCTCTTGGAATTCTTTTGTCAACAGAGTCTTAAATATAAATTTTTAAAAACATTTTTTCATTTTAGGTTCAGTAGTTAGAAAGTATTGTAATTAGATGTATTTTTATTGCAGTGATTGGGATCTTGTGTAATAGTCTGAAGTGATTTAAATGCCCAGTCATTTTAAAATGATAGAAGTAAATAGCTTTGTGGCATTCACTTCGCACAGAAGCTCCCCTTTGTCCTTGACTGCTTTGGTTGATCGGATATGTGGTGAAACTCAGGCCATTAAAAGCCATTTGTTTTCTCACTATTAATGAACTCCATTGTTTATATTTCCCAGGATTTGTTATTGTAGCTGAGCCCATTATGAATGCTTGGCAGAGTCCTAACAGGTCAAAATCACATCTTAGCCAAGGGCTATATATGATACATTGAAAGCTTTAGATGTCATTAAAGCATTAGATATATTTATGGTTAGGGAAATTAATGTATGTTTGCTTTTACAGCAGATAGACCATTTGAGAGGATTTAAATTTTTTGGAATGATTTTTTGAAGGAGTGTTTTTAATATGCTAATCTCTTTAAAAGAGCTTGGTTTGTTAGCTTATTATTTTAATTAACCATTTCAAAGACATCACAGTGTCTGCCCAGTCTTGATAGTGGGTGAATGGCAATGGAAGATACTTAGAGGTATGAGAGAGCATGGAAGATATGAAGGGAAATGAGGCTATGAGGGAGAACAGATGTATAGCTGACGGTTTGAGAGCCTGATATATTTATCATTAAAAGTAAAACAATGCCCCAGCAAATGGAGATGGAAGGTCTATGCTGACATGATCATCTGCCTGCCTTAAAAGATGCTGGGTAAATATAGTAGGCAGGGGTCTTTAAGGAGATGGATCGTGGGGTTGGGAGGCTTCTTGACTTAATCTTCCTGGGAAAACTGGCCCTTTTGTGATATCTTTGCCTTATTCCTTGCAAAGTAATAAATGATGCAATGTATTTGGATTTGAAGAAGGCATTTGATAAATTTCCACGTAAAAAAATTGATTGTACAAGGTTAGAGCTCATGGTACTTCTTTGGGTAAAATACTAACATAGAGTAAGGCTTGTTTAACACACAAAATGGGCATTAATGGGTCTTTTTCAGGTTAGAAATTCCTTAACTAATGAGGTGTCACAAGGATCACAAGAGTCCTAGGACCTCATTTAGGTATTATCTATATTAATGAGTTGGAATAGGGTGCAGAGTGTAAGTATCCAGATATACTGATGATAGAAAAGTAGTTGGGAGGACATGTTATGATGAGGACATAGGGATGCTACACAGGAATATTGATAGGTTAAGGGGGGGGGAAATCTTAGCAAATTGAGTTTAATGTGGGAATGTGAGAGTTCATGCAGTTTGGTGGGAAGAATCCAAATAGATCATTTAAATGAAGAGAGACTCCAAAAAAGTGAAACACAGAGCAATCTGGGTTTTCTTGTGCGTGAAACATGTGTTTAAATAATAGTATGCAGATTAAACAAGTAATCAAGAAGGCAAATGGAATTTTGGAGCTTACAAACTGGAAAGTCTTGATACAACTGTACAGAGTGCTGGTGTGGACCCAACTGGAATTCCGTGTACAGCTTTGGTTCCCTGTTTAAGAAAGGATATACTGGCATTGTAGGCTGTTAAAAAGAGGTTCACTACGCTGATTCCTGGAATGAATTAGTTGAAGTATCAAGAATGGCTAAACAGGTTAGGGCTAGGATTTAGCCTTTATTCGTTAGAGTTTAAAAGAATGAAGGGTGATCTTATTTAAATCATATTGGTTCTGAGGGGTAGATGTTTCCACTAGTGGTGGAATCTCAAACTAAGGGATGTTATTCCAGAATAAGGGAACACTCAGATGTACAAGAATTTCTTTCAAACAGTAGAGCATCTCGAAATTTTTAACCCAGAGAGTTGTGGAGGCTCGATCACTGAAGGTATCTAAAAAGTAGGTTGGTAGATTCTTGAAATATCAAGGAGTTGAGGGCTGTGAAAACACAGCAAAGGAATTGAGGCCTGTGGCATATCAGCCAAGATCTTATAGAATAATAGGCTTAAAGGGCTGAATGGCCTACCCCTGCTCCTATTTCTTATGTTATTTTTCTTGCTGAGTTTTTAATGCAACTGAAGCCACACCTAAACTTAATCAAAATCAATTAACATGTCAATAGACATTCCTTTAAACACTGGGAAGCTTCCTTTGGGACTTCAGGTTATGTGTACAAAATTCTGTGTTGGCTACTGTGAACAGTGCATTGGACAAACTCAACTAGTTCTTCAGGAAGAAAATCTTTCCAAACGCAGTCTTTGGTCTAGTCCTAAAATGGTGGTCTTGTTCAAAGAAGTTATAAAGATGAGTGGCTTGATGAAATAAAAAATTTAAACTAACTTCTTTCATATGACTTAATGCATTATCTTTTCAGAAGCATCTTATTGAAATTGTTCATTGTGTGTTATTCTCTAGTTCTGATATCTTAATCAAGTCAAATGCTCAATGTAATCAATCATTCTTGACATGTTAAATGGTATTTCAATAAAATAAAATAATTAGGGAAATTTCAAGTAGCATCTGCCTCTCTGCTTAAAGATAGTCACAGGTGCAATAGTGATCTCATCGTGCATCATTTTAATCTATTCTACCTGGTGGGAAATTGATTGGATCAGATTGGTTGTTCATTATTCATTCCTCGTATAGAAAATAGCATCAGGCAGCTTGTAAAATTGGGGGTAGATTCAATCGTAGTAGATTTGCTCCAGATGTTTTTGGCTAAAATTAAGTGCCTGCATTGTGCCTGTCTCTGAGTAAAACAGTGATTTATACAAGTGAATGGTGCACTTTATATTGTGAAATGACTGTCAGTTGAATAGGTTTCCTAAGCCACAGACATGCATTGTGATGGAGTTGACATTTACAAAAGATTGCAGTTTCATGAATTATTGGCTGAATTTGAAATTGAAGTTTACACACAAATGCAGTGCTGTAAGGGATTTGCTTGGAGTTGCGTTGAACTGTAGGTTCTTCCTTGATTGGTAAGGCTAAGCATCACAATAAATTCATATCTTATCTGACAATGACTGAATGGCCAGACTCCCAATTCCTGGTGAAGTTTGCATCTTTTGAAACAAATGTATCAAATATCATCATTGTTTATTTATTTGGATACTTAAGCATAAGAAGGTAGCTGGATAGTTGCATGAATTCAATGGCTATCCTACACTTAACTAAGTGTGATATCTTGCTCTGCAAATTCCTTACGAAGCAGAAATGACTGTAACTCCCTATACAACTTGTTGCCTGAAAATTTATGGAAGTTGTCATACCTTGTTACCATCAGAAACTGATGAGTACCTCTCTGATAAGAGTGGAAGGTTAACCAAGTGTAAAGGACAGCTTTTATTGCTGAGAAAATGGGCACATTCACCTTAGTAAATCCCCATGGACTTTCTGCCAGAATTTTGTCTAGCACTGTTGCTGAGTACATTAAAGTCAAAGAAAATGGACATTACTGATCCCAGGTGAACAGCAAATGCTATTGCAGAGTTGTATTTTCTTGATAAGTATGCCACCTAGTTTTGTATTCTCTTAATTGCTTTAAGAACTGCTGTGCTACTGTGAGAAAGCGCATTGATTATAAAAACAGTAGAGATAGCTTTCAGAGGTATTTTAGGTACTTGAAACATTGGCAGGGAAGGTAGATGGCTAATGTTACTGTATACTGTTTTAATCCTGTCACCCTTTTGTGAAAATCGCGATTACTGAATGTATTAAATGATTTTCTGAGTGCAGAATTTCAGAGTGGCGAGCCAGAGATTTATCTTGAGGCTGTCTCAAAGTCAGACTGTGAAGACTGGATTGCAGCACTCCGAGAGGCAAACTCTGAAGGTTTGCAAAGGAGAATTGTACAGCTCCAGCAATTCATCATGGAAATCAAAGCAAATACAAGCCCAGATGGAATCCACCAGATTCTTCCTCTACCAGAGATACAATCTCCACTGATAAGTAAGATTTACAGTGCATGATACTTTCTGATTAAAAATGAGTTAAACCATCTGAAAGCCTTAAGGCTACATTTATGGTTTGACTAATGATCTGATTAAAATTAAACTGGAAATTACAATGTTCTAATTATACAGCAAGGCTAATTTTTATCATATGAAATAAATCATAATGCAATTTATGAAAAATGATTTTGTTTTTAAAAACAGATTTTAAAATGAAGTTTGGCCAATAGGATTTAAATGGGATAAGTGGTATAAGATGACAATTATCATTAAATCCAAACGCTGGCACAATCGTTTCAGCAAAAAGAAAGCCTGCTTGAAAATATTGCTAAACAAAAATAGTGCAATTTAATTAGGTGTTTATTTTACAATAATCAATCCCATCATTACTGTCTCATGTTAACATTGGAATAAGTCTGTACTTGGATCATTTAGCCCTGAAATGATAGATGTAATTGAAATTTAGTTCAGTTTCTAATTATGTTGATTGATTCTGCGTAGTCTTTTGTTCAAATAGGTTTACAGTAAAGGTTATGTGGTGTTTTTATAACTTGTTCTGGTAGTAAACATTCTAATCATTCACTTCTTTGAGGTGACAGAGTCATAACCTTTCTTCCTCAGGTCATGATACCAACCTCACTACCCCACAGATCATCGGTTAAACTCTTAAAAGTTAAGACCTTTGGTATAAACATTATGACTTTTTAAGAATTAAACAATATTGATTGATGGTTGATTTATAAGCATCATTCATGGCTTATTAAAACTCTAATAATTTAGAGGTTTTTTTTACAAAACCTATACTACTGCAACTGAAAATGCTGTACAAAACCTAGCTATTACTAAGTATAATTATTGTTATCAATTTGCTGTATTTCCCTGAACTTGGCCCAAGACCCTGGAAATATATTTTTTCAAATTTTTATACTGAACATTGTATAGGAACTAACTCCTTCCTCCCTAGTCACTGCCAATACATAAAGTGAGTGATTGGTTTTGCACATAAGCTCGAGAAGCCTTGGAAAGAAACAATGCCTCGACTGCAAAGCAGAATTGGAATTGGACAGAGAGCAGTCCAGGTGGAGGTGGTTTTGGTGTCTTGGAATGTTTAAAATCTGTAGTGTCGGAGGAAGGAAAGAATGAGGGAGGGCAGAGGAGTCCTCATTTTGATGATCAATGCATTTTCTTGTGCTTTGTTGCTTGTGCTAAGCTCTTGAAGTCAAAATTAGCATTTTGAGGGCTGAACAGAGGAAGGTGAAGACTTCCCTCATTGAGTGAAAGTCTTATCTGTCTATTGACGTATCTCTGAGTGTGTCTGAATCTGACTGGCATTACTCGGATCTCAGGTAAGAGTTACAGGTAATCCTACTTTGGCATATGTATAAATTCCTGTGAAGCGCAACTTCACTTAGGTTCTCCAGTTGAGTAAGCTTTGACAGGCCCCACGCTTGGCTACCTGTGCAATCAGCTTTGTGTGCTGGAGTACAAACATTTGCGTGGATGTGATCAATCTTCTCTGTGTGCAGCCCCTGACTGGGTTCATATTTGCAATAGGATTGTTACAAGATCTATGTGTATTTGGAAAGGCAGGGACTGGTTAGTGTGTGGGAAAATGTGTTTCACTAACTAGATTGAACTTTTCAAAGAGGTGGTGGAGGGTTGTTTTTCACATTGGAGACATGTGACCAGTGGAGTGCCCCACAAGGATGGGTGCTAGTCCCGTTTTTTTTTGTCACTTATATAAATGATTTGGATGTGAGCATAAGAGGTACAGTTAGTTAGTTTGCAGATGACACCAAAATTGGAGGTATAGTGTACAGTGAAGAAGGTTATCTCAGAATACAACGGGATCTTGATCAGATGGGCCACTGGGCTGAGGAGTGACAGATGGAGTTTAATTTAGATAAATGCGAGGTGCTGCATTTTGGGAAAGTAAATCTTAGCAGGACTTATACACTTAATGGTAAGGTCCTAGGGAGTGTTGCTGAACAAAGAGACCTTGGAGTGCAGGTTCATAGCTCCTTGAAAGTAGAGTCGCAGGTAGATAGGATAGTGTAGAAGCCATTTGGTATGCTTTCCTTAATTGGTCAGAATATTGAGTACAGGAGTTGGGAGGTCATATTGTAGCTGCACAGAACATTGGAATACTGCATTCAATTCTGGTCTCCCTCCTGTAGGAAAGATGTTATTAAATTTGAGAGAGTGCAGAAAAGATTTACAAGGATGTTGCCAGGATTGGATGATTTGAGCTATAGGGAGAAGCTGAATAGGCTAGGGCTATTTTCCCTGGAGTGTGGGAGGCTGAGGGGTGACTTTATAAGAAGTGTATAAAATCATGGGGCATGGATAGGGTGAACAGCCAAGGTCTTTTCCTCAGGGTGGGGGGAATCGAAAACTTGAGGGTGTAGGTTTAAGGTTTGTGTGGAAAGATATAAAAGGGACCTAAGGAGCAACTATTTCATGCAGAGTGTGGTGTGTGTATGGAATGAGCTGCCAGAGGAAGTGGTGGAGGTTGATACAATTACCCAACCAGATGTCTTTTAAATGTTGTATGTGGACAGGAGGGGTTTGGAGGGTTATGGGCGAAATGCTGGCAAGTGGGACTAGATTAATTTAGGATGTCAACTTGGCAAGGACGAGTTGGACCAAAGGGTCTGTTTCTGTCCTGTACAACTCTATAACTGTATGATTCAATGACCCTATAACTCTAAAATTCTTTGTTGTATTTCACAAATTCATGAGAGAGTCTACATTTAACTCAGAAATCACTTATCTCGTGATCAGAGCTGGTGTGTCTACTGTAGGTTGCTTCTTCTGATTGAAATATTAGCTAGGAGAAAGGCATCTTTATTTTGCCATTTCTGGTTTTTCTCTGGTCTTGGATTCTAGTTTTGTAATTGTTTGTGGTCTGAGCACAGAAACCAATGGATGCACTGTTCTATCTATCATGAGCCACAGAAAACATTCTGGTGACATTTACATTAAAATGAAATTTTGCAATTCTACCATAATTTTCCAATACTTATTTCAATGTTTTTTGAATCAAAGTTTGGAATGATATATGGAAGAATATAAGAGTCATAGAGTCCAAAAGCACAGAGGCAGGCTCTTTGGCCCAAACTGGTCCATGCCAACCAAAATGTCCATCAGTGCTAACCCCATTTCTCTGCACTTGGCCCATATCCTTCTAAGCCTTTCCTATCCATGTATTTGTCCAAATGCCTTTTAAATGTTGTTAATGTTACCGCCTCAACCACTTCTGCTGGCAGCTCATACCACCCTCTGTGCAAAACAAAATCCCCTCCTGTTCTCTTTTATTCTTTCCCAATTAACCTTAAACTGATGCCCTCTAGTCCTCGATTCCTTAATCCTGAGAAAAAGACTGAGTGCATTCATCCTACCAATGCCTCACATGATCTTATACACTTCTATAAGAACGCCCTTCAATCTCCTATACTCTAATGGAAAAAGTCTTAGTTTGTCCAACCTTTTCCTATCATTCAGACCCTCGGGTCCTGGCAGCATCCTATAAATTTCTTCTGCACTCTTTCCAGTTTAACAACATCCTGCCTATAGCAAGGTGACCAAAACTGAACACAATACTCCAAGTGCGGCCTCATCAATGTCCTATACAACTGCAACATAACTTCCCAACTTCTATACTCAATGCCCTGACTGATGAAGGCGAGTCTGCCAAAAGCTTCCTTCACTGCCCTGTCTACCTGTGACTCCACTTTTAGAGAACCGTGCACCTGAACTCAAAGGTCCTTCTGTTTCACTGCACTCCTTAAGGCCCTACCATTCACCATGAAACTCTTACCTTGATTTGACTTTTCAAAATGCAAGACCTCACACTTACCTATATTAAACTCCATTTGCCATTTCTTGGTCCAGTTCCCCAGCTGACTAAGGTACTGCTGCAATTTCTGAGAACCTTCCTTACTGTCCACGATACCTCCTATTTTTAGTGTCATCTGCAGACTTACTAATCATGCCTTTTACATTCTCATCCAAATAATTGATATAGATAACAGACAGCAATTGTCCCAGCACTGACCCCTGGAGGACTCCACTAGTCACAGGCCTCCAGTCCGACAAGCTTCCTTCCACTATTACCGTCTGCTTCCTACCATCAAGCCAATTGTGCATCAAATTTGCCAGCTCCCTCTAGATTCCATGCGATTTAACCTTCCAGAGCAGCCAACCATGTGGAACCTTATCAAAGGCTTTACTGAAGTCTATATAGACTATGTCTATTGCCCTGTCCTTGTCAACCTTTCTGGTCACTTCATCAAAGGACTCTAATAAATTTCTGAGGCATGATTTCCCCTGCACAAAGTCATGCTGGCTATTCCTAATCAAACCCTGTCTTTCCAAATGCATGTATATCTTATCTCTCAATCTTCTCAAGTAACTTACCTACGACAAATGTTAAGCTTAATGGTTGAAAATTCCCAGGTTTTTCTTTGCAGCCCTTCTTGAATAAGAGCACAACATTTGTTACCCTCCAGTATTCCGGGACCTTGCCCGTAGCTAACGATGATGCAAATATAAATTAGATTGTCTTAAAATTTTGATTAGCTGTTGAATTGGTTTTGTTATGCAAGGAGAAAGTGAGGTCTGCAGATGCTGGAGATCAAAGTTGAAACTTTATTGCTGGAACAGCACAGAATATAAATTAGATTGTCTTAAAATTTTGATTAGCTGTTGAATTGGTTTTGTTATGCAAGTATACTTGGTCGATCACCACTCCCATCCCTCCACATTAAAAATAAATAAGCAAACTTAGGTGATGATGGGGAGAGAGTCATATGCTCTGTAAACCTACAATAATTCTGCAAGGGATGTATAAACTAAATGGTCTTCTGTTTTTGTCATAAGATTTCCGGTTGGAATTTGTAACAATTGCCTGCTTATTGCAGCTTTTTAGTAAATGTAAGAAGAAATGAATTGTACTTAAGTGTCCAGGGTTTACCCCATATGACATATTAAAGTATATTTTTTTAAATTGTGGAAAAATAAGGTAGTTGTTAGTAAATTCTCTTTATTTACATTGATTCACAGGTATTGGGAAAACTCCTTTTGAACCAAAGCTGGAATTCAGTCTTGGTAAGTTCAAAACCAAAGTTGTCTTAATGCTTCAAATACAAATAGTACTGTATAATATGTTCATATCTGTGTTGGGTTTTACAGAAAGTTTTCATAAATTGTCTCAAATTAACTCCTGTGATAATGAATTATTGCTTTCAAGTATTTTGAATATTTTTCATTAGCATACATGATAACAGCATGCTTGGGCTACATTAATCAGGATGCAGCAGACACTGCCCCTCATTCTATGCTAAAAAGTAAGGAAGATGGAATCCCATTCACAAACACACAGCAGGCTGTAGTAATATGATAGTAAAAGCAGCTTGGCTGCTTTAACATAAAACGTCAATCTCTTTCTCCGGAGGAAATCCCACCTTAGAAAAATGCAAGCGAATCAGATGGTGGGTGTTCTTCGGTTCCAGTTGCACTAACTGGAAGTGGTGGCCACTGCAGGTACTCCCACCATCTTGGGCAACCCAGGAATATTTGGGATCAGGGTGTCAGTGAAGTTGAATGTAAGCTGAGTTCAAGATTCCAGATTATGTGTTAAAGGGCAGTAGAGGGATATCCTTAGTGAGCTTGGTCTCTGAAAGTTCCAATGTAACTGCAAAGGAGGTATTTCCCCACCACCTCACACCAGCCATGCAGTTCCATGTGCTGACTGACTGCATAATTTGGGCCTCCCCTATTAATTCTCTAAAACAGCCTCATTAAGATCGGGGCTAGGAGGTGAGTAGCAGGACGGCCACCCATAGGATTTTATTTGCTCCATGCCTGCTTTCAAGTCACTGTAAATTCTAGTCCCTTGTGTTGTTTCCATCCAACATGTCCAGACAAATATCAAAATATGCAATTTTATTTATGCTTGCTTTTCAGGCAAAATATTCTGATAATTTCTAAACTATAAAGTTGTTAGACTAATAATGCCCAACACCTTTGACCTCTGGTGCCATTGTAAATCTTCTTTTAGGTATTGAGGTAAATTGTGGTGCAGCTGTTTACAGAGCAATATCTCCTAAAGTAACATATTGTTTTGAGCTCATTGTTTTGTTTTTTAGCTGATTAGGAGCGCCACTGTCTCTGGTGTCATTAAAGATCTATTTGTGGCCCCATGCTATTTCATGTCTGCATCCCTTCACTGTCCCCACTTATCTGCCATACAGAACTGGATGAACAGAATTTACATGTAACGAAATATTGGGAAGATTGAAGGCTTTGCTTTTGTTGCCAGCCAAAGAATTCCTCTTAGTTTGCTGATGCCAGCCCTCTGCCCGCCTGAAGCTGAGCCAGATTGTTCTCAACTTTAGTGCCTTTTTTGACCCTGTGAAGTATTTCTAACCGCATAAAAATGCCATCACTAAGATTACTTATTCCACCTGTCTCATGTTGTCCAGTTCCTGTTCATGAGCTTGATTTTGGGGTATGGCAGGATTTTGTTGTGACTAGAGGTTGATTAGATTGGGTCTATACTCTTAGCATTCAGAACATTGATAGGTGACCTTATTAAAACATTGACTAGGTAGAGATGGAGAGGTTGTTTCATGTGAGAGAGTCTAGGATACAACATTGAGTGATCAAAAATTTGGTAGATGGTAAATAATGTGGCAAAATGTGAAGGTGTGCACTTTGGCAGGAAGAATTGAGAATGTGAATGTTATTTAAATGGAGAAAAATTGCAGAAATCTATGACATAATAGGATCTTAGGGGTCCTTGTCCATGAATCACGAAAGCTAATATTCAAGTTCAGGAAGGCAAATGGAACGTTGGCGCTTATTTCAAGTGAATGGAATATTAAAAACAGTTGTAATCAATGTGGACAACGCACGCTAAGTCTAGCTATATGCTGAATATTGTAAACAGTGTTCTGAAGGATTCGCTGGTGTGGCCACATTTGGAGTATTGCTTACAGTTCTGGTCACTGCATTATAGGAAAGATGTGGAAGCTTTGTAAAGCGTTCAGAGGAGATTTATTGGGATGTTGCCAGATATGGAGGGAAGGCCTTAAAGGAAAGACTGAGGGACTTGAGGCTGTTTTCGTTAGAAAGAAGGATGTTGAGAAGCAACTTGACATATATGATAATCAGATGGCTAGATAGGGTGGACAGTGAGAGCCTTTTTCCTCAGGTGGCAATGGCTAGCACGAGGGGACATAGTTTTAAATTGAGGGGTAATAGATATAGGACAGATGTCAGAGGTAGTTTCTTTGCTCAGAGAGTAGTAGGGGGCGTGGAATGCACTGCCTGCATCGGTAGTAGACTTGCCAACTTTAAGGGCATTTAAATGGTCATTGGATAGGCATACGGACGAGAATTGAAAAGTTTAGGTTAGATGGGCTTCAGATTGGTTCCACAGATTGGCGCAACATCGAGTGCCGAAGGGTCTGTACTGCATTGTAATATTGTATGTTTTATGTTTTGAATTTCAATTAAAGAACATTTCAAACATTCAGAGGTTAGTTTCTGACACTTCACCTTTGCATCCTAAGTACTAATTATCTGCAACATTTAATTATACAGTGCTTAAATGCAGAAGTATGTTTCTATTGCAAAGAAATAATATTTGTAATAAGCCTATTAATTCCATTAACTTAAAAGGTTTTATGATTTCCAAGGATTTTTGTCAAGGTGGCAAAATATACTATGGCAAAATATGGAAGAAGCCTGTTAAATAGCTGCCTCTACGATTACAGCCTGTCTTTTAATCTAGCTGCTGCATCATCCACCACATCCGCTATCCATTAAAAATCTACCAGACAGTCATTGTTGCTTCAACTTATTAATACAGCGCAGGCCTTTCTATAGGTTAGACATAGTAGCAAGACTTCCATGGCTTTTAAAAACCACTGAATAACAAAGACTGCTATAATCTCTGGTACTTTGTGACCCTTTAACATTCAAGGGTAATATGTTTGTGTCTGCACCATTATTGCTGCAACCATTAAGTTCAATACTTGAATATTCATTATGATGCTATTCTGTGTTAAAGCAACCATCGTGTATCTGCAGGGAACAGTAATGATGGCAGTTTGGAGACACTATCATTGCAATTGAAATTGTACTTGGTGTACTGGCTGTCTTGTTGTAGCCATGTGAGCTCCAACCTCAATGCATTTGTGTACATCCTGTGGCAGCCATTAGGCATATCACTTGAGCCATGATGTCAGGAATGGTGCAGCTAATAACGTGTGGATTTTTAAAGAGCTGTCAGCGAGCTATCAACTGAAAGAAACAACAAGGAAAAGTTATGAAAAAAAACTCATGCAATTTTGACTGAATGAGTCAAAATATTTGAATTACCCACTCATGTTTGTAGTTGAAGTCAAAGGAGATGTGAAACAGAATTGCAAATTTTTTATACTTACAGTGGCAAACATATAAAATAGTGACATAATTAAATGAAACAAGCACCGAAGTGTAGTAGTAGTAGGTGAGATTACGACAGGTGGTATTGTAGCTTAAATCACACTGAAGAGCAGATGAGTTGGATCACAGAAAATGTGAAGGTTTTTAAGACATACTTTGAACCCCATATTAATGCTAAGACACCACAGAACAGGAAGCTTAATCACTGTTGTAAAGGATGAACAGTTAGTTAGTTTGCAGATGACACCAAAACTGGACAGTGCAAAAGGTTACCTCCGATTACAATGGGACCTTCATCAGATGGGCAAGTGGCCTGAGGAGAGGCAGATAGAGTTTAATCTAAATAAATGTGAGTCGCTACATTTTGGTAGGGCAAATCAAAGCAGGACTTAGACACTTAATGGTAAGGTCCTGGGGAGTGTTGCTGAACAAAGAGACATTGAGTGCAGATTCATAGTTCTTTGAAAATGGAGTCACAGGTACACAGGATAGTGAAGTAGGTGATTACTATGCTTTCCTTTATTGATCAATGTATTGAGTGTTGGAGTTGGGCTATCATGTTGTGGCTGTACAGGACATTGGTTAGGCCACTTTTGAAAGACTGTGTTCAATTCTAGTCTCCCTGCTATAGGAAAGATGTTGTTAAACTTAAAAGGGTTCAGAAAAGATTTACAAGGATGCTGCTTGGTTTGAAGGGTTTGAGCTGAATAGGTTGGGGCTATTTTCCCTGGAGGGTCTGAAGCTGAGAGATGACCTTATCGAATTTTATAAAATCATGAGGGGCATGGATAGGGTGAATAGCCAAGGTCTTTTCCCCAGGATAGAAGAGTCCAAAACTAGAGGGCATAGGTTTCAGGTGAGAGTGGAAAACATATAAAATGGACCTATGAGGCAACTTTTTCATGAGGATGGAGTGTGTGTATGGAATGAATTCCCAGAGGAAGTGGTTGAGGTTGGTACAATTACAACATTTGAAAGGCATTTGGCTGGGTACATGAATAGGAAGGATTGAGAAGGATATGGTCCAAAAGCTGGCAAATGTGACTAGATTAATTTAGGATATCTGGTCTGCATGGATGAGTTGGACCAAGGTGTCTGTTTCTGTGCTGTACATCTGTGACTCTATGACTCCATTGTCACATCAAGTTGAAACTTGAGAGTTTGGACAATTGAAGGGTTTTGTAGTCAATGATAGGATTGTCTTATTCATTGGAGACTCTGTCATGACAGCATATCTGCTGAGAGAGGAGAAACCTTCAAGATGCAACGTGTAGATGCTCTGAGGTTGTCAGTCATCACTGGAACATTTTAATGAGAAAACAGATGAGATCTGCAGTATGCTGAAACATGTTCCAAGCCAAATAAGACCAAGGAATTGGGAGAAACGAGATAACATATTTACAGAACAGTCAAAAGGAAGAGCAAGAACAAAGGACAGAATATAAATAAGGCATGGGACTTAATAAAGAAAGTGTGTCCAGTGTGACAACAGCAATGCTCTAATTGCATGACTCTGAATTTCTCTCCATAACGTCATAAGATATAGGAGCAGAATTAGGCCATTCAGCCTATGAAGTCTGCTCCAGGTTTTGATCATTACTGATATATTTCTTAACCCCCATTTTTCTGCCTTCTCCCCATAATCCTTGATCTACTTACCAATCAAGAACCTAGCTATCTCTATCTTAAATACACTCAATGATTTGGCTTTCACAGCCCTCTGTGACAGTAAGTTGAACAGATCCACCACCCTGTGGCCCAAGACATTTTCCTCCTCGTCTCAATTCTAAAGGGTCGTCCCTTCGTTCTGAGGATGTGCTTTCGAGTCCTCATCTTTCTTACTAGTGGAAACATTCTCCAAATCCACATAATCCAGGCCTCTCAATATTCTGTAAATTTCAATGAAATCCACCCTCAACCTTCCAAATTCCAAGTACAGACACAGAATTCTCAACCGCTCCTCATAAGAGCAGGCCTTTATCTCTGGGATCATTCTTGTAAATCCCTGTGGGCCTACTCCACACCAACCCAAAACTGCTCACAATATTCTAAATTAGACTGACCAAAGCATAATACACCCTCAGCAGCAGTACATCTCTGCTCTTGTATTCTAGCTGTCTTGAAATTAATGCTAACAGTGCATTTTCCTTTCTAACTGCCAACTGAACCTATGTCTTAACCTTAAGAGAATCCTGGACTCCAAAGTCACTCTGTGCTTCAGATTTTTGAAAACTATCTCCATTTAGAAAATAGCCTATGTCTCTTCTTTCTATCAAAGTGCAAACCTCTCACCTTCCCACATTGTATTCTATCTAATACTACTTTGCCCCCTCTCCTAGCCTATGCAAGTCCTGCTTCCTCAATATTACCTGCCCCTCCAACTATCTTTGTGTCATCTGAAAACTCATCAACAACGTCCTAAATTCTTTATCCAGATCGTTAATGCATAATGTGCATAGTTGTGGTCCCAGTACAGACCCCTGCGGAACTCTGCTAGTCAGCGGCTGCCATCCCTACTCGCTGCCTTCTGCCAGTCAGCCCATCATCTATCCATGCCAGTACTATGTTCCCAACACCATGGGCTTTTATTTAGCAGCCTCCTGTGCTGCACCTTGTCATAGGAAATTCAGATAGATGACATTCATTAGCTTTCCTTTGTCTAACCTTCTTGTTACCTTCTCAAAGAATTAAAGCAGATTTGTCAGGCATTACTTCTTGGGGAAACCGTGCTGACTCAGCCTTATTTTACCTTATTTTTCAAATACACCACAATCTTATCCTTAATAATAGACTCCAAAATATTACCAATGACCAAGTTCAGGCTAACCTATAGTTTCCTGCCTTCTGCCTCTCTCTCTTCTTAAGTAGGTGTATTACTTTGCAGTACTTGTTGACTCCAGTGATTCCTGAAAGGTCACCACCAATGCCTCTACAACTTTCTGAGGTATCTCTTTCAGAATGCTGGGGGTTTAGTTCACCTGGTCTAGATGATTTATCCACCTTCAGATCTTTCTGCTTCTCCAGCACCACCTCCTGAAGGATGGTCATGACACTCACCCCTACTCCCAACTTATTTGAAGTTCTGGTATGCTGCTGGTGTCTTCCACTGTGAAAACTGATGCAAAGTGCCCATTCAGTTCCTCCGCCATTTCTTTGTTCCTCATACTACTTCTCAACCTCATTTTCTAGTGCTCCACTGTCCACTGTTGCCTCTCTTTTACTTTACAGATATCTTAAAAAAAATCTCTTGCAGTATTCATTTATATTTTTAGATAGCTTACTCATATGTATCATCTTCTCCCTTCTTAATTGCTTTTTTAGATATCCTCTGTTGGTTTTTAAAATCTTCCTGCCAATTTTAGCCAAATTGTATGCTTTTTTCCCTCACTTTTTATATCCTTGTCAGCCATGTTTGCTTTATCCTCCCCTGGTTATGCTTGTTCTTCCTTGGCATGAATTTCTGCTGTGCCCCCCAAATTACCCCAGAAGCTCCTGCCATTACTGCTCCACTGTCTTCTCTGCTGGGTACTCCTTCCAATCAACTCTGGCCAGATGCTCCCTAATGTCTTTGTACTTACCTTTACTCCGTTGTAATACTGTTGCATCTGATTCAAGCTTCTCCTCCTCAAACTGCAGGGTGAATTCTATCATTTTATGGTCACTTGGAGATTCCTTCACCTCCAGCTCCCTCATTACCAAACACAGAATTGTCTGTTCTCTACTGGGATCTACTAGATGTAGCTTTAAAACATCTTGTAGACTTTCCACACATTCCTTTTATTGATATCCAAGTCCAACCTGATTTTCCCAGTCCACTGTATGGTGAAGTCCCCCACGATTATTGTAACAATGCCTTTCTTACATGCCTTTTCTCTCTCCTGATTTATTTTCTTCCCCACATCCTGACTATTGCTAGGAAGCCTGTATATATCTCCCATCAAGGTCATTTTTTTCATTTGCAGTTCCTCAACTCTACCCCTACACATTCTACGCCTTCCAACTCTGTATCATTTCCTATTGACTTAATTTTATCTCTAATAAGGCAACCTCGTCCCATCTGCCCGTCCTTTGGACAGGACGTGTATCCTTGGATATTTAGTTCCTATTGAAGCACTTAGTTGTTAAGAAGGAAAGTGAGCCGATGGTGAGATGCCAGCCAATGATTCTGACTAACCTCTTTATCTCAGTTGACATCATCAGGTCTATTGTGATCAATGGTTTGCAACTGATAGTATGCTGAAAGTAGGACAACTACGTCAAGTGAACATGAACTGTCAGATAGTCATCAGTGCTTCATGCAGCATCATGAGAATCATAGATGAATTGGCTCAAGATAGTGTTCCAAAAATGAAGTCTTTGAAAGTTGAGGCTGTATAATAAAATGATCCTCTTGTTAGGAAGATGAGAGTACAATGCAATGGGAAAAATAAAGATCTGGAGTCCCCAGCAGTAGTATCATGACTCTCCGGGGAATTGCACTCAAAATTAAACATCACTATTTCTGAAATCACCACAAAAGTGAATGCAACTGTCGAAAATCCTAATTTGTCTTTGGCTGCTACCCAAGATAAAAGCAAATTACACAATGGTTCTTCCCCAACATTAAAAAATAATTTATTTATTGTAACATATAACTTGAACAAGTAAAATAAAATAACAGGATTTCTAATTTATGCACTATAAACTTTATCATTTTTAAGTCTCTCACATGGACACACAGGCACAAAGGAAAAGAAAACAGACAAAACACAAATGTTAATGGAGAGAAAACAAAATGTCAGAAGAACACTTCTGAATCACTCCACCAAATTACAAAAGTAGACGTGTTAGTTTAGCAATCCTTTCAATTCTTTGATGATGCCTGAATGTTACCTGCATCGGAATGATCAGTCTGTAGTTCATTGGTGGCTTGGTTTGACTCCGTCTTTTTGGTTGTCTTTCGGCTTTCTTTCACAATCTCCAATTTAATTTGAGAGGCTTTTTATCCGAAAATTGGAAGAGTACTTACAGGGAAGAGGAAAAGAGAAAGAATGATGTAGCCAATCTTGTTTCTCTGTATTTCAGTTGCTCACAAAATCTATGTTAAACTGGAGACTGACCAATCAGAAAATTGTTACTATGCTGAGTCCTACTGATCCCATGACAAATAGTGTCAGAGCATCTGGACTCCGTATCTCCAAAAAGTAACATCGGGTTGAATCTATCTTTTTTTGGCTGTGAGTTGCATGGAAATTTTTGGAAGGATTCTTGACACAAGTCCCAGTGAGATATCTTACTGAACATGCCTCAAACTCTATTCCTAAGCATTCCACGTGTCTGATTCTAGCCCTATCTTACCATGCACTGTTCCTAGAACAATTTATTACGTATCACAGTGGCACCAAAAGACCTGAATCCTTTATAGCTGCACCATGTTTGAGAGACCGCTGTGCACCCAGACAAGCATTGCCAATCCAGCATTGACTGTCAATGGTAGCATAATGGTACAACAGCTACAAAGCCATTCTGCGCACATAGCTAGCCTGGCTGACACTCCCTCACACATACTAGACTATTCTCTCACACTAGTACTTCTTTATCTACATTTTATCTATCCTTAGATACATCCCATCTGAAGAGTCTCCTTGAGTACCCACTACTATTTCTCCAGTGTCCAGTTGTCATTTCGTCGTTATCCAGCAGGGATCGTCATGTACAGTTGAACAATTGTACAATTTGAAGCATTAGCTCTAATTGACAGCTAGTAAAATGGAATATAGAGGAAGTGAATACAAGAAATTCACCCCCACAGGGCATACCACGTGCTGGTATCTTGACCTTGACTGTCCATGATGGTCTTATGCATCCAGTTATCGTCAACAGGAACTGAATGTCAGTTAGGTCCTGTCTGTCTCATAGCACCCAGCACAGCTGAGCACTGACATCCACAAGGAGAGCTTCCTCCAACTTAAAGTCCTCTTCCTTCTCCTTAGACAAGTGCTCCTGTACTGCTGGCATCAATCACATAGTCTCATTGCCTGCTCCATTAGTGCAGAATCCAACATGTCAGGAAGGAATGGGTCATTTTGTTTGGATGATACTGGAGGGCCCTCCTGGACTGCTCCAAGTTTTGGACCTGTATCTTCAGCAGCCCCTTTGTTTGTTCCACCACTGCCCTGGTTGTAGCACGTATATGAACTTGATGAGGTGTCATGCTAGCGGAATGACCAACACATTACTTCTAAAAGGGAGTGCCTTTGCGTTCCTACCATTCAACCATTCAGATCCACTTCAACCATTCTGATTCCATTGCATTGCATTCCTGAGAATATCATCATACTTATATAACTTACGCTTCATGATGTTCCCTTGTCACTTGGGACCTTCGAAAGTTCCACAATCATGAGATGTTTTTGACTACCATTCACCTTAATTTAAGTTACTGCCACTAACTTCTGCTTCACTGAGGTGAAAATGGTAGTTTAGTGAGGACCAGTGGCTTGCTGCAATCCATCTTTGAACAACATTTGACACTTAAACATGTTCACTTTGCATACATTGTGTATGTGTGAAGAAATGTTTGCAAATGAATGTAACAGGTATTTGAAAACTCATATTTCATGCATTTTCGCCTTCAATGTTCTAACATCTAGTGGACATTGATCTCGCAATTATTGCTCATCAAAGTTACACTGATTGCACTCATTCTGCGTGGTGTCCAAGACATTTTTCAGTTGTCTTTTGAACCAGCAAATGTCAAGCGATGACAGAGTGGATATTGTCAGTACCCAGGCCCCGCCTGGGTGCCCGGTACCCACTCAGAGCCATCATGTCCCCTTTTATCTCTCGCTACCTTGACAGCCCATTTCTTCCCATCCCTGAAATGTGGAGATCCACCACATTGAACTTCACTTACATCGAGTCATAGGACTGTGTTTCTCATCCCTGAACTCCATATTACACCCATAAACTCCATCTACCACCCCCTGAGAAAAATAACAGGAAATGACATCACCAATCCAAAGAAACCCAAACATATAAGTAGAAAGTAGGCATCAGCAGCAGTGCTTTGCCTGGAGGCCCACTGAAGATGTTACCTAGTAGAGTGATGAAACGTCTGGAAGTGAACCTTCCAGCAAACCTACATCTAGAACCTCAACCTGAGCTACAAATCTTCTCAAAACTCCATATTACACAGCCTAATGATGCTGTCCCTGTTCCTCTATACTCCCCTGGGTAAGTGACAGTGGTGTTTACTGCCAATAACCTCTTCCCAACCCTGAACCATCCAGTAGCCTACTCTACTTCTAATGCTGTTCCACATAATCCCATGTACCTTGAGATTCCCCATGTCACCATCTTTATGTCCATCTCCACAAATACCTCTACTTCCTCTTCCCTACCTTGACTCTTCCAACCCTTCTTCTTATAGGGGATTCCCTCACTGCTCCTACAGGACCTTTTGCATCCTCCTTAAAAACCCACCGATGGATACATAGAAGTGTATTCAGCCCAGTCGTCTGATTGACCAGACTCCAAGTGCTGTCTGTCCCGAAGTGCTGATATGCAATTTCTCTGACTTCTGCCGAACCTGTGGGATGGCTCATTGCCCACTCCCCAGATTGCAATCGAACCAAACCAATGATAGTGTGTGTCCCAACCTGACGACTGACCACTGCCAAGCCCCGAATGATGGTACCTTGAACGTGTTGGCCGAACTGAGGACCAGCCTCCACCCAGTTTCCGACATGGTTGAATATATGCCATGTGTTTGCTGTTTAGACAGCTGTCACGTGGTGTAGGTGCTTAAACTGATGTCTCAGTGTCCTTTACATCAAAATGTTGTCACTTCAGTTAGTTACCTACTGATAAGCATGACAAGCAGCCTGTCTGTGTTTCCACACAAAATTGCTCAACGATATGGCAGAATTAATATAGCCTTTTACTCTTGCTGAAGCATCAATGCTTGACAGACATGGCAAGGCATGATGCTGTGAGAATATGTGAGGGAAGTGATGGCCAAGTGTTATTATTATTGGACTAGTATTCCAGAGACCCAGATAATGTTTTGGGGATCTGAATTCAAATCCCTCCATGGCAGATAGTGGAATTTGAATTCAATAAAATAAAAATCTGAACTTCAAAGTCTAATGATGACCATGAATCAATTGTCAACAGTTGGAAATAAACATCTGGTTCACTAACGTCCTTTAGGGAAGGAAACTGCCATTCTGACCCTGTCTGGCTGACATGTGACTCCTGATTTGTAGCAATGTGGTTGACTCACAACTGCCCTGTGGGCAATAAATGCTGGTATAACCAGCAATATCCTTGTCCCTTGAATGAATAAAAACAAAGAATGTAGGTAGATGAGTGAAGACTGAGAGAGTAAGCAAACAGCTCTGAAATGCAGCTAATTATGAACTAGGTTTCTGTTTTGCCACAAAGTGTCTATACTGCACCTTTCAATGTTAGTTGCTGATGCGCCCTGCAATGCAGGTTTATATTTCCTGAGCGTCCTGCATGTGTATTGGAGATGTGTCACCGTAATCATTACGGATTGTCAAATACCAGATGCTGATGTCTGGCTTCAAGGGGTGCCTGTGGCTGGTGTACACGGGTCATGCTTTAAGATTCTGTTTGATGCTGAGTAATGTGAAGTCTGGTCACAGCTAATGATGAGCTGGAATCACCAGGTACTATGTCAGAAACTGGGTGGAGCCTAGTCCTCAATCCAGTCAAGGAGGCCCCTGTCAGGCAGGTCGTCCCAGTACCATTAGTCAGGGGCTCTGACTTTCAATTCAATAATTCTTGATATCTTGCTTGTTTGCCATCTTTGGTAAGATAAGCTGAATATTAATGGACAAGTTGCGGTATGAATAAAGGGTTTACCAAGCTTAAATTCTCCTTAGTTGGCAACCCTCTGCTGCCTAGTGAGAAACTTGCATAAACAATGCGGTTGGATGCTTCTGATGTCTAGCCAGGTCTCAGTGACACCTGGGTTGAAAAGTGTGGTGCTGGAAAAGGACAGTAAGTCAAACAGCATCCAAAAAGCAAGAGAGTCGACATTTCGGGCATATGCCCTTCATCAGGAATGTGGAAGGTGAAGGGGAATGAGAAATAGGGGATTGGGATGGGGATGGTGGGAAGGTAATTGGTGGATACAGGTGGGGGATACTTGTGATAGGTCGGAGCAGATAGGTGGGCAGGAAGAAGAGCAGGTAGGACAGGTCAAGATGGCATTGCCAAGTTGGCAGGTTGGATCTGGGTTGAGATGGGGGCATGGGAGATTTGGAAACGAGTGAAGTCAGTGTTGATGCTGTGTGGTTTTGAGTTGACATGATGACAGTTATGGAGAAGCTTTTATTCTGGTGCAAAAAGAGACTTCATTACCGCTGTGATTAATGACAAAAGAAGTAAGGCACGTGTGAGGAACTTTGGCTCCTCATCAAGTTGATTTTCTTTTTACAGCTCCAAAGGGAGGTATGTGGTAAGGTGAATGCAATTTTCAGTTGTTAGTATCAGCCTTTTTTGTATAATTACTGCCCTCATCCCCATTGAGAGTTTTTACACACTCTGAAGAGAGTTTTTATAGGACATGGCTGAAATGATCATCAAGTATAAATTGCATGCTGCCTCACCTAATTACTAGACAATAGACAATAGGTGCAGGAGTAGGCCATTCTGCCCTTCGAGCCTGCACCACCATTCATTATGATCATGGCTGATCATCCTCAATCAGTATCCTTTTCCTACCTTATCTCCATAACCCTTGATTCCACTATCCTTGAGAGCTGTATTCAACTCTTTCTTAAATGAATCTAGAGACTGGGCCTCCACTGCCTTCTGGGGCACCCACCACTCTCTGGGTGAAGAAGTTTCTGCTCACCTCTGTCCTAAATGGCCTACCCCTTATTTTTAAGCTGTGTCCTCTGGTTTGGGACTCACCCATCAGCATGTTTCCTGCCTCCAGAGTGTCCAATCCTTTAATAATCTTATACGTCTCAATCAGATCCCCTCTCAGTCTTCTAAACTCAAGGGTATACAAGCCCAGTCGCTCCAATCTTTCAACATGAGATACTAAAAACATTAGGAAATAAAGAATGGCTGTAAGTTTCCTCTAATGATGAAAAGAATGCATGCAAATGGAATAGAAATGTGCCCATGCATACTCTTGGCTGGGAGTACAGTGCAATTTAAAGTACAGGGAGGAAAAAAGTTAATGACTTTATTGCTTTGAATATTGGCTACAGGAAGCTTGAATAATCAAAACAGGCAATGGTAACATGAGCCTAAATAGTCTTTTGAGTGAAAAATATGGTCAATAAGTCCTCAGCTGTCATTTAAATTGGTTCCATTCAGATGGTTACCACTGTACTAGAAGCATATTGTGTTTCTACATATCTCATTTGATACATTGGAAAGCATGCTCCTAATTAAGTCATTTGTGGAGCTAGATTTGTAACCACACGGCTTTTTTCTTCTTTTAGGCATGAGTCTTTTCAAAACTTTTTTTTAGTTTTCTTTGCGGTCTTCTATACTGAATTTAGAGAACACGTTGAGACATATTTACTAAATGAACTGTTATTTATTAGTGTTAATTATCAAAGAGTTCTGCATTGTTTGTGCACAGAAGCTCAGTGAATTGACCTTTGTATGCTCATTTAAGCCAGGGAGGAAATTGTTCAAAATCAAACTTCAGAAAGATATGATTTAAATTTGCTATTCCTTATCTGTAACATTAATCAAACATTGTGCAGGAATCACACAAGAGTGGGAATGTTGTTGGTTTTGGCAATAAATATTGGGGTTGTGATGGCCTAGTAGTATTATCACTGGACTCTTATTCCAGAATACAGGGTTATGTTCTGGAGACTCTGAATTTGAATCCCACCATGACTAAAGGTGGAATTTGAATTCACTTTTTAAAAAATCTGGAATTAAGAGTTTAATGATGGCTATGAAACAATTGTTGATTGTTGGAAAAAATCCATCTGGTTCACTAATGCACTTTAGGGAGAGAAACTGACATTCTTACCTGGTCTGGACTACATGTGACTCCAGACTCTCAGCAATGTGCTTGACTCATAACTGCCATCTAGGAACAATAAAAAATGTAGGTCTAGCCAGTCATAGAGATATTCCCATGAATATCTCTATGACTGTATCACTATGACCCTGGCACAAGAACCCTGAGTCAAAGGCAGCCTGATACCAGTCTAGGAGCTTGCACAACGTCAGTTGGCCACTGGGGGCAGACAGAGTCAGGATGCTCTCCATGTAAAGGGTGAGGAGTTGAATTTCAGGCAGCCCAACTGTCTTGACACTTTCTACCCTATTGTGGACTATTTTCCTTTTGGAATGAGAGAGAGTTAGTGAATAAGGGAGATTAAAGTGAGTAGCACAACTGTTATTTCTAACACGGGGAACTGTCCTTGGCAAGTGAATGGACGGTGCAGGCGCCATGCAGAATGAGTGGTTTTTGGGGTTAGGTTGGATGACAACAACTGAAGTAAGGTATTTCAGGCATGCTGACAGTGGCAGAACTCCAACCTTGGTGAGAGATGGGTACAATAGCATCATAGAATGAATGAGAGGTGACAGAAAGAAGATGGTATCACACTTACGTCGGTAGGGTGGAGAAGGTCATTGGCCTTCTCCCTACATTACAGTGCATTTCTCCAGTTGACTGAAACTGCACTGATTCAGGTGGCAACCTCAGACACACTGGTAAGGTTTGGTGACAAGGGCTCCACTGCCATTGTGGAGGAAAAGGATGTCCCGCATTCTGATCACCCAGCCCACGAACCTCCGGGTCCATGCCTGCAAAGTGGGGCGCCAATTTTCCCTTCTTTTCCATGTTCAAGGCAAATGAGAGAATCCATGAAGGATGACTGTGAACAGATGGTGCTTGTCTTGGTCAGGCTTTTAAACACACTGCTAGGGATCAATTCTATTCCAGGATGCCCCGACAAAGTTGAGTTGTTGCAGTGAGTGGTAGAATGGGGCTAAAATTGGAATTTGGCAATGCCACAGAACGGGATAGGCAGTTAATAAGGTGTGTTGGTAAGATATGGTGCGAGACGGTGCGACACGGTGGCACTGCTGCCTCACAGCGCTAGAGACCCGGTTTCAATTCCCACCTCGGGCAACTGTCTGTGTGGAGTTTGCACATTCTCCCCGTGTCTGCGTGGGTTTCCTCCGGGTGCTCCGATTTCCTCCCACAGTCCAAAGATGTGCAGGTTAGGTGAATTGGCCATGCTTAATTGCCCATAGTGTTAGGTGAAGGGGTAAATGTAGGGGAAGTGGGTCTGGGTGGGTTACTCTTCAGAGGGTCGGTGTGGACTTGTTGGGCTGAAGGACCTGTTTTCACACTAAGTAATCTAATCTAATCTAATCTAATCTACTGTTATGAGATCTCACTAAGTGTCTCAGTGTGAAATTCACTAAAACCCGATGAAACCGACCTTTACCTTAAAAAAAAGGCTTATCCCATTGAGTCATTTTGTTCATATTCTTATTGAAATTTCTTTCCTTTTCCAAACTTCTTTTCTTCATGATAGTTGTTCAACTTCATCTAGTCTCCATTAATAAGAAAGGAAATCTGTGTCTGAGAGATGTGTTTAAGACTGCTGTAAATGATGTGGGACATAGGGTGCTCATATAAGACTATTCTGAAACAAAGATGCTAAAAATATCTGGAGTAAATGACTTCCAAATACATAGACAAGTCATCTGACTGAAGATGTTTGTTTCAAATTATGGCTTAATGCATGCCATGATACAAGATAGCAATAGAGACTCAACAGTTGGCTGCAGTGACAGTGCATTGAGGAGTTAGAAATTAGGTTGGATTGTTGCTTCTGATTGCAACAGGAATAATTGGATACGTGTGCATGTCTTTTTACAGAATCTGACTTAGTTATGAAGCCTCCCACAATTTAGTGACTTGCTTTCACTTTTTATATGCACTTAAACATGTAAATTTTACTGCTGAATTAAGCAGGAGACAAAGTGTGCAAGAACATTCAGGATCCTATTCCCGCTCTTGTCATGAGGCGCAGAGCACTGGTCTTGACACTTCTCGGGAAATTTCCAAAAATTATCGTTTATTCAATACCTGTTGAATCTTGCCAGATTGCAGTGAGCGTTTTGTGTATTTGGTGCATTCCTGATTTTTCTGATTTATTGCCAAAAGTACACAAGTTTCTTTCATACTATTGAGATTAAACATGCATTAAAAAAGAAGACACAACTTTTTGGGCATGTTTTTTGCTGTTAAATCTTCAAAGCTTGCTCACTTACTGCTCTATGATCCAAGTGTCACCAAATCTTCTCAAAGATTGCATGTTAAAAGTTTGCAGCACAGATGGAGGCCATGGCCAAAAAGAGCTATGGAAGCTAATATATTTTTCAACATTTGGTCTGTACCCCAATTGGATTACAGAAAATAAATGCATATCTCAGTATTTTTTCAATGTAATGAGATTTTCTGCTTCTATCACTATTTCAGACAGGTGAGTTCCAGAGTCTCACCTGTTTTTGGATGGGAAAGGGTATCCTTAATTTGCCTCTAATCCTCCTGCTAGTTACTTTAAATGTATATTCTGTGGCTATTGACATCTCTGCTAAGGGAAGTAGGTCCTTTATATCCTCTGTTGCGATGCTTGTCATATTTTTATGACACCTCCATTAACTGTCCCGTCAGTATCCAAAGAAGGCAATTTTAAACTATTCAATCTTTTCACACAGCTATCATGTTCCAATCCTCACAGATTCATAAACACCTCTCTACTCTTCAGTATGATTGCATCCTTATTGTAATGCATTGAACTGAAATGTATTCTAGTTATGTCATTGAGGGGTACATATTTGTCATATTTAATAAAAAATTCAAGAACTACAGATGCTGGAAATCTGAAACAAAAGAGATGTTGCTGGAGAAACTCAGCAGATCCAGCAGTTTCCATGTAGAGAAAGCAGAGTCATTATGTTGGGTCCATTGACCCTTCTTTACAATTTATGAACATAAAAGATTTTTCAACTTATAGTTCATTAATTTTATCAATCACATTGTCATTATTTTAAAAAATTGTGTCCGGTTAAACTTAATGGAATTTCTAAAAGTAAATGGGAGCAGGAAAATTAATTTCTTAATGTTTCATGATCGCTAGCTGTGATGGTGGCTTAGGGTTCATAGCACAGTCTGTGTCAGAACCCTGACTCTGCAACTTCAGGATTTCCATATTTATCTGAGCACGCCCAATATCCTGGAGTTGCATTTAGTTTTGGAGGGGTAGTGACCTTGAACCTTGGTAGTTCGCCATCAATGCCCTCACCGCACCTCAAAAAAAACCTGATGATAATATTTGATGAAGAAGAAAATGAGAGCTGAGTTGAATTTACTAGAGTGGGTTTGTGAGGAGGGGGTGGGCTTTCACGAGACAAATGTCAGAAACTTTTACTTCAATAAGAAACAATGAACTTGAGAACACATCAGTTTTGGTAACCGTATGGTTTCCCTAAAGATGAAAAATTAATAAAACTTACTATAAATAACTATTATTTTTTCAAAGGATAATATTTCATTAATTAACAGATTGTGATATGTTAAGTATATCCCAGTTAGAAATTTACTCTAGTATGGCAGACTGAGATTGTGAAAATAAATTGGAGATGAAAAGCTAGTGATCTTGAAGTTGTTGGATTGTGACATAAAATCCCAGTTAGTTAATTGATGATGTGTATTCAATCCAATGTGGTTGACTCTTAAGTGACCTCTGTAGTGACGCAATACGCAAGTTGTATAATCTGAGAATGAAATGTTCAAGAAGGTCATCATGATCTTTTTCTCAGGGTTATAAATGTAGTCTTGCCTACAACATCAATAACCTGAGAGTAATTTTTTTAGATGAAATTGATCCAATTATTTTCTATAGGTACCATTCTGTCAGAACCAACAACGAGAGGTAATACCTTAAAATGAAGTATGACATGAAAGGAAGCGTAACATTACATTTCCATTAAACAAAACCCTTAATTTATCAGTAAGCTTTATCCTTTATAAGAAAATTACATTCATGGCCAGTAAACTGAGGGGAAGATGGCAATAAGAATGAACTATGTGGTTAGTAGGAGGGGCAGGCAATACTGGAAAAATATTACTTATTTATTTTGTTAGTTATTTCATTATAGATGAAATGTCAGTGTTACCAGCTTAAGGAAATCATGCTAATTGTCTGTAATTTTTAATCCTACCATATAGATTCAAACAAACCATTTGGATATGATTGGAAAATATTATTTGTCCTTTGAAATCCTCTATGTTCCCTTCCCCAGCTATCACATTTCACTGATATGTGTTTGATTGCTGTGCAATGTTATTTTAACAGTGCGTCTGGAGCATTCTGTTTAAACTATACTGAGGCACAGATTTCATTTCCTGAACTACATTCCTTCTGGCAAATGCATTAAGCAGATTGATCTGCACCAGCTTGTTACCAGCCGAGTCGGTTTTCCAAAATGTTTCCTGTTCCATTAGCTTACTTTTAAATGAGCAAAGCTCTTGTTTCTGTGAATCATTTGTTTAAAAAAAACACCATGCATAGTACTTTGAACCTTGTGAATGATTTTATTCCACCAGTTGTCGAATCATTTCTGTATGTGTAACAGCATTGAATGAAAGGCAGTGTAGTATTAAAGACAAGCAGGGTTTCTTTATGGAGAAACTATTCCAGTCTGTTGAAAGGTTTTTTTTGTTGCTGCTTAAAATTATAGCAGATCGTTATGGTGTAACAGATGGTGAAGTGAGTTATTTCCTGATAAAACTTGGGTAGTGAATTAGTACAAAGATACATTGTATGTGTGTGCACTCAGATCAGACAACTGAAGAACATTTGGCAGTAAAATATTGGCATAAAATCAAATAAAGGATGGTATGGTATAGTTTATGGAAAAGCCTCCAAACAAGCTTTGACATGTGACTTCCTTCAATAAGCTTTGCTTCCAAATACTTCCTTTAGTTGGAAAGTTGCTCTGTACAGCGGAGTACTCGGCTGGGGATAAATCCAGTCTGTCCTGTGCCGAGGTGTTTTTTTGTCTGAGCTTTCTGTTAGAAAGCCAAGCTTACAATTCTTTTTTTGCATTTTGTACCAGCATGCAAGGAACTGGTGGCAACAACTCGTGAACGGAAACCAAATTCTTTTGTGCAGATCACTATCATAAATCCTACACAACAGAGTCTGATCAGATACTCTAATACTGAAACAGTGGAGGTAAGTGGTCTTGCATGTACTTACTTTTAGTTGCTTTCTGTATATAGATTGCCTTGTATCTAACTTGACACATTTCTGATGTTCTGAAAAAAAAATTGCCACTCCACAAAGCAAGAAGGCTGTATTTTAGAGTTAAAATTCAACCTTTTAGCAGAAAACAGGGCAAAGCTTTGTGTAAACGAAGCTTTGAACGAATTGCTAATGCAGTTGATGCAATGATGAATCATGTGGTCTGGAAGCATGGATTGATTAGTAGCTTTTTAATAGCTAACTTGGTAGTTCATATAACAGAATAATCGTAGCTTCAGTAAAATGTGATGAAAATACTTCATATTTTGACCAAAATGGGGAGGATTGTGACATATGGTACAGTTTGCAACATGCACATAATCGGCCCGACAGCAATTTTTAATATAGGTGGCATAGAATTCTGCTATCCAATTATTTGTGTGGGGTAGCAAAATGCGATGCCACTCCTGTGGTTTTCGTGGATTTTATGTCCTGTTGACTGATACTGTTTCTCCTAGATCTCTATTGGACAGCGTTGATTCTGAGAATATACTTGAGTGAGTCAAGATGTGCTAATGCATGATGTGTTGATCACTAAACTTTCCTATGTGCTTCATGGCCTTATGATGTCGTGGTACTCTTTGGTTTCTGTGTATACAGAGGAGAGGTCTGCTGATATACACTGCATAGTTCTGTATCTCTGAATACCTACACTATTAGTGAGGGCAGAATGCAGTAGACATGAGTGGGTGGTGTGCAGGGATGGCAGGCCTCTTGTTTACATAATACTTACATCAGACTCCAGGAATAGCATGAAAAAGCACTCTTTTATACTTCCTCAAATACAGAGTAAATATTTGAATGAGGCATGTAGTGTCTCAAAGATTTGGATGTCTTTCAAGGGCAGTTATTTAATTTTGCAACAGATTGCCCATAATAGAAACAAACTGAGCAGCTCCTAGCTGTGCAACTGAAGAAAACAATTGAAAGGTTTTTTTAAAAAAAATATTTCCCCAAGAACAAAACTTGAAAACTGCTATGCTCCTTTAAATCGAGGAGAAAATGACAGGTGCTGAAGATTCTTTGTCTGATCACTGAGCTCCCCATAGACTGCAGATCCAGCTGCTGCAAGCTCAATCTTTGGTCGCTTTGAGACTGTGACTGCTTATTTCAAACCACTTGCTGTTCTTTTTGGTTCCAACATTTTGCTGCATGAAGGCAGTTTTGATTTCAGCAGATACTTGAAATGCAGTGTAATTTTCTTTGAAGAACAGGAGATCTGTTCAATGAAACTAGTGATCTCCATTTCGGGATTTCCAAATGTCTGTAATAGGAAATGTTGCACTTCTGCAGGAACCAGTGCAGGAAGTGCAGTTCTCGATCAAAAGATTGATATTTCTTGGTAGGATTTGAAGTATTGACTGAAATTCGTAGGCTAACTGATTCATAAAGTAGAAAAATCGTATCATTTTTCAACAAACTTTCATTACTCAAATGAATTAATTATATTTACACCCTTCGATTACATAGTTTGAAGGAAGTGTAAGATGAAATAAATGTATAGTTTAAGGTTTTATTTTATAAGTTTGTCCTTTGGTTATCACTCCTCCAACTGCTGACTGGTACTGGGTAGAGTCTTGTGGGCAAGGAAATGACAATGAATCCTTCCAAAAGAGAAAAATCAAAGAATTGCAGACGCTGGAAATCAGAAACAAAAACAGAAATTGCTGGAAAAGCTCAGCAGGTCCGGCAATATCGCTGGAAAGAAATCACAATTAATTTTTCAGGTCAAGTGACTGTTCTGAAGACCGTTCATGTCTGAAGAAGGGTCACTGGTCCTAAAACGTTAACTCGGCTTTCTCTCCACAAATGCTGCCAGATCTGCTAGCTTTTCCAGCAATTTCTGTTCTCCTTCCAGAAGAGAACTCAATTAATTATTCTGTATGAGAGATCTCAGGCTATTGAATGACATCAGGCCACGTTTTCTTTTCCTCATCCTGCTAAGTCAGAAAAGAAAGTAAGGCATTAATACTGCTTTCTTGATTCATGGGGATCTCTAAGACCCCGTCTTCATTCAAGTGCTTTTGACGTACAGTTACTGGGCGGCACGGTTGCGCAGTGGTTAGCACTGCTGCCTCACAGTGCCAGGGATCCTGGTTTGTTTTCAGCCTCAGGCAATTGTCTGTGTGGAGTTTGCATATTCTCTCTGTGTCTGTGAGGGTTTCTTCCGGGTGCTCCAGTTTCCTCCCACAATCCAAAGCCTTGCAAGTTAGGTGAATTGTTCATGCTAAATCGGCCAAGGTCTTCAGGGGTATGTACGTTAGGTGCATTAGTCAGGGGTAAATGTAGAGTAATAGGGTAGGAGAATGGGTTTGAGTGGGATACTCTTTAAGTAAAGCATTAATACTGCTTTCTTGATTCACTCCAAGACCCCATTTTCATTCAAGTGCTTTTGACGTACAGTTACTGGGTGGCATGGTGGCTCAGTGGTCAGCACTGTTGCCTCACAGTGCCAGGGACCCAGGTTCAATTCCAGCCTCGGGCCACTGTCTGTGTGGAGTTTGCACGTTCTCCCCATGTCTGCGTAGGTTTCCTCTGGGTGCTCCGATTTCCTCCCACAGTCCAAAGAAGTGCAGGTTAGGTGAATTGATGAAGGGCTGATGCCCGAAATGTCAATTCTCCTGTTCTTTGGATGCTGCCTTACCTGCTGTGCTTTTCCAACACCACACTCTCGACTGTATCTCCAGCACCTGCAGTCTGCATTCTCCAGGTTCGGTGAATCGGCCATGCTAAATTGTCTGTGGTCTTCAGGGATTGTAGGTTAGGCGCATTAGTTAGGGGAAATATAAAAGTAATAGGGTAGGGGATTGGGTCTAGGTGAGATACTCTTCAGAGGGTTAATGTAGACTTGTTGGGCCAAATGGTCTGTTTCCACACTGTAGGGATTCTAATGTCCGAAACATAACATAAATTTGTATATAGCAAGAACCCACCCAGAAGTGACAATGACATATAATAAAATATTGATAAGCATGGATAATGATTGATTCTTCTCCTAACTTCAATTCTTGGATACCGAAGCCAATTACAATAGTTGCGCTCACAATCTTGGTAACATCACTTAACTTGAAATAGATTCAGTTTGCGACCTTTCTCGTCTACAAGTTGAGATCAATAGTAGCTATTTTCCATTAAAGTCACTGGGACAACTTTCCCAAAACTAAAGATTTCAAAATTTTATCTTTTTCTTTGGTCTGAGTATTTACACTTTAAATGAAGTTGGTCACATTTTTGTTAAATTTCTTTTTTTTTAAATTTTCTTTTGTTATAAACCATGCTAGACTAACACAAGAACTTGATGTTCAGAAGCAGTTATACTTATTCATGTTTACACTGGAAATTTGTTAATACGTAAGTTTCCTTTTGTCTTGCAAGAACCTTGTGTTTGCAAATTATTCTCAGCTCTGGAATGACTGTTCTTGAAGCGTATTAAAATCATATATAATAGTGTATTCATAATGTAAACAACTGTCTCAGCAGCCACAGATGAAAGGTAGAAAGAAGTCATCAAATTTATCAATTCTGGGGAGGAAAGGCATTACCCTGGTAACGTAGCTTGCTATTACTGGCAACGTGACAGTGTGAGTAAAGCAGCATTGCGATCCGGTGGGATTGTGCACAGGATATTTAATGGTAGGTTATTTAAATGTGCCGCAATGGTTGCACAGTTCTGACATCATTTTTAAAAAGGGGAGTTGTTCTGGAAATAGTATTAATGCTAGCCAGCCTACCATCTTCAATCCTTCCATAATTTCAGCTCATCCAACACCCCAGCTCCAAAACTTAACTTATGCCAAATCCCACCACCCTGATGCCCAGTGACCCACATAGTCTTTGCTCCACTTCAAGCTGATTTTGTTTTAGCCTTGTAGTCAAATTCCTCCATGACCTTGCTTCTGAATATCTTTGTGACCTTCTTAAGTTCAACAAACCTATGAGAACTCTGCATTCCTGCAACTCTGACCATTTGTGGATTCCTGGTTTCCTTTATCATATCATTAGTGACTTTTTTTGGCTGTCTATGAAATTTCCACCTTAAACCTACCCACCTTTCTACCTCTCTCTTTCCCTCCTTTGAGGTTACTCCTTAAAGCTTCCCACTTTCATCAAGCTTATGGTTACCTGTCCTCATATGTCCTTCTGCAGTTTGATGTCAAATGTTTTTTGATGATGTATCTGGAGTGCTTTGGGACATTTTGCATTAAAAGCATTAAGGTGTTTTTTTGATCAGTTTACTGTTGACTAAAAAGAAATGGTTAATAATTCAACAACTACCTAACTCTAAAAGTCTTTCCCCTTCATTCTTTCTGGTAATATTCACTGTTGAATTATGCAAAAAGAGTTGTGTTAATAATCTAAGCAGTTGTTTATACTATTTACAACTTTATCATCTCTGCAGACTTATTGAAGAAATCTTTCAATGAATTAATCTATTAAACATTCCAAATACATGACTACATTTATTATTATGGATACCTTCAAAATTTAAGTTTTTAAAGGGAATTTATTTTTTTAAATTTTCTCTGTGTCACCTCAAGATGATAGCATTGGGCTTTTTTTGGTCAAGTGCAAATTGGGTTAAGTTGCTTTAGAGTGTTTTTCACCAAATTCAAGCAGATTTTCTCTCCCTATCTTGTAAATGTAAACACAAATGTGATCTTTTATTTACAGAACACAAAAGGGAATTAAAATAAAGTCAAAAGAGGCTGAATGTTTTAGGCATCATGACATAAGAATGTAATAGTCAATGATTGAAGGTGCACATAGCTATCTTCCACTGGAAGAGGGTATTAATGAGATTCTATCCAATGTGTAGTGCCTGTTTCAGCTGAGATCTGTCATGGACACCTGCAGGCTTCTCTTTTCCAATACCTCAATCCTTCTCCGGAAGATTGCTACCATTCCATCAGCTCCTCAATATCCAGGACATCAACTTGTTGCCTGCTCCAATTGCGCAAAACATAGAATGCCAGGATGATGCAACAGAGAGTCCAGACTGACCTAGATAAACCCCTCAGACTGGTCCAAACAACAAAATTGCATCTTCAGCAGCCCTATACTCTGGTCCATCATGGCACTAGTTGAGGTGTAGGTATTTGCATTGTATCTGCGCTCTGCATCTGTCAAGAATTGTGCAATAGTGTCATGAGCCAAGGTCACAATATCTTGTAGTAACCAGCCTTGTAAGACCTCTGGATCCTCAAATGCACCAAGTGCACGACAGTGCTCCAGAATGTACAAGTCCAGCTGCCAGGGTAGTGGGCACACAGTTCCAGAAAATGATCACAAACCACGTGATAATGAATAGAATGGGACCCCTTCCTGTTGAATTCTGCAGTGTTGAGATCCAGCTCTCTCTCTCTGCCATGTGTGTAAAGTTGATTACACCCTGCAGTTGTGTGAACCGTGCAATATTCCTGAATCCAACAGTCTGGGCTGCAACACCGAGCTCGTCTTGGGGGAGCAAAACAAACCTGCATGACCTTGTGTCTGCCCTGATGTATTTGTGGGTGTGTAACTGAGAAATCTCAATAAGGTCCCCTATTGCTCCTTGAAAGAGGCCAGTCAATTGAAGTTCAGCACCGCAGTGACATTCACAGCATATAGTATAGCCTCCCCCTCCTGCAGCTCTTGGGTCCAGTATTGTTACATCACTAGGTTCAAGGAGACAAAGAGCACTGAACCTCCAGGAAATGGAGTTGGAGCCAGAAAACCCTAGGCCTATAGACTCCAAAATTAGTGGTGTATTGGACAGTGAAGAAGGTTATCTCAGTGCAACAGGACCATGATTAGATGAGCCAGGAGTGGCAGATGGAGTTTAATTTAGGTAAACGTGCGGTGTTGTGTTTTGATAAAGCAAATCAGGGCAGGACTTATACACTTAATAGTAGAGTCCTAGGGAGTCTTACTGAACATGGGATACAGGTTCATAGTTCCTTGAAGGTGGAGTCATAGTTAGACACGGTAGTGAAGAAGGCGTTTGATATACTTGCCTTCATTGTTCAGTGCATTGCCTAGAAATTGGGATGTCATGTTGTGACATTGGTTGCACCACTTTTGGAATACTTTTTTCAGTTGTGGTCTCCCTGCTATAGGAAAGATGTTGTTAAACATCATCAGGTGCAGAAAAGATTCACAATTATGTTGCCAGCGTTGGAGGGTTTGAGCTATACAGAGAGGCTGTATAAGCTGGGGCTATTTTCCCTGGAATGTTGAAGGCTGAGGGGAAACCTTATAGAAGTTTATAAAATCATGAGGGGCATAGATAGGATGAATGACAATGTCTTTTCCCCAGGGTAGGGGAGTCCAAAACTAGAGGGCATAGGTTTAAGTTGGGAGGGGAAAGATATAAAAGGGTCTGAAGGAGCAATGTTTTCATGCAGAGGGTGATGTATGCATGGAATGAACTGCCAGAGGAAGTAGCGGAGATAGGTACAGTTTGAACATTTCAAAAGGAATCTGGATGGGTGCACGAACAGAAAGGGTTTAGACAGACATGGGCCCAGTGTTGGCACTAGATTAATTTAGGGAATTGGTCAGCCGGGTGGGGATGGGGTTGCACCGAAGGGTCTGTTTCCGTGCTGTACAACACTGTGACTGTCTGATTCCTGCACAACCACATATCCTGAGGTGTAGTAACCAGCCTTGTAAGACCTCTGGATCCTCAAATTGGCTATAGTCCACATCATTCGGTCCCTTACAAGATACCACCCATTGACTTGTACTTTATTCTTCACCTGTCCTTTGAAAGGAGTTATGGATTTTCTGTCAGACTGATTCCACTGGTAAGTTGCATTCAGGTCCTAACTTGTTAAATATAATAGCTTCCTGACTCAAGATATAATTTCTGGTGCTAATTAAGAATTCTTCTGATTTGCCTATCTTAGGAAAACAAGCAGAATGGTTTTCGTTTACTTGCTAGGCTTTATTTTTTGAATCAAGGGATAACCAAAGATACTTACTGTAAACATTTGCCCTTTTATCATCCCTTTTCTGGCTGTTCAAGTGAAACAGAAAACCATTGTTACAGCTACTTTGCTAGCTTGGAAAATTAACAAAAATATGGTTGAAGGAGAGCGAGGCAGGAATTTCAGAGCAGCATGATAGAGTGTTGCTTTGACAATCTTATATGCAATGATGTGGAACACAAAGTTCCCTATGTGGTAGTTATGTGATCTGAGCTACAGAAAAAGCAATGACGTAGAGGCTGGTAGAGGAAAATTGTGGTTGAAAGCAGCTGCTCATTAAGGTGGATACTGATATACTGTTCAACTTCTTGTGTGGACAAATGTCCACCTTAATGATTTGCAGAAAAAGAACTGGGATGTCCAAAGGAAGGTGTGAAAATTTACTTTAAAATAGAAAATAATTCAACAATATGCAACACTCAAATGAAGAATATTGAGATACAACTTATGTCCCCTAAAAGGACTGACAAGTTAATTAATTTTGAAGATATGAAGTATCGTCATTATTGAGAGTTGGGTAAAATTGTATCTTAGCCTCAATTTCAAATATTATGTTTGTAACAGATATGAACTCTGCTGTATTAACTAAGATATGAAGTATGTTACTATATGGATCAAACTGATGCCTCTTTGAATCATAGAATCCCCACAGTGCAGAAAGAGGCTGTTTGGTCCATCAAGTCTGCATTGAACCTCTAAAGAACATCCTGTCCAGACCCAGACCCACATCCTATTTTTATAATTCCACATTTACCATAACTAGCCCACCTTGCCTGCATGTCTCTGGACAATACATGGCAATTTAGCATGGCCAGTCCACCTAACCTGCACATCTTTGGATTGTGGGAGGAAACCAGAGCACCCAGCAGAAACTGATGCAGACACTGGGAGAATGTATAATCGCCACAGAGAGATTGACCCAAGGCTGGAATCGAACTTGGGCTACTAGTGTTGTGAGGCAGCAGTACTAATCACTGAGCCACCCTGCTGCCCAAAAGAGAAGTTCTCTCTTGGTTATTTCTTTCACAGTCATTTTAAATACAATTTCCAAGAAACAGGAATAGCCTGAAATAGGAAATATTTCCTCTAGATGACTGTCTTGTGTGCTATATGTAGTGATCTCACATATCAGAGTATGTGATGGTTCCACAGGAGTAACTTGATTGACAGAAAGCTGCCTGGATGAGGAGATAATTATTGGAAGCAGGTACCAAAGATAAACCATTTTCGTTTTACATTAATTATAAATAATTGAAGGGTGGATATCAACTGGTCTATAAATTTGACCTGTACTAAAGTGTGAAATGTACATGCACCACACTTCACTTTTTCATGGCTGCTCATCGCATACCCTGTGAGTAATCACCTAGATAAGACAATTGAAATAATAAAGCAGTGCTCCAAAATAGCAGGTAAAATACATTTGGTAAACCTTACTGGTCCCTGAGGGCGATAAAACAAGAATCAGTAGATCACAGTGACTGTGATTCCTTCCTCGGAACTATTTGTTTTAATGTTGTGATGTCACCACTATTGGATGCTAGAAACTGAATGTTGGGTATCTGACTTTAATTTTCTCAACTTTGATATTGTATTAGGTTGTTTGATTTGATTTGGTTTGATTTTAATATATTGTCACGGTACCTAAGTACATGGAATAGCTTTGCTTGCAAGCAGTGAGGGTAGATCATTATAAGCAAGGACATCCAGATCATAGGGTGAAAAATACTTGGAAAGAGTGAGATGTAAAGGTTACACCACACAGGATGCACGTGAGGTAAGAGCAACATTAACAAGGTCCACATTATTTGAAGTTAAAGAGTCCATTCATCAATAATGTTTCTGAAGGGTTAATGTTGCAGACTCATTATACTTCATCCAATTAGATGACACCAGTTAACAAGAAGTGGCAGATGGCATTCATTTTAGATAAATGTGTGGTTCTGCATTTTGGTAAGGCAAATTAGAGCAGGAATTATACAATTAATGGTAGGGTTCTGGGAATGTTACCAAACAAAGAGACTTTGGGGTGCAGGTTCATAGTTCCTTGAAGATGAAGTTTTAGTTAGAGTAGTGAAGAAGGTGTTTGGTACACTTGCCTTTATTGGTCAGTGCATTGAGTTTAGGAGTTGGGAATGCATGTTGCGACTGTATAGGACATTAGTTTGGCCACTTTTGAAAGACTGTATTTAATTCTGGTTTCATGCTATAGGAAAGATGTTGTTAAACTTGACAGAATGCAGAAAAGAGTTACAAGGATGTTGCTAGAGTTTATGCTATAGGGAGAAGCTGAGTGGCTGGAGCTATCTTCCCTGAAGTGTTGGGGCTGAGAGGTGACCTTATAGAGGTTTATAAAATCATGAGGGTCTTCAATAGGGTGATTGGCCAAGGTCTTTTTCCTGGGATAGAGTCCAAAATTAAAGTGAGTAGGTTTAAGGTAAGAGGGGAAAGATATAAAAGGGACCAAAGGGGCAACTTTTTCATGCAGAGGATGGTGCATATATGGAATGAGCTGCCAGAGGATGGTGCATATATTGAATGAGCTGCATATATGGAAGCTGGTACAATTACAACATTTAAAAGGCATCTGGATGGATGCATGAATAGAAAGAGTTGTGAGGGATATGAGCTAAATGCTGGCAAATGGGACTAATTCTGTTTATGATATCTTGTCGGCATGGATGAGTTGGACCAAAAGGTCTGTTTCCATGCTGTACATCTCTCTGACTCTATGACAGCATAAGCATTTGGGTGCAGATAAGGCAGAGTATCTCGTTTGAGTCTACAGATGTCTTCAATTTTAAGTGTTTAAATTGTAAATTATTCCAATAGTTATTGTATAAACACACTAAACGTTATTTTAAGATTAAGAGTCTCTTGTTTAAGACTCAAAAGTGGTTGATCCTCAACGATTGTAAACTGTTTGGGTGCTTGGAATCAGTCAAAGGAACAGTATTTATGGCAATGTCCTTCGGCCACTAATTTCGCAGTTTATGTGGTTCATAAGCTATATCTTTTTTAAACTGTATTTGGCCTAAGTGACTTTCTTCATTTAATTGACTGAATCTCTAAGTGACTTCTAATTTCATTGATTTATTTTGTTATTGTTGTCAAGTTCAGGGTGTTGACTGCTCCATTCAAAACAGTATTGAGTTGAATCTTATGATATTTTGACTTGTGTCACTTCTGTCAAGTTTCATGGAGCGGTTCTCTTTGTGAGGCCTAACGTGATTAGTCACACCATTGTCCAGAATCCTGCCTCATTAATTATCTACCCCACTCCTGTGTAGCTCCCCTTGGCTGATGCTAGCCTGATTCTATCATACTCCACAGCCAGATGAACCATCATTTGCCGTGATACCTCTGGCGGCGAAACCTTTAAGTGTCTGTCGCAAGTGTTCTACAGAGGGTGCCACCCTGCATAGTTTGTCAGATTTATCCCGATTGTGGAAGTGAAGGGGAAATTGGTATCCCATTTTATGACAGGGACCTTCAGATCTTGGTGGATGCAGTGGTCCATCTACCCCAGGATCATCAGTGGCGAGTATGATACAAGACTTTTGCCACCCTGGTCCAAAATTGCCACCGTGGTCCAGGCTGCCCAAAATGCCTGGCAGGGAAGGAAGAAGGTCAGTGATTTTCTTCATTCTGCCAGGTTTAAGTGTCGCCATCATCTTTCTGCTACATTAGACTCACTCTATCATAGCTACTGCACCAGTCTCTCACCAAGGCTTATGCTCTCACTACTGGACTTGGTGTTGGGGAATGAGCCTGGCCAGGTGGTTGAAGTTTCAGTATGGGATTACTTTGGGAATAGTGATCACACTTCCATAAATTTTAGAATACTCGTGGACGAAGACAAGTGTCGTCCAAAAGGACCGCTAAATTGGGGGGAGGCCACCCATACCAAAATATGGCAGGAACGGGGAATGTGGATTGGGAGCAGCTGTTTGAAGGTAAATCCACATTTAATAATAGGTTTTTAAAGAGAGGTTGATTAGAGTGCAGGACAGACATGTCCCTGTGTAATTGAGGGATAGCAGTGGCAAGGTTAAGGAACCATAGATGACAGACAAAACTGAGAGACCAGCTAAGAGGAAAAAGGAAACATACAGAAGGTCTAGACGAAGTTATGCAAGACTATCTGGAAAGTAGGACCAATCTGAAATGAGAAATAAAGCGGGAGAAAATGAGTCAAGAAATATCTTTAGTAAACAGGGTTAAGGAAAATCCCAACACTTTTTCTTTTGTATATAAGGAGCAAGAAAATAACTAGAGAAAAGGTTGGCCCACGAAGGCAAAGAAGGAAAATTATGTGTGGAGTCAGAGAAAATGGGTGAGATTCTTAATGAGTACTATACATCAGTATTCACTGAAGAGAGGGACATGAGGGATGTTGAGGTCAGGGATAAATGTTGATTACTCGTGCTCATGTTGGCATAAGGAGGGAGGAAGTGTTGGGTATTCTAAAAGGCATTAAGGTGGACAAGTCGCCAGGTCCGGATGAGAGCTTTCCCAGGTTACTGAGGGAAGCAAGAGAGGAAATAGCTGGGGACTTAACAGATATCTTCGCAGCATCCTTGAACACAGGTGAAGACCTGGAGGACTGGAGAATCGCTAATGTTGTCCCCTTGTTTAAGAAGGGTAGCAGGGATAATCCAGGTAATTATAGACTGGTGAGCCTGATGTCAGTGGTAGGGAAGCTGCTGGAGATGATATTGAGGGATAGGATCTATTTGCATTTGGAAGAAAATGGGCTTATCAGTGATGGGCAACATGGTTTTATGCAGGGAAGGTCATGTCTTACCAACTTCATAGAGTTGTTTGAAGAAGTGAAAAGTTGATTGATGAGGGAAGGGCTGTAGATGTCATATTCACAGACTTCACTAAAGCGCTTGATAAGGTTTGCTGTGGTAGGCTGATGGATAAAGTGAAGTCCAATGGGGTTCAGGGTGTACTAGCTAGATGGATAGAGAACTGGCCGAGTAGCAGGAGACAGTAGTAGTTTCTCAAAATGGGGAAATTTGACCAGTGGTGCTCCACAGGAATCTACGTGGGAACATTTTTGTTTGTGATGTACAAGTTGTGGAGGAAGGTGTAGGTCGTCTGATTAGCAGGTTTTCAGATGACACTAAGATTGGTGGAGTAGCAGATAGTGAAGGGGACTGTCAGAGAATGCAGCAGAATATTGATAGATTGGAGAGTTGGGGGAGAAATTGCAGATGGAGTTCAATCCGAGCAAATGTGAGGTGCCTGGAATGTGTTGCCAGTGGAGGTGGTAGAAGCAGGCATGATAGCGTCGTTTAAGATGTATCCAGACAGATACATGAATGGGCAGAGAGCAGAAAGATTCCAATCCTTAGAAAATAGGCAACAGGCTTAGATGGAGAATTTGGATTGGCGTAGGCTTGGAGGGCTGAAGGACATGTTCCTGTGCTGTAATTTTCCTTGTTATTAGAGACTCCTGCAGTTTCTTCACCATGTAAGCTGCTGGAACATTTTGCAGGTGTAACACTAATGTGGCATGATGACAAGCAGCAACGTAGCTAACCCTGACAACAGTGAGTAACTGCTTGGTTTTGTCTGCTCTAGAAGGTGAGGCTGGCCAAGGCAGAGCTGCTACAAACGTTCAAGTACACACAAGGAGAGGGAATGCTCTGAGAGAAAGCGAGGAGCTATGAGATGCAGTGTGATCTAGTGCATGAGCTGGGTGCCTGTCATTGTGTGCAAAGTGCAGAAGTAGATCAGAGATGTGCCATGATAGTGCAGAAAGGTTGGCATGTCAGATGCCAAGGTCTTTGGAAGTGGAGTGTATTTGGCCACTGGCCTATAGCATACCTCAAGATTTTCGTGTCAGGTTTTAAAGATGGCAGTCCAGAGTAGCAAGCAATGAGCCAGAGTCACCAGGTACCTGCTTAAACTTTCATGTTGGGACTTCTCAGCATGTTGTTTCTATCCAATGGATGGCAGTCAAGGAACCTGCATTTAATGTGGTGAGATTCAGTATTAATGAGGATGATAACAAGTAATAAACCCATTAATAGGTATTGTGCTGCTCCCTAAAGAGAATCTCATTTTGACACCCAGAACTCTGTTGGAATGCAACTAATAGCCCTGGAAAAGGTAGCAGTGAATTGCGTTCTTGAACCACTGCAATCCATGTGGTATCGACACACTCAAAATGATATTAGGGAGTGCGTTCCTGGATTTTGATCCAATAACAGTGAAGGAACAACAATATAGTTCCAATTTATGGACATTTAGAAAAGCAAAATTGATTAGGGATAGTCAGCATGGTTTTGTGTGAGGAAAATTGTGTATCGCAAACTTGATTGAGTTTTTTGGAAAGTTACCAAAAGGATTGATGACAGAGCAGTAGATGTTGTTTATTTGGATTTTAATAAAGCCATTGATAAGGTAGACTAATTGGTAATGTTAGGTCACATGGGATTTAGAGTGAGCTTGCCAATTGGATACATTATAGGCTTAATGGCAGGAGACAATGCTGTGGAGGGTTGCTTTTTGGACCGAAGGCCTGTCACTAGTGGTTTTCCACAGGGATTGGTTCTTGGTCCTCTTTCGTTGTCATTTATATAAATAATTTGGATGAAAATATAAAAGTTTGCGGATGAAGGTTTTCTAAGATTACAAAGAGATTTTGATCAAGTGGGTCACTAGGCTGAAAAATGAAAGATGGAGTTCAGTTTGGATAAATATGAGGTATTACATTTTGGTACACAAAAAAAGGGTAGGGCTTATATAATTAATGGTAGGGCCTTGGATAGGGTTGTAGAACAGAGGGACCTGGGGGTGCAGGTACATAATTTTTTGAAGTTTGCGTCACATATAGACATGGTGGTTTTAAAGGCATTTGGCACATTTGCCTTCATTGCTCAGTCCTTTGAGTTTCGGAGTTGAGAAGTTATATTGAAGTTGTAGAAGACGTTGGTGAGGCCTTTTCTGGAATATTGCGACCAGTTTTAGTCACTCAGTTCTAGAAAGGATAATTATTAAGCTGGAAAGGGTTCAGAAGAGATTAACAAGATGTTGCCAGGTATGGAAGATTTGAGTTATAAAGAAAGACTAGGTAGGCTGAAACTTCTTTCACTGGAGCATAAGAGGTTGAGAGGTGACCTGATAGAAGTTTATAAAATAATGAGAGGTGTATATATAGAGTTAATGGTAGTTGTCTTTTCCACAGGATCGGGGATTTCAAGACTAGGAGGCACATTTTTAAGGTGAGGGGAGAGAGATTTCAAAAAGATATGAGGGGCATTTTTTTTTATACAGGGTGGTTTACATGTAGAATGAACTTGCTGAAAAAGTGGTGGATGTGGGTACAGTTACAATGTTTAAAAGACATTTGGATAGGAACATGAATAGAAAGTTTGGAAGGTTATTTGCCAGATGCAGGCAGGAGGAACTAGTTTAATTTGGGATGATGTTCAGCATGCACTGGCTTGAACGAAGGGTCTGTTTCAATGCTATATGACTCTATGCACTATGGCATGGTGGCTCAGTGATGAGCACTACTGCCTCACAGTGCCATGGACCCAGGTTCAATTCCAACTTTGGGTGACTGTCTGTGTGGAGTTTGCACGTTCTCCTTGTGTGTGCGTGGGTCTCTGCCAGGTGCTCCTATTTCCTCCTACAGTGCAAAGATGTGCAAGTTAGGTGGATTGGCCATACTAAATTACACATAGCATTCAGGAATGTGTAGGTTAGGTGCATTAGCTATGGGAAATGCATGGATGGGTCTAGGTGGGATGCTGTGTGGTGGGTTGGTGTGGACTCATTTGGTGGAAAAGCCTGTTTCCATGCTGTTGGGATTCTAAGTTGACTCTAAATCAGGGTGTAATGTAACTTAGAGGGGAACTTGCAGGTGGTTTCGTTCCCATGTAACAACTATCCTTGTTCCTCTAGATGAAAGAAGTCACCAGTTTGGAAGATGCCATCTAAAGAGCTTTGATGTTTGTTGCTATGCATCTCATAGATAATATAGGTGTTAGTCCACTGTGCATCATTGGTGGAGGAAGTGAATGTTGAAGGTATTCAATGAGATACTATTCAAACAAACTGCTTTGACCTGAATGGTGTCAAGGTTCTTAAGTTGTAGGAGCTTCACCCATCCAGGCAAGTGGATAGTATTCCATCATATTTTTGACTTGTGCCTTGTAGATGATGGATAGCATTGAGGAGTCAGGATGTGTATTTCTTGCCTCAGAATTCTTAGCATGTGGCCTTTTTTGCAGAGACAGGACAGGCTGGGCCAGTATTCATTTCAGTCAAAATGTGTGGCGCTTGAAAAGCACAGCAGGCCAGGCAGCATCCAAGAGGCAGAAAAATCGATGTTTTGGGCATACACTCTTCATCAGGAAAGTGGCAGGGGGGAGCGGAGCTGAGAGATAAATAGGGAGGTGGGGGTGGGTGTGGGGGCAAAGTAGCTGAGAAGACAATAGGTAGATGTAGGTAGGGAGTGATGGTGATAGGTTGGAGGGCAGGGTGGAGTGGATAAGTGGGAAGGAAGATGGACAGGTAAGACAGTTCAAGAGGGCAGTGCCGAATTGGAGAGTTGAATCTGTATTGAGGTGGGTGGAAGGGAAATGGGGAAACTTGTGAAATCGACATTGATGCCATGTGGTTGGAGGGTCCCAAGAGGAAGATGAGGCGTATTCATTTAACTTAAGAAGGATCTTATTAAAACACATAGTATCCTGCAGGGACTGACAAGGTGGATATTTTGCTTTGTAGAGGGGATTAGAATTAAGTGCACAGTTTAAAAAATAAGGGGTTGCCCAAATATATAACCATTCCTTCACTATTACTTTGTCAAAATTGCAGAACTCCTTCTCTAATAGCACTGGTATATTATGCTGCTCATGCCACAATAGATCGCAGCATTTCAAGCGCCAGAGACCTGGGTTCAATTCCTGCCTCAGGCGACTCTGTGTGGAGTTTGCACATTCTCCCCGTGTCTGCGTGGGTTTGCTCCGGTTTCCTCCCACAGTCCAAAGATGTGCAGGGTAGGTGAATTGTCTATGCTAAATTGCCCATAGTGTTAGGTGAAGGGGTAAATGTAGGAGAATGGGTCTGGGTGGGTTTCGCTTCGGCGGGCTGGTGTGGACTTGTTGGGCCAAAGGGCCTGTTTCCATACTGTAAGTAATCTAATCTAATTACCTTCTAAAGGGCAATTAGCAATAAATTAATTTAAAAAATGGAACCGAGGATAATTTTTTTTCTGAGCATCATGAGTGTTTGGAACTCTCTTGCCCACAAAGTGGATGGAATCAAATAAGGGAAGCAAATATTAATATGGAGTTGTAAACAAAAAAAGTGAAGCAAGCAGTTTAGCACTACAGCACACATATTGAATATTCACTTTTTTTGGCAGATTGACACAAATGTTTTCAGAAGTAAATGGTGTTCAAACCGTCTTCTTGCACTGAGCTTATTTTTATATGCACGTCACCGAATAACAAAATTGTTCCAGTGCAGAAGGATGCCATTCAGGATGCCTCTTAATGAGCATCATGACTTAATGCTATTCTTCTGCATTATCCCTGTCATCCTGCACATTATTTTGATTTAAATAATCATCTAATGTCATCTTGTCATGATGTATTAGATGTCTATTTATATTCAGCCTATGACCCTCCTTAATTGATACACATAGAGCCACTGCAGTCTATTATCCAGCCAATGGGATCAGTTCACTAAGAATTGCATGAAGAAATAGATGCATTTTTCTGCTGAATCCTTCCTTAATTACTGCACATGTGACCTCCTGATTAGCTACTTCAGCTGGTCAAGAGAGCACTCTCATAAAATGTGCAGAGCTTCATTTGTATGTATTTTATACAGATTACAGTGCTCTGGCATGATTTCCTGCCTGTTTACGACAGACCTCAGCTGTGCCTTCTGTTCACCCATTAGAAGTGCAATAGGAGGATTTTCTTGCCATAATTGTGCTCCTAATGAACTGGAACTTTTTCCAGAGTCTATTCTGAAGACACCACAATACTCTGATTGTTTCCACAATACTCTGAATTAATTTTGGTTTGATTTTATTTCCACACTGAATTATTTTTTTAATCAGAAAATCTACTGAATATGTAATTAAAAAGAAAATTATTAAATATTGTTGTCAGTATCCCAAAACCTGACTGCAGTTGAAGCATTTAACAGGATCAGGCTGGAAGATGAAAATAAACAAAAGTGTTCCAATCCCAGCTCATACTGGCAAGTCAGATCCCATAGCGAAATCTGGCTTTATATTATTGCAGCTGGTTACTGAGGTGGTTAGCGATTAAATGTATTCACATCAGCCTGCTACTCTTTCAAAGGACACAATTTATTCCATATATGGAAAAAGAGCAAATAGTTACACAATATATATGTAAAATACAGTTTAGAACGATCTGAACATGATCAATACAAAAAAGTTCAATTGTTTTCCCAGCAACATTCACTACAAACATGAGCGCGGCATTAACATGCAAATTAGGAACAAAATTTAACCATTTGGCATCTCTGCCATTCACTAAGATTGTGACTGATGTGATGTGTTTCAAATTCCACATTTCCATCTCTCCCAATAATACTTTATTTCCCTGCCGAGCAATGATTTATCCATCATTGTCTTAAAAACATTCAGTGACTCCAACTGCCTTTTGAGGCAGTTTTCTAAAGTAACATATACGTCTGAGAGAGAAAAAAACTTTTACTCTTTATTCTGAATGGGCAAGCATTAATTTTAAAACAGTGCCTCTTAATTCTAGACTGATCCACAAGGGGAACCATCTTTTGCATACCCACCTTGTCAAGACCATTCAGTGTCTAATACACTTCAATCAGTTCACTGGTCATTCTTCTCCTCTCCAGTGAACAAAGACTAGCATGTCATGTATAACCTCATAAGACAACTGACTCATTCCAAGCTATCAATGTACTAAGCCTCCTCTGAACCACCTCCATTGCACTTAGATCCTTCCTTAAATAACAATATCAAAAGTGCATACACTGTTTGAGAAGTGGTATCACTAATGCCCTGTACAACTGAAGCATATGGTCCTTACTTTTATGTTCAATTCCTTTTATAATAAAGAATAGCATCCCATTAAATATCCTGACTACATGCTGTACTCAGTCCCAGAGAAGTGTTACTACTATTTTAACTGTTTAATTTCTTACTTAACTGACACATCCTAGTTTGTTGGCTGAGAGACTTCCCTTCAGTTCTAATGTTCAGAACAATTCAACAAACTCTCACAATCTGGAGATTCTATAAACCTAACAAATCACCTTCTGGTAGGATGACACTGTTCTTCTAAACTGAAACCTGATTCTTTTGAACTGAACTCAAACTACCAGTGGGTCAAGGACTGTTTGTTTTTCCGTATGTTGAACCTTTTCAAAAGTTCAACTTTGTAAGCACATTCATCAGTTAACTCCATAGGTATCTGATTGAAACATTTGACTTAAGTTATATGCTTTCTTGGAAATGATATATTTGTTCTCTGTTCTAAGTAACCTTCTGACCTTTATTAAAAAAGGTCAGCTTCACAGAACTGAAATAAGAAATGAAATTTTCTTCGACTTTAAAATCCAAGTTCCAAATGATAATACTTTGTAAATCTTTATCACAAAAGATTAAAAGTGGGTCTTGCTGAAAAACAATACAACTATGCCCAGTTTCACCACACTGCTTTATTTCCAAAAGTAAAGGGACTGACTGATAGCAGACATTTATCTACAAGGACAGCGGTTTCATGCATCTTGCCTTTTAGGCATTGTGACATCTAGTATTGTCTTTCAACCTCGCCTAACTGCACCTCCTGAGATTTGTGAAACTGTTAGAGTTTTCAGATGTTGGTGAGAGGAATGCCTAGTTCTGAGTGTCTGTGCCATTGTCAGTGCTGATGGACTGCTTTTCTTACCAACATTGAAGATTCAACATAGTAAAATGTTCCAAGTCAGCAAAATAGAACATTACATATGACTCCAAGGCACATAAATTACCATAGAATCCCTACAATGTGAAAGCAGGCCATTGGGCCCAATTAGTCCACACCAACCCACCAAAGAGCACCCTGCCAAACCCACCCTCTCCCTGTAACCCTGAACTTCCCATGGCTAATCCATCTATCCTGTACATCTTTGGACGTTGGGAGGAGCACCTGGAGGAAACCAATGCAGAAACAGAGAATGTGCAAACTCCACACAATCAGTTGACCGAAGGTGAAATTGAACCTGTGTCCCTGGCACTGCGAAGCAGCAGTGCTGACCACTGAGCCACCTTGCCATGAGGGTTAGGCTAGATGACCAAAACCTTATTCAAGAAATTATTTTTTAAACGTGTCTAAAAAGAGGATAGAGAAGCAGAGAGTTTAAGAAGTGAATTCCAGACACTAGGGCCTTAACAGATAAGGAGGATGGAAGATGGGAAGATGGGCAGGAGTGCATTGTAATCCCAGAGTGAAAACCCAGTATTACTTGGAAATGAACACACTATTGTTCTGGACTTCCATTTTGAAGCATACAAGATGAGCCAGGCCAGTTTGTATCATTCACAAGTTTTACTCATTTTCCATTTGGGATAGTAAAGTTTAGAGCTAACAAAGCAGCTGATGGAGCTGAGGTATGGAGGAGTCAGGCAAAGAGGTAGAAATCTGCAATATTAATGACAGTACAGATGTAGGTCTGGCCATCTTTTGGCAAGATGTGGCATCAATGTTGTAAGCAGTTTAATTCATCCTCTGAAAATTGCTAGGGGTAGAGATGGAATGAGTTCCTTGGGAATGGAGTTTGTGACAGAGTCCAAAAATATTGTGACCAACAATATTTGGTATGGTTTAGCTATTTGGCAACAAGCATGGAGATGAGTTGTGTGCTTGAGTGGGGCGAGGAATGGGGTGATGAGCAAGGACTGAAAGACTCAAAATTTAAAGAAACAACTGGGACAAACTGAAAGAATTGAGGCAGGCCTTTAAGTGGCTCACCTGAGTGCTTGCCAACCTCTGTTTTTCCCTTGAATCTGTGTCCTTAGGCAGCAAGTCTAACTCCATTACTCAACAATACTACCTCATCTGATTGGAAATAGGTCTGACATTAATTCTGGTTGCCTCCTCTGAAGTTACTGCCTGACCTGATAATACTTCCAGCAACATCTACTTTATTTGAGTTCAAACATGTAAAGCATTTATTTAAACAAACCACGCATTGCAATGTTTTGTATGATGATTGTATGGTTGTATCTATACTTGTGTATCAATGAGGAGAAAGGGAGGGGTGAGATAAAATGAGAACTTCATTGGAGACTCTGGCTTTACCTCTCTCTTCTTCTTACAATTAGAATTGTCCAGATGAACATGCTCGAGAAAAGTCAACAATTTCTAGACCTTCTTCCAGTGCAGATCTGTTTCCTTGGATTTGGTTCCATTGACAAGCAAGGTTTAAGCTTTTTGAGAAAGATTGAAGGAAGACAAGTGTCCACCGTGCAGCTTGTTATCCTATGTTAGTAATTAAATGTATTAGGTTGAATATTCTTCAATATGAGAACTTTCAATGCCAGTGTGCCGAGGGTTGAAATTATAATGTGCAACTATAATGACTGCCTTGCTGGTGGCTACAACATCGATGATGAGACTGCACCAGTTTAAGATCTAATGAAATGGTAGAAGGAATGACTGTATTGTAGCCGCATATGCTTTCCTAACTATCATAGCATCATCAACAAGTTGAGGGAAGATTTTAAAGTGTCTGTAGATGAATTTGTGTTATGTGAGTGGGCAGAAATTTGACAATTGGAGTTTAATGTGAGAAAAAGTGAGATAGTACACTTTGACAAAAAAAACAAAGAAATCTAGAGTAATAATTAACAAGAGGCTTCAAAATGCTGCAGCACAGAGGAAGCTGAGTGTCCTTGTAGATGAATCACAAAAAGTCAATAAGCAGGGTATAGCAAATATTCAGGAAGACCTTTCTTGGAAACTGGATGGAATGTAAAATTAGGGAAGTCCTGCTACCACAGTAAAGGGCATTGGTAACACCACAACAGGAATGGTGCACACAACTTTGGTTACCTTGGGAGATATGCTAGCATTGGAATCATTTTAGAGAATGTTAGAGAAGCTGGTTTTTGGGATAAAGGGGTTGCTTTATAAGAAAAGACTGAAAATACACTCATTGGAGTTAGAAGGATGAGGGATGAGAGGTGGTCTAAGCTGAAAGCGCTTGACAGAGTAAGCGTTAAGGGAGTAAAGTAGACAGATGGGTCATATTTTTAAATCTTTCCAATTTGAGATGAGGAAGGATTTCTAATCCCCAAGGGTTATTATTTGGGGAGTTCACTTCCCCAGCGAGTTGTGGCAGCTCGACCTTTGAATATGTTCAAGGCTCGGGTGGATAGATTTTTAATCTGTGAAAGAATAGTGTTTTACAGACTGGGAAGTGGAGTTATGACCACAATCAGATCATCCATCATCTGATTGAATGATGGAGCAGACTCGATTGGCTGAATGGCTTACTCCTGTCTGTACTGCTCTTGATCTTATGATCTTCATTCCATGATTAAAGAATTGAATTGAATTTATTGTCACGTGTACCGAGGCACAGTGAGAAGCTTTGTCTTGCGAGCAATACAGGCAGATCACGTAGTTAAGTAGTATAGCTAAGTATATAATAGGTAAACAATGGCAAAAACAAAAACACAGGTACAGGCAAATGTTAAGAGTTTGTGAGTCTATTCAGTGTTCAAACAACAGTAGAGTAGAAACTGTTGCGAAACTGGCTGGCGCATGTGTTCAGGCTTCTGTATCTTCTCCCTGATGGTAGATGTTGTAGAAGAACATTGCCAGGGTGAGATAAATCTTTAAAAATGCTGGCAGCCTTTCCTTGACAGCAGGCCTGGTAGATGGATTCTTTAGATGGGAGATTGGCCTTTGTGATTGTCCAGGCTGAGTTCACCACTTGCTGTAACCGTCTCCAATCTTGAATGGTACGGTTGCTATACCAGGTAGTGATACATCCAGACAGAATGTTCTCAATGACACACCTATGAAAGTTGGCAAGAGTATTTGCCGTCATATCAAATTTCCTCAGCTGCCTGAGGAAGAAGACACGTTGGGCCATTTGTAAGCAGTGCATTGTGGATGACCACTCCCAGGAGCTTCTCACACTCCACTTGTTCCACCTCTGTGCTGTTAATGTGTAGGAGGGCATGAGTAACATCCCACCAAAAGTCAATAATGAGTTGCTTGGTTTTGCTGGCATTGAGAGCTACTTTGTTCTCAATGCACCATTATTTCAGATCTTCTACCTCCTGTCTGTAGTCTGTTTCGTCGCCATCTAAGATTTGACCAACTGTGGTGGTTTCATCAGCGAAATTGTAAATGGCATCAGTCTGGTATTTGGCGACGCATTCATGGGCATATAGTGAGTACAATAGGGGGCTGAATTGCAGCCCTGCGAGGCTGCAGTACTGAGTGTTAGTGATGATGAAATATTGTCCCTAATCTTCATTGATTGTGGCCTATGGGTCAGGAAACTGAGGATCCAGTTGCAGAGATCACTAAGTTTAGTAATCAGTCTCAAGGGGATAAAAGCATTGACTACAGTTCGGCTTTCAATGAGTAGGATTCTTACATAGCTGTTCTTGGTGTCAAGATGTTTTCGGGAGAAGTGAAGGGCAAGTGATACAGCAACGTGGATCGGTTGGTCCATAGGCAAATTGGAGTGGGTCAAGAGTAGTGGGAAGCTGGAGTTGATTAATGCCCTGACCAGCCTTTCAAAGCACTTCATGACCACCAAAGTTAGGACCACTGGGCAGTAGTCGTTGAGACCTGCTGCATGAGCTTTCTTCGGCACAGGGATGATTTTGGCCGACTGGCAGGGACAGTGGTCTGCTGCAGGGAAAGGTTGAAGATGTCCGAGAAGACCTTAACCAGTTGATCTGCGCTTGCTGTGAGTGCACGGCCTGTTGCAGTAGGAGAAAGTGAGGACTGCAGATGCTGGAGATCAGAGCTGAAAAATTTGTTGCTGGAAAAGCACAGCAGGTCAGGCAGCATCCAAGGAGCAGGAGAATCGACGTTTTGGGCATAAGCCCTTCTTCAGGAATGAGGAGGGTGTGCCAAGCAGGCTAAGATAAAAGGTAGGGAGGAGGGACTTAGGAGAGGGGCGTTGGGAATGCAATAGGTGGAAGGAGGTTAAGGTGAGGGTGATAGACCGGAGAAGGGGTGGGGGCAGAGAGGCCGGGAAGAAGATTGCAGGTCAAGAAGGCGGTGCTGAGTCCAAGGGTTGGGACTGAGATAAGGTGAGGGGAAGGGGAAATGAGAAAGCTGGAGAAATCTGCATTCATCCCTTGTGGTTGGAGAGTTCCTAGGTGGAAGATGAGGTGCACTTCCTCTAGGCCTCGTGTTGCCATGGTCTGGCGATGGAGGAGGCCAATGACCTGCATGTCCTTTGCGGAGTGGGAGGGGGAGTTAAAGTGTTCAGCCATGGGGCGGTTGAGTTGGTTGGTGTGGGTGTCCCAGAGGTGTTCTCTGAAACATTCTGCAAGTAGGCGTCCTGTCTCCCCAATGTAGAGGAGGCCACATCGGGAGCAGTGGATGCAGTAAATGATGTGTGATGAGGTGCAGATGAAATTGTGACGGATATGGAAGGATCCCTTGGGCCTTGGAGGGAAGTGAGGGGGAGGTGTGGGTGCAGGTTTTGCATTTCTTGCGGTTGCAGGGGAAGGTGCCGGGAGTGGAGGATGAGTTGGTGGGGGGTGTGGACCTGACGAGGGAGTCGCAGAGGGAGTGGTCTTTCCGGAACGCTGATAGGGGAGGGGAGGGAAATATATCCTTGGTGGTGGGGTCTGTTTGGAGGTGGCGGAAATAACGAAGGATAATACAATGTATCTGGAGGTTAGTGGGGTGGTAGGTGAGGACCACCCCCCACCTTTTCCTCTGCTACATCGATGACTATCGTCACTACCTCATGCTCCCACGAGGAGGTTGAACAGTTCATCCACTTTACTAACACCTTCCACCCCGACCTCAAATTTACCTGGACCATCTCAGACTCCTTCCTCCCCTTCTTAGACCTCTCCATTTCTATCTCGGGTGACCGATTCAACACGGACATTTACTATAAACCGATTGACTCCAACAGCTACCTAGATTACACCTCCTCCCACCCTGCCCCCTGTGAAAACGCCATCCCATATTCCCAATTCCTTCGCCT
>NC_057741.1:19193024-19209476 GCF_004010195.1 Chiloscyllium plagiosum | reverse complement strand
TTATCTCAGTCCCAACCCTCGGACTCAGCACCGCCTTCTTGACCTGCAATCTTCTTCCCGGCCTCTCTGCCCCCACCCCCTCTCCGGCCTATCACCCCTCACCTTAACCTCCTTCCACCTATTGCATTCCCAACGCCCCTCCCCCAAGTCCCTCCTCCCTACTTTTTATCTTAGCCTGCTTGGCACACCCTCCTCATTCCTGAAGAAGGGCTTATGCCCGAAACGTCCATTCCCCTGCTCCTTGGATGCTGCCTGACCTGCTGTGCTTTTCCAGCAACACATTTTTCAGGCCTGTTGCAATAGTAAATATGAAGCAACTTCACGGGCAATATTTTGCAAAAGGTGTAATTGGTTGAATTACCTTGTATATGGTTGTGAAATACAGTAATAACTTTTGTAAGTTATCATTCCCAAACCAATGTTATTGTGGAGGGAATTAACTGCTTTTGAATGCATAGCTTCTCTTGTTTCCATCTCACATTGCAACGACTCCCCTTCATTGGACATTAAGCATATGGTGAACATTGTTTAATAACTTGTCAACAAATTCTATTTTCAGCTTCAGTCATTGTTTTACCATCAGCAGAGTTTGGAGTCTCACGATTGCGGAAAAAATGTGTCAATAATTAGTAGCCCCATATATTCTATGCTGTCAAAATGTGTTTCTGTATGGCACTTCAGAACATTAAATGGTGTGACGTAACTAATAATCTTCTTTAGTCTCATTTGTGGGTTCTTAGTGCAATGCACAGTGGGAGATCACACTGAATATTAAATGAGCCTGATGATTTTTAACTAGTGAGTGATTTGTTTTCAAGTGTGGTAGCATAGTATCCAAAATATCTCCCTTACTCTGTAGCTTCTCAATCATGAAAATCCAGGATGTCCTAATTCATTCCCTGAACTCTGTTGAATTAACTATCTCAGCTGAGACAGCGGTAGGGTGCTCCAGTTGGTTTCAGGCACCAAGAAGGAAGAAATTATCCAAAGATCGTCAGAGTCGTCTAGCTAATTCTGATGAAAGTTTATTGCATCCTGTATAGGGCAAAGTTGTATTTGATTGCGATAAACAGCGGAATATCCTGTTAAAATTCGGTATCAAAGTTCATGTAACAGATTTAGGCAAGGTCTGGATGACAGCCATAGTTCCTGCAAGTGTACCCAGCAAGGAGTCAATCCCTCCAGGAAAGGAAACAAGAATTTAAATTTATGATACATTATGAAATAATAGGAACATCAAGTGAAAGCTTGAATTCATATCTGCTGAGAATAGAATCCAAAAAGTTTCCGGGCTGCTAATGGAGTTGATATATTCCTTCACATTGGTGAGAGCAAAATCCATTATAGCAATTTTCCGTGTGAGATTACTTTGTGCTAAAAGAAACTTTCAGGTTCCATGACATTGTACATCTTGCTGGAATTGGACTGAGCCAGTTGATCAGGAGATGAAATGTGAAATGGCAACCAAATCTGGTCAAGATCACAAGTCATTTTTTAAAACTACTTTGCTACTCCGCCAATTGCAAGTACTAAAATAAGTCAGCTTACAATTCTTTTTGCAGAGCTGGAATTTAAATTTTTGTCTGTTTTATATTGACATGATTGGATTTGTTTAGCAAGCTATTGTGATAAGTTATGTACTATATAGATCAGAATTCAAGTTCCCTGTCAATGCAGAAAATTTCTTCTCAAAGCCTTACTATAAATTACTTTGTCACCAACTAATAAGTCTAAATTTTGACCGTGCAGGGCCTGAACTTATAGTTTCTCAGAACAAACATCAAATGGTTTTATTTGTGGTTAATGGGGTGAGGAATCAAATTGTTATACTAGTTGAGAATTTTCCTTCTCAAACATAAATTGAAAATTTGTAGTAGGATGCCAAGGTGAAAGAATCCTATGTTATAGGACCCCTTTTGTTCATCAGATCTGCAACCTGCTCCATGCCATCACTCACTGGGCCTCACCATGATTTGAAGCCTTAGGTGGATGTAGTACTGGTAGGGGACATCACCTTGATGCTGCCGCTGTGTACAGAAGAATTGCCAGTGCTTGATTGGCTGCCAGTTCTTGGTAGGGGGGGTCTTCTGCCTCTGGATCCTAAATCCTAAGGGAAGGTTCACTGCAGATTTGTTACATCCCTAACTGACATAAGTATACAGTATTCTAAATTATCTCTAAATTAAATTATAGCTGTTGATTTGTCTGTTCTCTTAGGACCTTGAATGGAGTTTGTATCACCAGATTTCAAAATCATTAAGTCTAGAGTTAAGTGGGGCAAGTGCTGACTCACACGATATGATTTGCCCAATCTGAACAGCATCCATTTATCTATTGATCACTCAACCTTTTCTCAATGCTGTCACATTTTCTGTTGAACTGTATACCTGAATTTTTTGGAGAGAAGCATCCTGTGAGAAGCTGTTTCAAAATTTATTGGCAGTGTTAACTGCTTATATTTCATTAATCCCATTATCTACTAAATTCTATTCAAAGTCTCAAACATAACTTACCTTGACCAGTTCTGTGCTGGCTGATGATTATCACATGCACTTCTAAAGTTTTCTTGTAATATTTTGTAAGTACACATGCATCTTAAAATTCTTACATTCAGGAAAGCTGTCCTTGTACATCTGTTCCCTTCCACCTGTTACACAAGCCATTAAAAACCTTCACCCAAATACCCGATTCTAAATAATTAGCAACAACAAATAGGCAAGTGAATAAAGGACAACAAAGCAAACACAAAATTATGCCAAGATAAATAAAAAATGTCAAAGACGAAAGGAGAAAACAGTAGAAAAACACACTAGTGACAGAAAAGTATGTTTAGAGAATCTTTAACATATGGATGTTAATGATAGCCAAGATAAACAATGTTTCAACCTAAGATGACCAATATTATGCCTGCCTAGTTATTAAAATATTATTTCCTAAATGCTATTCTAAAATCAAATCTAACCACACTTCAACTACTTTCCTTCTCTGCTTGCCCATCAGCTATGTACACTTGACTCCATGTAACCTTTTCACTCTGAATTATATCACAAGAAATCCATGAGTTTTTGTTTTGCTCTAATGAAGATAAATTGCAACAAAGAAACAAAGCCAATTTTCTGTAGCAAACCTTATGAACTTATGACTGAGTTCGGCTATTGTGGGATATCCTAGTTGACTTTAATTGATTATGTTGCTTTCTCTCATTGATGGAACCTTGAGAAAGGCTTAGTTTCCAATTAGCTGTAAACAGTCCCATAGCTAATCTGCGTGACGAGAACCACATAAGTGGCAAACCACATAAGTGTGCTATTAATCAGTGGAAATTAGTGTGAGAAAATTTAACTCATTAACCATGTACCAAACGTCTATGGTGCCCCACTGGTCGCATTTTCCCCAATCTCTGTGGTGCAAGTATTAGCCACTGTCAAAATCTTCCAGGATTCCTGATGTTGTACCTCCTTTAAAGTGCAGACATGTACTCAGTTGAGTCATGGCAGATCACAGCTGCCCTGTGCAGTTTGTTTTATTTTCCCTAGACATATTGGAAAGATGGTCATTGGCAGCCAACCTTGCTAACAAGGACTTGGAAGTCCTACTAGATGTGGATGTAAATATTTGTGCCCATGGAGTGTGTCCAGAGATGTTGGTGTCTTGTGAGGGTAGGGGTGCTTGCAGGTGCAAGCGTTCAGTTGGAATCACTAGTTAATTACTCTGACTTTCAATTATAAGGTGTACTGACCTGCTTACACCAACTTTGTACCCCAAAGTTAAAGGTACAACTCAGAATGCCAGAAAAAAGTTTATTTTTTGCCTACCTTTGTTTTCTTTTATTGACAATTCTCAACGTCCTTTTTCATTTATTCCATTCTTACTAAACCATTCATTTGGCTGTGTTATAACACTCTCTCCATTCAAGCGGATTGTCAGTAGGTTCAAATTCTCTTCAGGTTTTAAGCAGATTATCTGTGCTTAAATTTATGTCTATGTTGCATTGCTGGTTGCTCCCTTTTGCAGATGAGAAGTTAAACTCAGAACTCAATTAAAGCCACAAAGAGACCAGCTACTCATTTATTCCTTTGTGGATATCTTGGGTTCAGCTTAGTGTGAACAGATTGGATGTTGTGATTATTGACATAACAACTATGCTTACAAAAGTATTTGCTAGCTATGAAGCACTTTGGAATGCCCTCAGAACATAACTTAGAGTTTAACTTAATTTTCTTCTGTATATTTTCATTGCTTCTGTGTTCTGTATTTCTGTTCGTTCTTTCTTTTGAGTGAGTGACATATGTGGTGTACAAGGAAATAGACCACCAAGAAGCTAAGAACAATATTTGCACTTAAGTTTGCATTTCTTTTCCCATCCTCTTTCATAGTCACTCAAGCTTCAGTTCCTTCATCCTTGATTTGCATTAACCTCTCCTACTTCCCCACATGACTCCTTCTTACACAATCACTTTATTAGAATTCATTAACCACCTTATTTTTAACTCACTTCAATCATGATTTATGTTTTAACCATCTGCTTAGATCCTATCTTTCCATTTTTTTCAACCCTCCAGTGCCTGGCACCAATTCCGATCCAAGCTTCTGAATGTGGTGAGAGGCCACAATATTATTAAGAGCACAAAACACTGACCTAAAATATCTGAGCAATACCCTGACTATAGATTTAGGCAAATTCAGGAAACCAATGAGAAAAAAAAAATCTGAACTGAAATTATTATTATATCTAAAGGCACTGAAACCAATCAACTGAGTTAGGCATCAAGAAATTGGCACCTCTGTTTCAGTTTACATGTGGTCTGAGAAATGACATCTATTGATCATAGGTTGCTTATGAGTATCCAATCCTAATATGATAATTACTTTTGAGCAGAAGAGGAGAAAAAATGTAGATTTATAGCAGCAAGCAATGGAAGTCTATCTCTTCTTCCATCTTCCCCCTCCTTGTCATCTTCTCTTTTGCTCAAAAAATAGCACCCTGTAAGAAAAAAAAGCAAAGAACTCAAGATATCTGCAGATTCACTGCTGATGATGATACCAATTACCAGTTAAACGTCTATAATCTCAGTTCAAAATCTATACCTACAAGTCTGTATGAACTTTTAAACAGTATAATCTTTAATCATCCTGTCTGAATCAGATATTCTTTCTATTTTCAAACCTCGCATTTATATTTGTGTATGTTTGAAGTCACATTATAGTACTGTTCTTGGGATTAGAAAGTAATAAAATTCTTATTTACATCACTGTAGAAAATATTGCAAATGGTTCCTTATCTTGGCCACAACCATGGTTTAATTGAAATGTGATGTCTGTATGCAAAAATCGGAATAAAACTATTTGTCATTACCAAAAGGGAATTAATAAAGATGTGAGCTGAATTACCTTCTTCACCTTGTTGTAGTGACCATCAGCTGTACTCCAAGTTGTGCATTGAGGTAACTTGTTTATTTTCTGATTAGTATATGATTTGAGAACTTTTCTGTATCTCAGAAATTGTTTTCTCCAAGATGCTGTTATGACCCAGTGAGGTAGTTGTAAACCAAGCCCAACTATTTCTTAAGTCAAGCCAGATTTTAACATTTGATTAAGAGTGCCCCAATTTCCTGATTTCCAGACCAAAGTTGTTAGACAGTGCCATCCAGATTCCCATTACTAAACTAAAATTATTATTTATTTTGAGTAATTATGCTGGAACTGAATGTTGCATGCAGTTCTGATCTCCTTCCTATTGGAAAGATGTTGTGAAACTTGAAAGGGTTTAGAAAAGATTTACAAGGATATTGCCAGGGTTGGAGGATTTTAGCTATAGGGAGAGGTTGAATAGGCTAGGGCTGTTTTCCCCGGAGCGTCGGAGGCTGAGGGGTGACCTTATAGAGGTTTATAAAATCATGAGGGGCATAGATAGGATAAATAGATAAAGTCTTTTCCCTGGAGTGGGGAGTCCAGAACTAGAGGACATAGGTTTAGGGTGAGAGGGGAAAGATATGAAAGAGACCTAAGAGGCAACTTTTTCACTGAGTGTAGTATGTGTATGGAATGAGCTGCCAGAGGAAGTGGTGAAGGCTAGTACAATTGCAACATTTAAAAGACATCTGGATGGGTATATGAATAGGAAGGGTTTGGAGGGATATGGGCCAGGTGCTGGCAGGTGGGACTAGATTGGGTTGGGATATCTGGTCGGCATGGACGAGTGGAGCGAAGGGTCTGTTTCCGTGCTGTACATCTCTATGACTCGATAAACAGAAACAATTGGCATATAGTACCACAAACTAAAACTAGAACTAAGTAAAATAGATTCTTGGCAAAGGTAGTAAAAACATTAGAAAGTTAGTTCAGTGGTCTTTACTTCCCAGTTCTGAGTTGAGATGGCCAGTCAGGCCCTTCGTGTTCAATTGTCTTTCTCTGGAAGCTTCCTCTAGGTTTTCATTACAATAGTGACTGATTAACTTGAAAAATGTCTCTGATTTATCAATTCAAAAGTCATAGCTCAAGCAACTGCTGCAGGAAAGCTAACTGGTATTCTTCAAATTTCAACTAAATTTCGTATTGTAAACAACAGGCAGCTCTGTTGGGAAGAATAACAGCACACCCTTCTGTGTCTTTCTTCCACTGTACCCCTGTAACTTGTTTCCAGTTACAACCTGCTCAGTTAGCTGAGAACCAATTAGCTTTACTTGCAAACAACTGCTCAGCTCCTGATCATTTTCACATTGCAGGAACCCCTAACCTACGAGTATCTTCTGCTTTCTTAAGTCTCCCAACCTTTTTCCCTTTTCACCATGCCTCCTTATACTTTAAATTTGCCCAATGTTACTGATTTAATTACTGATTCTAAACATACCAGATCTGTGACTTTGGATTAATCCTTCTTTTGCTACCTTTTCCTTACTATCAGACCTGCTCAATGGCAGTGACGGTCAAACTTAGCTGTAAACCATTTCTTAACTTCTCGCTTTTCCAGCCTGGAGAACAGTGCCATTTTACAGTTTCCTTTCCTACCAGGAATTTTAAGCTTTAATGTTGGAGCCTCCAAAGTATATTTACACAGTGCTAAACTGCAGTTCAGGAGACCTCGCCTGCATAGCACTGTCTGTATCTGCTTTGGAGTTACTACTTCTCGTTTGACAGGGAAACACATCTCCCCTGCAGCAGTAGTCTATTACCAGGTCTGAAATGCTTTTACCATTTAATGAAGTATTCTTCGTTGTTGAGGATTGCCAGGTAGGATTATTCTGTTAGATTCTTAAAACCTTCCCTTAAAATCTTCCCTGCTGCAGATTCTGCTGCATGCACAGGCAATTCAAAGCTGAATCTGAAAATCTCTCACTGCTGCTCACCATGAGTTGTATGAGCAGTCAAATCAACTCTCTGCTGCTGCCTACCATTTTGAATAGGAGGTGCTGGAGGTCAGAGTTGATAGTGTGGTGCTGTAAAAGCACAGCAGATCAGGCAACATCTAAGGAGCAGGATAGGCATGCCAGCTCATAATGTTGTCTGAGCTGCTGTACACAATGCAAGATCCTGCCACTATGATCTTTAAGTGTAGGAAACTGCAGGGCCTGCTTGTTTAGTATGGGGGAGGTAGAGGAAAACTGGTTGAATTAGAAGAGCCATTTGTAGTTAATAATACGTATTTTATTGCATATTAGTAACTAGTCATAGACTATACTGATATGATAAACAATATTATAGAGACTTTGAGGAAAGGCAGATGTTTGATCTTACTGATCAGGGATTTAAGATGATTCACCTGCATGTCCATGTGATATCCATGCGGGTGCTGCTTATGGCACTGCTTAGTATTTAACCCTCTAAAGTCCTTTCAGTCCGATGTGCGACAGCTGTATGACTGGCAAACACCTCTTTGAGAGCACAGCTCAATCTATACCTTAATGTTGACAATTCTTTGGCAGGCACCAAAATAAGACCATAAGAAATAGTATTACAGAGATGCAGTCCATCCCCCAGCCTTTTCCAGCTTTCAGGATGATAATTGTTGATCTGATCTTGACCTCAATTCCATTGTCCTGCCTGTTATCCATGAGTTTTGGCCTCCAACAGTTCAGGAATCTCCCTGAATCAGTTCAAGGCTGAGACAATCAACTTATCTCCATAGTTTTGGTGTACAGAAGTCCAAAGCTTCAGAACCCTTGAGGGAAGAATTTCCTTATCTCTATCTTAAATGGCTGATCCCTCATAATGATTCCATGCTCCCCAATACTAGATTCTCATCTCTATCTTAAATGGGTGACCTCACTAGTGATTCTGTGCTCCCTAGACTCCACCATGATGGGAAATGTTTTCCAAGCATCTACTCTGTTGATTCCCCTTCAGATTCTTATATGTTTTGATGATATCACCTCTCGTTCTTCTGAGCCCCAATGAGTAAAGGCACAACCTGCTCAATCTAACATTGTATGGTATCCTTGTCATCCCAGGAATGAACCTAGTAAACTCTTTCTGAACTGCTTCCAGTGCAAATTTGTTTAGATTTTAATTTCCACATACAAGGAGAAAAATGCCAATTTTTTTTGTACACATCTGGGAAACTCCTTTTCCTCACATGACCATGTCTGTACCCCCAGTGCTGATTGGGCATAGGATGTTATACCACAGAATTGATCCATGTATTATTGATCCTTTGCACTAAGAAAATAAGCAGATTGCAGACTATTTCCACTCGCGCCCCGCCCCCAAACCGGCCCCACACCTCGCTCTTCAATTTCTCCTGCACTATTGATAGGATAATGTTAGATCTCATCCATTGAATATTAACTGCCATCATCTGATTGTTATTCCTGAGGTCGTTGATGGGCTAAAATCTTTTTTTTTAAAGAAGAACCTGGACCTAAAATGGCTTCAGTAGGATATGGGCCAAATGTTGGAAAATGGCACCAGATTAATTTAGGATATCTTGTCAACATGGACAAGTTGGATCTGTTTCTATGCTGTACAACTCTGTGACTCTAGTCACCTGGGGGAGGGAGGCAATGGTCTAGTGGCATTATCGCTGGACTGTTATTCCAGAGACCCTGGTAATGTTTTGGGGTCCCAGGCTCAAATCCCACCATGACAGAAGGTGGAATTTGAATTCAATAAAAATCTGGAATTAATAGTCTAATGATGACCATGAATCCATTGTTGATTGTTGGAAAAACCCATCTGGTTCACTAATGCTCTTTATGGAAGGAAACTGTTGTCATTACTTGGTCTGGCCCACATGTGGTTGACTCTTAACTGCTCTATGGGATGAGTAATAAATGCTGGCCTGGCAGTGATGCCCTCATCCCACAATTAAAAAACAATCCCTAGAGTGAACCAGTTTCATGAGATCCATGTGGAATAAATTGAACCATGTATATTGAGATTATCATGTTACCTAAAGACATTAAGAATCAATTGAAAAACAATTGAAGAAATTCACATCTCCTGTTTAATTTACACATGTATAATAATTACAGACATTGGGAAGTGAAAGGATTGTCTGTTAATTAGGCATGTTGAAAAGATAATGAACCTGGACTGTAGAGTGCACATGATTTGGAGATGCCGGTGTTGGACTGGGATGTACAAAGTTAAAAATCTCACACACCAGGTGTTGTGTGATTTTTAACTATATTTAAACAGTTGCTTGTGAGCACCATAGCAGAGAGAAGGAAATTTTGAATTTGTGACAGTAAAAGCTACGACATGCTTTCTCCATGCCAGTTTCTCTCATCATCTTGTATAGGAGCACCAGATGAAAACACAACTTGGGTAAAGATCTATAGATTCTGCTCTTGCTGAGAATATAAGTTAACCATTAAACTATAGTTTCAGTTTAAGATTCTAATACCTAAAAGACCTTAAGGACTCTATAACTATGTAATCTGTATTCTGCTTCTCTATATCAGACAATCACCCTTTTAAACTTATTACCTCTTTTTGTGTGTTTTGTGTTGTATTTTTACTATTTTTCTTGGGGTTAGTAAGTAGCAAAATTCCTTCTTCTTTGACACTTTGGCTATTGATTCCTTCATTTTCTAAAAAACTGTGTTTGAAATGATCACTGCATACTTAAAAGGAAACCAAAATATTTGTAGTGACCAACCAAGAGGAGTTTCAGGAGAAGGTTACTGATTTTGTTTTTTAACCTCTTCATCTAATCAAACACTATGCATACAGGATAGCATTTCCCTTCATTTCCAGGCTTTCATAACTGAAATAACGGTTTACTGTCACTGTCCTCCTGCTGATATGTTTAAAAAGCTCTCTACCACAAACGTGGAAATCATAAATGTCAGCCTACATGAGAATGCTATACATCTTCTTGAATGACCAAATGTTTCCAGCCACTTGCCAAACCACTTCCCATTGCATATGTTAATTACATTTTGTCTGCTTACAGGATGGTAACACAGCATTAGGTCATCCATCACCGCTGAGATTGGTTAAATAACTTCTTAAGATACTTCTTAAAATAATTTGTATCCAAGTCTTTACTTTGGGGAAATGACCAAAGGATTCTGAGTAGTGACACCTTTTATTTTGGATGTTAGAAATTTCAGTTGAAGTGAAAAGAATAAGATATCTAGAATGCTTAGGTGATGTTTTGTATAGTTTGTGAGGGAATCTGCATGCTCACATATCATACTGAGAATTTACACAGAGGCAAGTTTACAGAATCAAGCCTAATTGTAAATGTACGTAAGATTTATAAGTAGAATTTATAATGATAGAATGTTGACAGAGAATATGACAACAGGAAGTGAGACCTTTTAGACTGGAGGTGCACAAATGTAAGATTTTCAGTAACATATAGTTATTTGAAGATAAGTGCAAATAATGTTTTATCAGAGTAACTTACTTTGCATCATTGTACTGACCACTGTAGAATGTATTGGGAATATATAGCTGCTAATTCACAAAATTTGTAGTTCCAGAATAAAGCTAAGATTTAGCATGGGCGACACGGTGGTTAGCACTGCTGCCTCGCAGCGCCAGGGACCCGGGTTCGATTCCAGCCTCTGGCAACTGTCTGTGTGGATTTTGCACATTCTCCCTGAGTCTGCGTGGGTTTCCTTTGGGTGCTCCGGTTTCCTCTCACAGTCCAAAGATGTGCAGGTCAGGTGAATTGGCCATGCTAGATTGCCCATTGTGATAGGTGCATTAGTAGAGGAATGGGTCTGGGTGGGTTACTCTTCAGAGGGTCGGTGTGGACTTGTTGGGCCGAAAGGGCCTGTTTCCACACTGCAGGGAATCTAATCTTTAAAAAAAAAATAATTTTGATGTGTGCCATCTTGTTTAATTTATTCCAAGCTTTTCTATATAATATTGACCTTACCCCATAATTTCCTGCTTTTATCCTATCCTGTTAATCCTGTGCACTGTGAAATCTTAGCCAGTGGTGCAAGTGTGAAATCAAGTGAATATACATTTTCATCAACAGGGTTTTCTTTTTCTTTAATTGCCTGGCTAGGTTTAACATCTTAGTTATCAGAAAGAAGAAGGGCATATGAGTAACGCTTTGAATATGTGGAAGAGGAGGGAAAAGATAGAAAATGCATACTTATAGTGATTGCAACTTGTAAAGAGTGTGTAGGGTGAGTGAGAGGTAGGAAGTGAGAAGGAGGATCAGCTATGATGATTTGATGGTTTTGTACTGTAGTGGTCACAGCCCCAGAAACGGACATCTCAATCAATTTCTTTATAGTGACACAGAAGCCTGAAAACAATCCAGTATACCTCACACAAATCCATCTTTTTAAGTTACTGTGTATGCACTGTTGTACATAGCAATTACATGAACCCGTCCACTTGAATGATTTCAAAAAAATTGAAAACTACATTGCTCTGAATAAAGGCCAGCAGCATCTCCTCCATTGTGGTCAGGATATGTAGGCTTGCACCAGTGTTTAGTTTGCAAGTGCGAAGTGTGAACTCTGTCAGGCAAAAATGCTGATAGAGTTTATTAATAGATGAATTGTGAGGGTGTGGTGGATTAAGTAATGCCTGAAGCTAGTGGCATAGTTTGTAGGAAATATATTTGGAAGATACATTCAATGACCTTGACTCTTTGTGTGAGATCACTGAAATTATTTGTAACAGTATATCCATATCCTTGGACTTTAGCCATGGAGCCAATGGTATGAGTTGTCTGCTCTCACTGCTTCTTGAGCATTGATCTACAGGGCCTCCTGACTTCTTCCATATATAGGATATCTCCCTTCCCTTTCACCTCCTGCATCAAAACCTTCAGCATAGTAATTCAGAAATCTTGAAGCATGCTATCTCCCAAGTTGGGCTACTATTTTGTCTTTCCCAGATCTCAAGATACCTCGCCTTTCAGAGGCACAGGCTAGCTTTAAGTAATGCAGATCACCTTCAAGTGGTGTCCGCCTCTCATGATATTGCCACCTGCTTAGGAGGATAGTCAAGCAACAGATTATTTAGTGCTGGCTGGATGCTAAAGTCATTTAAAGCTGCAACTTGTACAAATTCAGTATGTTGCCTGCATTGAAGTCAGTGGGTAAAGGTTCATGCCGAATTCTGATTTCTGCGTCAGGTTTGAGCTATTGAAGTCAGCCTCCATAAATGTCTTGAAATTCCATCCAATTCAGGAAAAAGCAATGAGAGAGGAGCCTCTTTATGATCAACAACTATGGCAAAATTATAACTTGCTGATGTTAGAAACAATTTTTTATCGAGGTATAATTGCTAGTAGACAAAATTCTGTATGTTGCCATTTAGAGTTTGAATCCAACACCAAATGCAGTCTCCATTTGTTAGTGTAAATGCTGTATTTGTACATGCCAGGTATGTCAGGTTTAAACTGATCAAATTAAGATAGAATTCGTCTTACGACTAATTTGGATGTGAACCAATAAAAACTGTAAGCTGTCAACCCATAACAGCTGCTACATCTGTTAAATAATACCAGCCATCTATTCAGGCTATTGTCTAATAAATCAGAACTGCTCTCCCTACAACATTAAAAAAATCAGAATTTATGTTCATACAAAGGCAGCTTTTGTGTGCATAAATAAGTGAATATTAAAATTAAGTTATAGTAATGGAGCTGTTGCACAGCCTTTGCACTTGATCTGCCCACATGACTTATGGTGTTGGGTTTTAGTATTAATGTGGTGTTAAGCAGACCAACAGAGCTCAGTGGGAGAGAAATCGAAAGCAAGAGTCGTCATAGTGCAGGTCTGTAAAAGTTTTTTTTTAATAAATGCATTAGCTCCTAATGATGGGAGAAGCTGTCGTGGGAGATCTGTTAGAAATTGACAGATTTCTAGGGCTACACTTGGATTGAAAATTACATGTTTTACAGTATCTTGATCTCTTTATGTAAAGCTGTCCAGGGCCCTTGTAAGCTTTCCAAATCTCTCACTGGCAGTAAGGCCCACTTTCCTTTTTTACAGCAAGGCTACACTGTGGCAGATGAAAATATTGATAGCCTTCTGTTCGTGCATCAACAAATGTTGCTCGGTGTTGCTTTTGGTGGAATTATTATTCTGTTAGAATGACTGACAGCTTGGAGTGAAACATACTGCTGCTGCTAAAATATGAAAAACAGTATTTTCTGTGGTGTATTGTGTGAGCTGCAAGGTGGCTATCATTTGTAGATTATACAAAAATAAATATTTTTATTAAGAAATAGACAATCTTGGGTACAGAATCTGGATCACTTAATGTGAGAGCAAGAATTGTGTGCATGTATGTCAAAATACAGCACTGAATTAGCAGCCTTTTCCCCCCAAATCTTCTGGACTGCATTTGAAAACAAGCTGGGCCATTACTTTCATTGAACCCATTGAACTATCTTCATACTGACTAAAAATATAGATGTTGGTGTGGCATTGTGCTCTCACAGATTAGAAATGACCCAAATAACTAATGGTCTCTGTTGGAAACAAGATGTGTGTAAAAGCATCAACTGTGCGCAGGATCAGGTTCGCCTGTGATTCCTGCTGTAGCCTGCCAATTCTGATAATATAAGCATATAAAGAGTAACCACATGGGCAAGATACCAATGGGCCAGTGGTCCAAGGAAGAGCCAGCAATGTTTAGAGAAGGACAAGAGGAGAATGTTCAAGAGTGGAGTGAAGTAACTAGTTCTGCTTGTATTAAATACATAGTTATTTTAATATTAATGGATGAAATAGTGGTTGCAGACTAAATTCCAGTTAACAATTAGCTGTTGGTTTTCCCTGATAGTTCAGCTTTTTAGGGTAGTGAATAACTAGATTTGAGTTAGGTGCTCTCCCAATTACACATTTAGATGGCTACAGTGCCTTTGGCTTCGGGAAAGGAATTTGTCAACATTCGCAGACACAAACCACAAGTTTAAAAACATTGAAGTGACTCCAACTAGAATCTGAACTTCTATAGTTACATTAAAATACATGGTTGGTTGGGATTTTGTGTAGCTAATGTGCAGAACATTTAATAGCTTGCAAATTGGGAGGTAGTGGTGTATTGTTAATGTCACTGGACTCGTAATCCAGAACACCAAGTTAATGTTCCAGGAAGATAGCAGATTGTGCAATTTGAATTCAGTAAAAATCTGGAATTAATGGCAATCATATAATCATTGTTTTAAAAGTCCACATAGTCCACTAATGTCATTGAGATCTGCAGCACACAAAAAAGGCCTTTGATCCATTGTGGCCGTGCTGTTCAAATAAAACCACCTATGTATTCTAAACCCATTTTCCAGCAGTTGTCCACAGTCTTGTATGTCTCGGCACCCCAAATGCATATCCCAATACTTCTAAAATGTTACGAAGGTTTCTCCCTCAACCACCCCTACAGGAAATGAGTTCTAGACACTCACCAACCTCTTGGTGAAAACATTTTTCCTTCATATCTTCTCCCCTAAACTTTCTACCCTTTCCCTTAAATCTATTCCCCCCGGTCATTGATCCCTCCATCAAAGAAAAAGTTTCTTCCTGTGTATTTGTGCTCCTCATAGTTCTTTATATCTCAATCATGTTCCCTCTTAATCCCTTCTGCTCTAAATAAAATAACCTCAATCCATCCAAACTCTCTCTTGATTACTGAAACTGTCCAGTCTACGCAACATCATGATAAATCTTCTCTGTGCACTCTCCACTGCTACCATGTCCCTCCTAAAGGAAGAAGACCTGTAGTCCTTTGTTGGAGTGATCTATGTATGACTTCAGAACCACAGCAATGTGATTGATTCTTAACTGCCCTAAGAAATGCCCCGAGCAAGTCATTTAGATTAAAGGGCAATTACAGATGGGCAATAAGTGCTGGCCCTGCCAGTGACTCCCATATGCAATGCATAAACAAAAATAAAAATTATAAATGCAAACACAGTAGATTAATATTTCCAGCTCATTGGAGGTGTGTTAGGAGAGAGGAGGACTGGAATTTTTTTCGAGAAAGATGTTGGGTAGGGAATGCAGCCTCTTCCTTCTGCTATTGAATATTCGTAGTGTGAGAACATAAGCTGTGTGGCCAGACATCAAGTGATCAGGTGGGTCACTGAATGCCCCATGAAAGGGTCACCTCTGTCTCTCATTGGTGTTTTTCCCATGTCGGAAGAGCCTGCCAGTGCATCGGAGCAACCATGTAGGTAGGTGGACTCCCAGCACTTCCTGAGTGGATGTATCATGGGTCCAAGAAGGGGGCCCTTGTCAGCAACCCAGTGCTGGGACTTGTATATCAGCAATAAAATATCAACCCATTGGTACAATTGTGCAAATTGTATCTGACCCAGCTTAATAGCTTAAATTCACCTGTTATTCCTAAAGAGTTTCAATGTAAAGATGAACAGTCACTAAATCATTTGTTTTATAATATTGGATAGGATGAAGCTGAAGCTCAAAATATTTATTAAAATATTCTCCTGACAGTCGCATGTCTTTTAAATTTTTCCTATAAATTTCCATGTTCCATTTTCTATTCTTTTAAGAAAAACTCTTTTAGAATAGAATAGAGATAGAGTTAGATCTTTTTCCAAGAGGCCTTAAAATTAGAATGACAATTGCATCAATAACCGACAAGGGGGCACAGCGGGTGCAATTAAAATCTAAAATTTTTCCACATGAGTATAGTGGGGTTTTAATAATGCTGCTGCATCCCATCTGTGTGCTGGTATTGATTCCAAAGTGACTAAAACACAATTACAATCGAGAAGGAAGTGCAATCCTTCCATACATAGTATTAGCATAAAGTGCATTAATAGAACATAGAACGTAGAACATAGAAGAATACAGCGCAGTACAGGCCCTTCGGCCCTCGATGTTGCGCCGATCCAAGCCCACCTAACCTACACTAGCCCACTATCCTCCATATGCCTATCCAATGCCCGCTTAAATGCCTATAATGAGGGAGAGTCCACCACTGCTACTGGCAGGGCATTCCATGAACTCACGACTCGCTGAGTAAAGAACCTACCCCTAACATCTCTCCTATACCTACCCCCCC
>NC_057741.1:19136828-19191800 GCF_004010195.1 Chiloscyllium plagiosum | reverse complement strand
AGGGCCTTTCATGTCCCCTCCTTGCTGCTCTTAGCTCTCTCTTCAGGTCCTTCCTGGCTACCTTATAACTCTCAATTGCCCCAATTGAACCTTCACGCCTCATCTTTACATAGGCTGCCCTCTTCCATTTAACAAGGGATTCCAATTCCTTATTAAACCACAGCTCCCTCACACGACCTTTTCCTCCCTGCCTGACGGGTACATACTTATCAAGGACACTCAATAGTTGCTCCTTGAACAAGCTCCACATATCAATTACGCCCTTGCCTTGAAGCTTACTTTTCCAAGCCACACATCCTAAGTCATGCCTCACCGCATCATAATTTCCCTGCCCCCAGCTATAACTCTTGCCCTGTAGTGCACACTTATCCCTCTCCATCACTAGAGTAAAAGTTCATTAAATGAACATTAACAAAAAATGACAATTATGGACAAAGTCATTGAGGGGGACTGCTAGACACATGATAAACTGCGAGACACATGATAAAATAATAGTGATTCTTTAATGGATAAAGGTAATACTGTTAATACTCAGGGTTTCACTGATTTAGCTGCTTTTTACTGAGTTACTGATTTTAAAGCTTTTGTTTTTACTTTCGGTACAATCATCTGTCATTTCTTTTTATGCTGCCTGGTGCACAGCTGTTAGCTTACTGAGACAAGCCTGTTTGCTTGTGGCATGCAGGGAACAAGAGATCCAGTGTTTTTGACTGGTGCTACTTTCCCACCGGGCTATCCCATTTATGAGGAAACACGGGTGAAGTTAACAGTCTACGATGTCAAGGAGAAATCCCAAGAAACCGTGAGTATTTAATTCCTTCAATGAATCACATCTTCTCGATACACAAAAATATAAAACCAGAGAATTTCACCTTTTTCTAAGGTGTGCAAGCAGACTAATTAATATACATTTACTTAGCTGACAGTTTGTCTCACTACTTTGAGTTAAACAGAATATAAAATGTCTGGCACAGCACATCACATGAGAAACAGTTCTGTCGCTTTGTATTTAATGTTGTGCAGCTGCCTTGTCGAGCAGTAGTAATTAAATCTCTCAAACATATGGAAAGCACTGACGTACTCCAAACGACATTGCGTCAGTCTGAAAATTACCAAATTTCACTGCTGATTTGTCTGTACTTCCTTCTTCATCTTAAATGGGAATTACTTAATTTCACTTTAAAAAGACTGCATTATTTTCTATCCAGCCTTTGACATTGTTGCTTGTGCTGTCATTTTACTAATTTCTTGGTGGAAAATCTTGTAATGTATTTGTGACATTTCAATTCCAAGAATACTGGAAAAAAAAACTTTCCTCTGATTTTCATTATATTGAAGGGAAAGATTTAGTTTGTAAATTTATGGGTATAACTTTATTTAAGAAAAGTGAAATCAGAGAATTATAGACTTGTTAGTCTAGCATCTGTTCTGCGCATGTTATTGCAATTTATAATTAGGAACAGACCAACTCAGCATTTGGAGAAATTTGTGATAATTAAAGAGAGAACCAACATGGATTTGCAAAGGGTAGGTCATGTCGAACAAACCCCAGTGCTTTTTTGGAGAACTAATTAAGTTTAGTTGACAGGGGAATACATTTGAAGATGGTTTATATGGACATTTAGCAGCTCCATAGGAGTCTATTAGCTAAACCTAAATCTCATGGAAAATGATGACAAAATATCGACATGGTGAGTCAGGAAAGCAAATGAATAGGAATGACTGGTATGCATTCCAACTGGACAGAAGTGATAAGTGACATACCAGTCACTCCGATTTCCTCCCACAAGACAAAGATCTGCAGCTTAGGTGAATTAGCTATGCTAAATTGCCTATAGTTTAGATTTTAAGTCAGGGGTAAATATAAAGTAGGGGAATGGCTCTGAGTGGGTTACTCTTTGAAGGATCAGCGTGGACTTGTTGGGCCGAAGGGCCTGTTTCCACACTGTAGGGATTCAAATTCTAATTCTAATTCTAATAACACAATGGAGAGTTGAATATTGAGGTTTGCAATCACACACAGATTGGTGCCATGGTAAGTAATGAGCTCATCACATTGAACTCAGAACGATAGATCCAATTATGTTTCAAATGGTGAAAAGTTAGGATGTCAATATGCACATCACTAAAATAATCCAGCACCAAGGAAATCAAAAAGCTTAATGAAAAATGAACCTTTTTGATCTAGCCTGCTAGTTATAAAAAGGATAATGTTTGGTGCAGCTACAGGAAATCCTAGTTAGATGATATCTGGAGTACTGCTTACAGATCTCGATGCCACAATTTAGAAAGAATAAATTGAGGGTGAAAAACATGGACTGTAAATTCATAAATTTCACAAATATCCCAAGATTCAATTATGAAGAGAAGTTTCAAAAATTTAACACAGCAGCAGGTGGAATTGAAATTCAATTAATTCAGTCATGGTGCCATGAAACTATCATCAATTGTTATAAAAACCCTTCCAGTTCACCAAGTCTTTTAAGTCCTTTGCATACTTGGTCTGATCTACATATGTGATGACGAAGCCACAACAATGTGGTTGAATTTTAACAGCCCTCTAAAATGGTCAGTAAGCAATTCTGTTCAAGCACAATTAAGGATGGTCAACAAATGCTGGCCTTAACCAGAGCTAGCAACAACCACATTCCATAGATATAATCTGCTATCTTGTTGGCTGTAGATATGGCGAGCATGCTGATATTTTATGTTTTAGCATCACAATTGTGTAGTGAAACACTTTTCTAAGTATAAGTAAAGGCCCATTTTCTAAACTCATCAAGATCTGCTTTTAGTAGTTTTGCATTTTCTATGTCCGAACACTCATTAGTAGATTTATTTCAAATAAATATCAAAACTTACATCTAGGTAATTCCTGAAGGTGATACAAAACAAAGTTCTTAATATTGCACTTGTTGAACATCACTAGTAACTGGTTTCCAAACAGGACAACATCTATTCACAGCCACTTTCTGCCTATGACCCATCAGTCAATGTTTAATCTACTGCAGATAATTGTCATTCTTCCACAAGATTCTAACAGTGTACCCTGTTGTGAGATATTTTATTAAAGGTTTTCTGAAAGTCCAGCTCATGTCATGAATCCATTTGACAACTCTGCTGTGCCTTGCAAACCCTCCCTATCTCTCCCACAGAATCTTTGTTGAGTCAAAAACTTTCCCATAAACATCACAGATGGCCACTATCCACTGTCCAATTAATTGATTCACTCACCTAAAAGCAGTTTTAGTTTGGTCGTAATTGTGTCCAATTCTTGTAATTACCTTCTCTGGAATTGTCCACTTTTAACTGACAAAATCTTGATTTCACGTTCATGTGATTTAGGGAACTTTCCAAAAGACTGAGAAATAGTCAATGTAACTCTTCTATTCAAAAGGAGGGAAGACAGTAAGCAGGAAACTGCAAGGTATCTTCCTTCTGACTAATATTGTTCATCAACTTATTAGAGTAGGGCTTTTGGAGAACTTCGACATAATCAGCCAGACTCAACATTTTAAAATTTATTCATGGAATGTGATTGTTGCTGCCTAAGCTAATATCCATTGCTAATTCTAATTGTCCAATGGGCAGTTAAAAGTCAACCAAGTTGCTGTACTTCTGGTGTCACATGTAGGCCAAACCAGATAATAGCTCTCTCAGTTACTCTGACTCTATTTCTTTCTATTCTTTTCTTTCCCAAACAGTGTTGTTTCATCCTCTGATTTGTAAAGTACCTCTGGATGGCTTTCTGACATGCAGAGAACAAAATAATTGTGGTTTTTCCTCCTGCTCTTCTATTGATTAAAATAAATATCTTTGTCTAAACCGCTTCTGTAAATTTCCTACTTGAAAAATCTATATAATTAAATTTCCAAAAATTACCCCTGTAAATTTAATTTGCCTGTGCTCCAAAAATTGAACCTGTTCTTGAATTTTGCTTCAAAACCTCACGGGCAACAGATGACATAATACCTAAAGGCCTATTGGAAAATTTAGTTAACTGGACAGCTAATCTTTTTGCTCCAGTATATTGCAAACTTTCTGATAATACCTTAAAACATCACGTGCAAATAATTATAATGCCATTGAAGATCAGGTGACTTTTAGCAGGGTCAGCTCCAGGTGCTTCTGAAACTGAAGTAGATACCTAGTTAAAGAAGGACATGCATAGCAATCTGGGAAATCCGCACATTTTTTTTTCAGCAAGAAAAAACTATGGCATTTGTTGTTTTGTTTCACCATGGGCAAAAGATTTTTTTTTAAACATAAAGGACAGAATTTTATAGATTCCAGAATAAAGCAGGCTCTGTCAAATGTGGCAGAATTATGTGAGAAGTCCAGCAAAGCCTATTTCGATGTTGGGTGCAACTTGCTGCACCTTTTAACTAAGTTCCGGGTGTCAAGGTGAGATTCTAACTCGTAAGTGGCAAGTTGACAATTTAATGGGGAATTATTGCTGGTTAATGATATTAAAAAATGCATATTTCACCTTATTATTATGCATGTTCTTATACGACCCTCAAGTGTATGAAATGCCAAGGATTCTTGATACGAAAGTCAGTGTGGGTACCTTGTGACTAGTTTGCAGCTTGCTCCAAAACAATCTCCATGTTGGATACCAGGTGGTCACATGCGCCCAACATCCATGGACATTGACATTTGACATATCTAAGAACCCTCATGGACCATCCACATCTACTTACACTGCACTTCAATATTGACTTTGCAAGTGTGGTGGAGAGTATGTTCATTGTGAGGACAGGATTCCATCTCCTCAATAGCTATGTGATGATCAATTCTACTGATATTGTTATGGATGGATGCATCTGGTATGGAGGAGGTTAAGTATTCTTTTCCTCCTTATTGTTTCCTTCACCACCTATGGCAGACTCAGTCTGGCAGCTTTGTCCTTTAGGATTGGGCCAGCTAAGACAGTAATGTTGCTACTGAGTCAGTCTTTGTGATTAATGTTGATCCTCAAACAGAGTAGGAGCAGCTCAATTTGATAATCGTTCTGCTTATCCCATAAGGAGAGGCTGCAAAAGTTGGTCTGACCATTACTATGATTTGGAGATGCCAGTGTTGGATCGGCATCACACAACACCAGAGTTAAAATCACACAACACCAGGTTATAGTCCAACAGGTTTAATTGGAAGCACACTAGCTTTCGGAGCATCGCTCCTTCATCAGCTGATAGTGGAGGGCTCAATCCTAACACACAGAATTTATAGCAAAAATTTACAGTGTGATGTAACTGAAATTATACATTGATAAATTGATTATCTGTTGAGTCTTTCATCTGTTTGAATACCATGATAGTTTCACTTCTTTCATGTGTAAATCACAAAACTTTTTTTTTTAAAAGTTGCATTCTCAGGTTAGCTGTTAACAATGGATGATAGCTAGGCAATATATTGTCTAGCTAATCTGAGAATGCAACTTTTAAAAAAAGATTTTGTGATTTACACATGAAAGAAGTGAAACTATCATGGTATTCAAACAGATGAAAGACTCAACAGACAATCAATTTATCAATGTATAATTTCAGTTACATCACACTATAAATTTTTGCTATAAATTCTGTTAGGATTGAGCCCTCCACTATCACCTGATGAAGAAGCGACACTCCGAAAGCTAGTGTGCTTCCAATTAAACCTGTTGGACTATAGCCTGAAGTTGTGTGATTTTTAACTTTGACCATTACCAGGCTTTTAGAAAAGAGCTTGTTAAGCATACCTAAAATATGAACTAACAATGATTTTATAAAATACCAGAACACTTATAACAGGTAAAATGTAGCATGACAAGCATTTGAACTATCTCATTATTAGAGTTAACATTTTCACAATGAGGAGGAAAAGACTAACTTTTGGGTTGCATTTCGTGAAAGATCTGGTTGGCTGTATTTTGTTCTGATGCAATCAAGCAGAGGAGGGAGGTGTACTGCAGGTGTAGAATTTGCATTGGCAATATTGTGAAGTAGGTAATATGATAAAATGCATCAATGCATTCTAAGATCTGTAAGAGTGCCACTGAAACGGTGGCATTATTGTTGGTTATTATTAATGCCACATGCATGGAGGAGAATGCTGGACCAATTCCCACGCTGTATGTTCTAAGGTATTTCTACAATCCAAGTATGTTGGCACAGGACTGCTTCAAAGTCAATTAGACACTAAGATATAAAACAACAGAATGACCTAAATATCAAGTAGGCTCTGTGCAGTTCTATCACTACTGGCCAATTGCTAAGTGTAGCAGCTTCACATGATACTAAATGCAAATGCACAATACTGCATATTAATGTAAGAGGCACCATTGATAAAACTGGCTGTTCACATATTCCAATTCTGCTGCAAAAAAAGTATATCATCTAAAGTTAACTCTGATTCATACTAAATTGCAGAAAATTAAATATTATTGGTGGCATAAAAAATTAATAAAATCTAATACTGTACAAAATTCTCTTCTGCATTAAAAATGTTAGTCAAGTCCCAGAGCTACTCTTAGCAAGGATGCTGCACTTGCCCATGGGCAAAACTAAAATTAAATAATTTATTTGGCTGTAATTTTGAATAGCCTGCTGTCAGTATGGGTGAAGTTCTCAGCTGAGTGACCATGCAAGTTATTGCATAGGCCAGGGAATAGTTAAGGAGTCAATTTAATGAAGTCCAGTAAACCTCCAGAAAAAGATGAGATCTCAATGTACAAGAAAACAGACCAATTGAAAGATGACTGCTCACAAGGATGCAATAATTATTTCAGTCTCCAAGCAGAAAGGTGACTCTGTCGATTAATGGAAAACTTTATTGCTTCTGATAGGGAAGTATTCACAAAAATGCTTTACAATCATATGCCTCAAAATGTTATTGACTCAAGAATTCTTGAGGCACAGTGATTTTCAGAGGAAAATGTAACTCTAGTAGTTTTTAATCGCTCCCTTTGAATGCTGTTGGAGGGAAACATACAGAAAAAAAATTATTCTGGGGTCATATATAACATTTAGAAAATATTGATATCTGCTGTGTGTGATTCAGATTCATTGAAATATTAAACTATGCTAGTTGATTTTTATTTCAGTGAAATTCAAGAGGAAAACTGCTGTTCTGTAATACAGGTGGTATCCAACAGGAAATCCATGACTGGTAATTCCACATGGACCCTGCATGATTCATTTTTAATTGTTTGATTTTCTTTTCTTGCTGAGATCTTTCTCAATTTTTTGATCGTGTTCGTGCAACAAGCATCTTTGGGCTTATTTTCACAACAACATTAAAATAGCTAAAGTAAAGGAACATGTAGTATTTCCCACAGGGCCTCTTGTGCAGCGGTATTGTCCCTACCTCTCAGCCTGGAGACCCGGGTTCAAGTCTGTTCTAGAGATGTGGAAGAACATCTCTGAGCAGGTTGTTTAGAGAGTACATAAGGTGGTCAAAGTTTCAATGGGGGACAATTTTGAGAATAGTGACTATAATTCTGTAGGTTTTTGGTTACTTACAGATAAGGACAGTAGTGGACTTCAGATGAAGGTAAAAGTGAGGTCTGCAGATGCTGGAGATCAGAGCTGAAAATGTGTTGCTGGAAAAGCGCAGCAGGTCAGGCAGCATCCAGGGAACAGGAGAATCGACGTTTCGGGCATAAGCCCTTCTTCAGGAAAGGCCTGAAGAAGGGCTTATGCTCGAAATGTCGATTCTCCTGTTCCCTGGGTGCTGCCTGACCTTCAGATGAAGGTATTAAATTGGAGGAAGGCCAACAATAAATTAATTAGGCAAGAATTGGAGAATGTGAATTGGAAGCGGCTGTTTGAGAGTAAATCCACATTTGATATATGGGAGTCTGTAATCAACTGCTATTTAAGAGTGCAACCCAGGCTGAAAATGAAGGACAGGAATGGCAGGACTTGGGAACTTTGGATGATGGAAAATTATCAGCTTAGTACAAAAAAGGAAGCATACCTAAAAAACAACTTTGAAAAATATAGAGAAAATAAGGACGAGGTCAAACGGGGAATTAAGAGGGCTATAAAATGTCCTTGGCCATCAAGGATAAGAAAATCCCAAGGTACTTTATACATAGGTTATGAGCAACAGGGTAGCTGGGGAAACAGAAGGCCTACTCAAGGATAAAGGATGGAGGTTATATAAGGAGCTAGAGGAAATGGATGTGATCCTTAATGAGTACTTTATATCAGTATTTGCCAAAGAGAGACTTGAGAGTTGTTGAGGTTAGAGAAAGGCAGTTGAATACTCTCGGGCAGGTCAGCATAATGGAAGAAGAAATGTTGAGTTTCTTGAAATTTGTTAAGGTGGACAAGTCCCTAGGGCCAGGCAGGATGTATCCCTGGATACTGTGGGAGGCAAGGGTGGAAATAACTGGGGCCTGAACAGATATCTTTGTATCTTCTTTGGCCTCAGGCAAGATTCCAGAAGACTGGAGAATGGCCCATGTAGTTCCTTTGTTTAAAAAGGGAAACAGAGATAATTCAGGCAATTACAGGCAGGTGAGCCTGACATCAGTGGTGGGGAAGGTGTTGGAGAAGATAATGAGAGACAGGATTCATTTTGGAAGCAAATGGAATTGTTAGTGATAGGCAGCATGAATTCGTGCAGGGAAGGTCATGTCTCACCAATTTGATTGAGTTTACTGACGTAGTGACGAATGATTGATGAGGAAAGGGCAGTGGATGTTGACTACATGAACTTTAGTAAGGCATTTGATAAGGTTCCTCATGGCAGGCTGGTACAGAAGGTAGAGTCTCATGGGATCCAGAGTGAGCTGTCTAGATGGGTTGGTCATAGAAGACAGAGAGGAACAGTAGAGAGGTGCTTTTTGGAATGCAGATTAATAACTAGTGGTTCCCCACAGTGATCATTGCTGGAACCTTTGTTGTTTGTAATATGTACAAATGATATGGAGGAAAATGTAGGTGATCTGATTAGTAAGCTTGCAGATGACACCAAAGTTGGTGGAGTTTCAGACAGTGAGGAGGAATGTCAAAGGATACAACAGGACATATGTTGAAGACTTCAGCAGAGAAATGGCAGATGGAGTTTAATCTGGATAAATGTGAGATGATGCATTTTGGAAGATCACATTCAAGTGAAAATTGTATAATAAGTGGCAAAACCCTTAGCAACAGTGACATAAAGAGATCTGGGCCACTAATCCCTGAAAATGGCAACAGAGGTGAATGAGGTGGTCAAGAAGCTAAACAGCATGCTTGCCTTCATCAGCTGAGGCACTGAATATAAAAATTGGCAAGTTATGTTACAGCAGTTCAAAACTTTAGTTAGGCCACATTTGGAATGTTGTGTGCAGTTCTGATTGCCTCACTACCAAAAGGACATGGATGTTTTGGAGAGCGTGCAAAGAAGGTTTACCAGGATATTGCCTGCTTTTGGACGGTTATAGTGATGAGGGAAGGTTGGATAAACTCAGATTGTTTTCACTGGAAAGATAAAGGCTGAGGGGTGACATGATAGAGGTCAACAAAATTAAGAGAGGCATAGATAGAATGGATAGTCATAGGATTTTTCCCAAGGTAGAAAGGCCAACTACAAGAGGGCACAGGTTCAAGGTGAGAGGGAGGAAGTTTAGCAGAGAGGTACAGGGAAGATTTTTCACACAGAACACTGGGTACCTGGAACTCTCTGCCAGTGGACGGAGAGGAAGCAGCCATGTTAGCAATGTTTAAGGTGTATCTTGATAGATATATGAGTAAGAGGCAAACAGAGGGATAGAAACTGCACAAGGGCAATATGGAGCAGGTCTAAATAAGGATTAGGAATTGGCGCAGGCTTGATGGGCTGAAGACCCTGTTCCTATGCTGTATTGAATTGTATTGTGTTTTAATGATCCAATTTGCTTTGCCTTATTATAACCAAGATGTTATCTGCATCTTCTCTGGCAACTTAAATGACAGCACTGATCCTGTGATATTTGGAAATAAAAGCCATCTATGAACATACGTAAGATCATTTCCCAACAAAACGATTCTGAGCTGAAGTTCCTTGAATTATTGATTCGTAATGAAAATGGATTTTCCTGGAATCGTAAGCTCTCCACAAACTTCCGTATGCTGCTGATGCAGCACACCTTTGGTCTGCCATCTCTGTTTAACCTTGTTTTATGTTTTATAAATAAACATTTTCTATAAATAGTTAATTAAGTTCAGTGTTTTTAAAAATCTAACCTAATTATTTTAAAATCTTAATTTAATGAAGCATTAGTTATCGGTTCCCAGTTCAAATACATACTGAGCAAATTGTGAAGGCAGGGGAGGTCTTCCTTATGCCTCAGCATGGAATTGCCGCTTTCACCAAATTCTCACCATTTCACTCTTTTTAATGCATTCAATTCACACTGTGTGGTTACATGCTGTATCTGACAACATCAATCAATGGCAATGTTGATTTATTACTCGTGCTGTAATGTCTAAATGCTACTTTCTAATCGATGTCTAGTCAACCTCAAGCAATTGAACATGAAGTTAAATAGTTTGAAGGAGTTTCCCCACCAAACCATTTAAAAGGATTATGAAATTCTTATAGGACAGTTGCTGTATTTACGTCTTCTAATAGCTGGAACAATGCAAGCATTTTCAGAACTTTTCCTAGCATATTATGACAAATCCCAAAGTGATCAGTAAATGTAGATTCCCAGTGGCCAAATTAAAGGATTTTCATGATGGGATTTCAAGTTTTTACTATAGCAGACTTCTGCTGTAATGAATATACTAAAACAACATGATCTTTTACAGCCAGATAAATTCTAATTCCCAAACTGCTACTACAGTGAGGGTTACCTTGGAGACTCCATCACCCCCTCCCCCACCCCCAATCCCACCTCTGGCTAAAGCTAGTCAGATCTGTTTTACTTTTTGAGCCCTTTTGTTCTCTTTACCCCCTACTACACTCAGCTCTCATGTCATGATGCACCCTTTAATTTCTGTCCCCCTGGGTACATCACCACCTCAAATTTCATACCTGGGAACTTCATTCTTCGACTTTCCAACTCTCACTGGTGTCTCAAGTTTGACTTCTCTCTATGTCTGTCTTTACATTCTTTGCAGGACCTAATTGAAGCACACATCACTGCTTCCTTCTGAACAATTCATCCAAGTCTTGCCCAGATCATCCTACCAGCATGTGCAACCGGGAAGCTAATCTTCACTTTTCCTCCAGTCCCTTTCTATCATCCTATTATGGAGTCGTCATTTGAGTTTGCTGTCGATGCCCCTCTCCACCTCTGCCTCTATGATGTCTTCACTCATGACCAAAGCTATCCATGATCTTATTGTAGATGATCACATTGACATCACAGCACCTAAATAAGGGGTGATGGCACCTTCCCTCAAAGAAGTTTTCTGCCTGGTCCTTCCTTCAACAAGCAAAATTCTGGAAATCTGAAATAAAAGCTAAAAATGATAGAAATACTCAGCAGACCTAGTAGCATCTGTTGAGAGAAAAATGTAGTGTTGACATTTCAGATCAAGTGTGACCCTTCATCAGAGTGGACTAATTCTGCTGAGGCATGCTGAATATTTCCAGCATTTTCTGTTTTTTCACCTTTCCCTGTTTTCTTGTCCAGACCAATATGGTAGTGGTATGGCTCTTAACGACCAAATCACAATTTGTATATCCCCTACTTTTTTTCCACCTTCTCTTCCTTTGAATGTCTCACCTTGTTTCATCCCTCTTGGCTCTCATTTGAAATCTTTATTCTTTACAGTCCACGACATTACCATGCCAGTTTTCTAACTACTGCATTGTCACTTCCTTCCTCCCTAAGTCTGTAAACTGACTGACCTTTCATCCTTGATGAGCTCAACTTTCATATTCTCCCTCATCTGAGTCCATTCCCCCCCCCCCTTTAATCTCTGCTTGTTTGCAAACTTTCAACCTACATTCACCTCTTGTCCTTGCCATGCCCTCATGCTAATCATAGATAAAACTATTTCAATCACTTCTTTATATAGCTCTTAACCTCCATCCACATCCTCCTCACAACTCTACTTCTTCAATATTATCCCCGGGTAACAATTCTCTCCTAATTAATTTACCAACTCCCCTTTTACCATCCCTATCATCTAACCTTAGACCACTGCAGCTACCCATCTGCTCAGTTCCATCATCTCCACGTTGATACCTTTGACCCCAATAAAAGCCATTACATACTGTCATCCTGATCACTCCAGCAGAATGCCTTTCATCTACACCCTGTTAAGTTCAACAGATGCATACTTGTGTGTATGTGTGTTGGAGAACTGGCTTTCCTTGCTAGATCTAGCTGTGTCATCCTGGAATGCAAAGATAACTCTGACTGCCATCAAAGTGTTTCTCAAGAAAAGCCCTTGGTCCCTTGTGTTTTGCAAATTCCTGCTCCATCTCCTACCTCAACTTGCTCTCCAAACTCCTTGAAACTGCCAGTGAATCCTTCTAATCAGCTTTTTTGCCTTGTTAAATACCAAATTGACTCTTATCAAAGTAACAAAAAGTGCTTCTTCAGTGTGACTGTCCAAGATCTTCCTAAAGCACTGTACCAAACTGCTTCTGGATATCTCCATGCACTTTGACTCTGAGTGCAGGATCAGTGAATGGTTTTCTGGTATATGCAACACTTTGATCTGTACATCCATCAGAATTCTGCTGAATCCAGTCTAGTGTGAGACCATGTCCTCTGGGAGCTGGCATCCGTACTGTTCTTTCCTATGTGCATTTCCCCCTTTTTCCACACTTCTAAAATGTCAGCATCTGAGCTTGTGACGAAAAGTGATTTTTACCCTCCGTGCTTTCTTCCTCCTCCTCCTCTCCTGTCTGTGAAAGATCCAGTTGTTGAGAATTTGTTGTGCTATCTGGAAAGTGAGGAATGATTTCAGGTGAATATTGTACTGGCTGTTGGAAAACCAAATAGTTCATTAATGTTGACATTCCATTGAGCTCCATTCATTCTATTGATGTGACATAGTCGGACTCTAGACAGGGGGTTCTACACTAGCCTTTGTAGGGAACAATACTTTGTACAGCTCCTGGGAGTCCTGATAACTATGCCTGACTGATAGAGTCATTGTACTACTTGTTATCATGCAATAAACCAACTTGTTAATTAATACCAATGTTTCATGTGTGCCGTCCATATGGTTGTGTATCCTGTGCCACCGACCATTAGATGGACTTTAGACACAGGAAGTTGGTGGCAGTGAACTACTTGGAACAACTCTTGCTCTGAAACACATACAGAGGTGGCAGACATCATGAGGTTCCAGTACTGTCAACTGTGGTAATATTACACTGGAGGTTAGTCAATTCCTTTTCTGTGACATATTATCAAAGTTCATTGCAAAATCTCTCATTTTATAGGAAACAACTTGCCAAGTTGTTCTTCTTTAGTGAACGATTGGCATGTTCAGTGTTCTAGCCCACAATTGTTTGAGTTGGATCTTACAATTTTAGCCACTTGCATATACATGATTTTCATTGGATCGCCTTTGACGACCTGCGGTTTCAGTTTCTAACATCCAAGGTTCTAGAATCCCTTATCAACTCCCTCTATCTTTCTCTTCTCCAGTGAAGATGTTCCTTATAGCTAACTTGTTTAGCCATGCATTTGGTCAACTATCCAAATAGAATGTTATGGAACTCGGTTGAAATTTTGTTTGTGATGAATCTGAAAATATTTTGCAATGCTAAAGATACTAAATAACTAAGTTTTTAAGATGTCGTACTATAATTAGCTTTAGTATTTATGATTTAGAAAGTGACATTGTGAAGGGATCCTGTGCCTGATCACCATCCAGTGCTAAATACTTCAAAATGTCTGTGAATGAGAGTTATTCATGGATAAGATTAGACTCCCCTGAAATTCCTCCTCTCTGTATTCACAATGAATCAGAACCAAATATCTGGAGGCACTCAGAACTACCAGTGCTCTCAGGAGAGGAGTTAGAGAGCAAATGAGTCTTGCCACTTTTCAATAGGTGCTGTAGAGAGAGTTTGTGTTCTTGCATTCAACAGTGGAATGGATAAACTGCAATTTTTATGGAGGATTTTGGAAATTTAGAGAGACTCTGAAAGTTTTTGCTCAAAGCTTGCAATGAGGAAAGTAGTGAGACCATCAGCATTTTTGATGCAGCAAAATCTGACATCAAATTCTGAAGTTTGCATCTGTCAGTAAACACAGAAATGCAGAAGTTGATGTTAGAGATGTGCTACTGTTCTATAGGCTGTGCTATTTTTAACTTTCGCTGAAAGACTTGTTGAACTGAATAATGGCATGAATGTGCTATCCTTTACCACCAGGTTCATCACTAAAAGTAGCTGCGAGCTTCTAGGTAAGGTATCTTTCAAAATAAACTAGATGGGTACACTTAATCAGAGGTCATTAAATGTTCAGCACTGATGTTTATCCTTGGAATTGTGTGTTCTCTTCAAAATGATGAGAAAACAGAGTTATGAATGGATTATTTGAAATGGAGAAATGCAATGTAATTGGTGAGGATACTTTAATGTGACTGGTTGAAACAATTCCTTGTTCATGGTTGCCAGATATGCCCTGGAGAGATCACAATTAGAAAGATACTAGATTAATCGAAATTGCCACTCACAGGCCTGTGTGGCACGGTGGTACAGTGGTTAGCACTGCTGCCTCACAGCGCCTGAGACCCGGGTTCAATTCCCGCCTCAGGCGACTGACTGTGTGGAGTTTGCACGTTCTCCCCGTGTCTGCGTGGGTTTCCTCCCGGGTGCTCCGGTTTCCTCCCACAGTCCAAAGTGTGGACTTGTTGGGCCAAAGGGCTTGTTTCCACACTGTAATGTAATCTAATCTAATCTAATCTGTGGGCAGATGAGATTTTAGTGCATGGCAAGTCCTATTATTTTGCAGCTGAGAACAAAATCTGGGCCAGCAGATATTGGGAGGGGACCCATTATTTTGAAGTTTGTTTGTTATGATTAAGCCAATTGGAGCCATCTTGATCCCAAGGAGAAACAATGCTACCAGACTCTAATAAATGAAGCCATTCCACATACTTTAAGGTGGTCAGTTTCTTTATATAGCAATTTTGCTACAACTTTTTCCTTTGTTGCCAAAACTGGCTATAACATTTTCTCCAAATTGACATTGAAAGAGTGAACATAAATATGAACTTTTCATTGTTCTAATTTTAAAATAACTTGGCAAGATTCAAAGGTGATTACTCCGGATAAAGGTTTATTTACTATTTTAAAGCCGATGTAGCTATCAGGGGACTAGTTTCAATTAATCCAAATTTTAGAAAAAGGGATTCAAACTGGCATCAATTTAAGAGGTGTTGGGGACACAGCAGTCACACAATAGAATAACAGACAATGAACCAAGAGGCGCGTGTCAATGAAAGAACAGTTAATCTGAATTGCTACATTCTTCAGACATGGGAGTGAGAACAGTTACCAAGAAATTGAGTGCCAGTTTATTCTTTCATAAAATTGCATACACACTGAAAGTGTTCCAACACTAAGGCCAGAACTTATTAATTGACAATGAAATCACTCAATTAATATAAGATGCATCTTAACAAGAGGAAATAAATTTATTAAATCTCATTTTATTAATGCATCAGGTATAATAGGAAGTAAAGGCTTCTGAGACTGCAAAAAAACTTATAATTTAATATTATAGTGTTAGTGAGTGAATTTTGTGGATAAATTACTGAGAACCAGAGAAAAAATAATTAACATAGAACTGTAAAACCGCAAAATGAAAAAATCTAAGTTATGTCAGAAATTTACTTCAGTAAGAGGAATGGCTACTAACCAAATTTGATTTTGTTTATCATTACAGTTCATGTACTTATTGAAAGATTCTTTCTATATTTAACATTCCATAAATTCATGTGGCTTTTCAATGAACTTTTTTTGTAGCTGCCAAAAACAAACCACTTTGAGGTGTTTATTGAGAAGCAGTTGACGTTTCATCAGTGATACTTACTGACTTACGTTTTGACTGTGGATGCAGATAGTAAGCATTGATATGAAGCATGGAGACATGTAATTATTTTGATTTGAGTTAAGCAAATGCTTATGGCTAAAGATTGAGATTAGAAGCTGGCATGAAGTAGATGACTTTTTCTGAAGGTATGAGCAAAATCTCTTAAAATGTAACAATTGAAAACTGTCATCAACATTTTTTTTAAAAAGAATTATGAAGCTATGTTGTTATGTTTTGATAGATTTAATACATATTATGAAAAGCATTTCTGTATTTGCTCTGTATACAAACAATTGAGTATGGCTAAGGCTTTGGACCAGTAACTCCTGTTTTTTAAGCTATCAATCTAGATCTGTAAAGGCCTCCTTTTGGCAGAAACCAATGCTGAATCTGTTGTGTCTGTAGACACCATAGTCAGTGTTTACTAAGAACAAATGAGATTGAATTTACAGGCTTAAAACTTGGCGAGGTTGATCCTGGTTCCAGATTCTATCTGGCTTTCGAGAACAGAATCCTTGTAGTTCCTGTAGTTTATGTAAGAAGTTAATGGCAACCTGGTTTATACAGTAGTGATCTTCCTTCAACCTGATCCTTATCCACATTGGTCTCTCTGGTATCTTGGAAGGTATGTGGGAGACTCAGAAACTGAGTATAACCTCCTATACATACTTGTTCAAAAGACTCCTACCAGTGTGTAGAGTTGTGAACCAGTAATGAAGAAAGGCCAGAATGATATTGTCTTTCTCCAAGAGGACCTATTCAGCATCACCATGAAGGTGAACTGATAATCTGTACAAAATTGTGTGATTCAGTGAAGTCCTTGAAGAAGTCATTAGTGAACAGCAGGACAGTATTTGAGATGACCATCTCAAGAATGCCATGTGTGGTGAAAATCTCTTTAAGTGTAGTGATAATTGGTGAAATGGGGACCATATTGTTCCTTGACCTCCAGACAGCAATATTTAATCAACCATAATGAGGAAATCTTTACCTTTAAAGACTAATAGATACATCCAGAGATAAGAGGGGAAGATCAATGTCTATGACTATGACAATACCGAGGATTTCTTGGATTCTTGTCTATGGATAATTGTTAGCAATTGTCAATGTCAAGTTTACTCATGACATATAATAGATTTGGAAACTGTACAGTAATGTAGTATGATTCTATGTTAATGAAGCTGACAATAAGCAAAACCCCCCATTAATAGGTCTCAGCAGCCGCTGGAAAGAATAGGAGCCCACAGTAGGGCAGAAAGAGGTGAGATATGTGGTGGGCTGCCCAACATTCGGCTCTTCATCCCTATGAGAAGATCTTGGCCCTGACTACTCAGAGTGACCAACTGATCATGTCAGAGCCCCTAGACTGATATCTGAGAAAAGGGAGGGATTGAGTGAAATGAAAGTCAGTGCATAATTATTCATGCTGATGTTGGTGAGGAAAGTGTTCTGAGTGAGTGAGCAAGCAGGGCAGATACCATGCAAGGTCAGGATAGAATGGGTATGGGTGGGTGAGAACAAGTGAGGGAAGGCAGTGCATGTAATAGTGAGAGTGGTACAGCATTAGCCTTAGTGGGAAGTGGGTGCATTAGCAAAGATAGAATGAATGCAAGGAAGCAGAGAGAAGATTGCCCTGGTCCATTGGACAAAGTTGTTGACCATCTTTCTTCATTTCCAAGCATTCCCCCAGTTTGCTGAGGCTGACTCAGGTGGCAACTTGGATCAGTTTGGTAGGCTGTCATTGTATGACATCCTCCCCTCTTCCAATCCTAGCAGGAAGGGTTTGGCTCTGCTCTGCGGCATCCCAGCCACCTGGATCTCAAGGTGCCTATCCATAAGTGTAGTGCTCATTTCATTTATCTACCACAGAGAGAAAATTTTGGGAATTTTGGAGAGCATCTCCAGACTGTGACAGTACTGCTCGGGTCACAATGACCTTTTAAAGTGGGCACAAGAATGCCATTTATTCTAGGTTATCCCTTCAGTGGTGAGTTTTTCTTGGTACAAGGTGTGGTAGAATCTAGCTAGCATCGAACGAGACAGGCATCATAGAGTGTGGTAGACAGTTAATGAGGTGAATTTGGAACAAAAGTGTAAGAAAACATTCTGGGCCTAATGTACAGAAACACTGCACAAACCTCAATCAAATTGACACCACCAAAAAAAAGTAACATAGTACGTAAGGTATGATTTGTCTGGATAGCACACAAACTAATTCCTTTCACTGTATCTCAGTACTTGTGAATAATAAATCAAATCATGTCTTCAATGTCCTTTGATTTACCAGACCACCAGATAGAGTTATGAACTTGTGCCTGGCACTTGGAAATAACCAAGTAAACATTGGAGAATGTCCATCCTGAGGATGCTGAGAATAACAAAGTGGTTGTTACAGACTAAAGCAATTGTTCAGAAGACTTAGCTGGTAGCATCGCTTAGAGAAAGGTCTTAGAATGCAATCAGTGGGAATATATGCTGGCTATTCCATGACTCAGTACTATTATATGGATACACATTTCGTGACCTTTCTGAAATGTATGAACTTTTTCCAAACTGGGTCAGTGGTTGCCAGGAGGAACTTGGTTGACAAATACATTTAAGACTCCACATCTTCAACATGTAAACATTCTGTTTAGACAGTCCCCCTCCCCCCCCAAAAAAACAGGAGATGCAGGAAAAAGCATCAGACATGGTCTGCAGTTTGCCTTGGATATACTGTGTGGTAGGGTCAAACTGTGTAAGTCTTAATCAGAATCTGTCATTGGGATGGCATTTTTTGTTCGATCCTTAGTGAAGAAAGGTTGATCTGGATCCATTGAAGCTCTCTCATCCTGCAATTAATTGCATTGTATTTCTGTAAGGAATCTGCCTCATAGGTTGACCCTACTGTCATGTGGGACAAAAGAAGGTTGCTTCTTAAAAAATTCTGAAGAATGAAGATGGACTACTTCAGCGTATGCCTTATAAGCCTCAAGCTGAGCCTATAATATTGATTGTAGACAATAATCTAAATGACTGCGGACAAAAAAAAATGTCTTACCCCTGCTTGGTACAGGCAATAAAGGTTATATTCAAACCTGAATCTTGATGGACGCTATCTTTACCAGCTGATATATAACACGGTCAAACAACACATTTATTTTGTAGATAAAATCCATCTTATTGCTTAGAATTACTAAAAAAAAAGTGTTTTGACATCAGTCTGAGACCAATAACTGCAATAGCCTTGAGAACAATCATCGCATAGTCTGAGCTTTGGTGGCAGAACACTGATTAGAAAGTGATGTTTCCCTTGCTGACATCAATTTCTGTTGAGAATTTTATCATTCTGTATGTTTTATTTTAAGATGGCTCTTTTTTCCTAACTTTTTTTTGTGTGGCCTGCCTGGTTATTGCCCATTAAATTCTCATCCGAGGCAGTGAGCATCTACAGTTTTCTAAACTTTCTGGCTTTGAACTACTTCACACAGCACAATAAGATATCAAGGGGACTTGTGGTTTTCCTTAAAGAATATAAAACGTTAATTTCCTGTCCCCCAGGTTGTGAGGCACATTGTAGAGACTGTTTTTAGAAGCCGCATGTCAGTCTGCTAATACTGTGCAATGCTCAATGATTCATTCTCTCTCTCTCAAAATAAATGTTGGAGTCAATTAAATAAATTTTTATTGAACTGATATCGTTGTCCAACTATAAATGTTTTTGAAATATAAACTTCTACAAAGTTATAGGTACTTTATATTTTGAACATTTGAACTTCTACAGTTTATTAATAGTACGGGTTTCAGCATTAATTTTAGAGCAATATGATATTTGGTGTCTCAATTATGTCATTTGCAGTGAATTTGAAAAGCCTACTGTAAAACTGTCTCTCATGTAACTTTGGCATTTAACCAACCAATTCAAAAGCATTTGCACTGTGGGATTAACATTGGAAATAAAACAGCTGGAATTATACAGTGGTGATCTACCAGCATCTGAAAACTGGACAGGTTTGGTGATGTTCCCATGCTTTGGAACAATTGGAGTGGATTTAAACTCGATTGGCAGGGAGATAGGATCCTGCCAAGTAATTCAGGGAGGGGGAGAAGCTGAGACGAATTTAGAAATTAAAACATGAGTAAGTGGGTCTGGAAGGCAGAAGAAGTATAAAGTAGGTAAGAAAAACGTGACTGTGGCAAGACTAATTTGAATATATTTTAATGCAAGGAGCCGAGGGAACAGGATGGATGAACTGACAGCACAGATAGGCTTGTAGGAAAATAATATCACAATTACAGAATCATAGAATTTACAGCACAGAATGAGGTCATTCAACCCATCGTTTCTGTACTAGTTCCTAAAAGAGCTATCCAGGTAGTCCCACTCTCTTGCTCTATCTCCATAGCCCTTCGTCACTTTCAAATATATATATATATCCAGCTCTCTTTCGAAATGTCCAGTGGAATCTGCCTCCATCACTCCCCCAGGTAGTGCATTCCAAATCTGAACAACTCTGTGTAAAGATGTTTCTCCTTATCCCACTCCTAGCTCTCTTGCTGACAGTTTTAAAATTGTGACTTCTAGTTACTGATGAACCAACTAATGGAAATAATATCCTTCTTTACCCTGTGAAAATTGTTCATAATTTTGAACACTTCAATATGGTCATCTTTTGATTTTCTCTATTCTGTGGAGAATAAGCCCAATCTCTCTAATCTTTCCTTGTATCTTAAATTCTTAATATTGTTTGAAGTAAATATCATTTGAACTCTCTCAAGGGCTTTGACATCTTTCCTTAATGAGATGCCTGGAACTGAATACAATACTCCAAATGTGGTGTGACCTATGATCGGTAGATGTGTAGTGTCACTTTCTTGCTTTTATACTCTGTGCCTCTAATTATAAACCCAAGGATCCTATAAGCCTTCTTAACAATTGTTTTGACTTGCCTGGCTAACGTCAAAGCATCATGCTCATGGTCCCTCCGCTCCTGTGCTCCCCTCAATGTTGTACCATTTAGCTTGTATTGTACCTTGTGTTTCTTCAACCAAAATGCATTTCTTCACATTTCTTTGCATTGAAATTCATTAGCTAGGTGTCTGCCCATTTGGCCAACTTGTCTATATCCCTCTGAAGTCATTCAGCATCATCCTCACAATTTACTACTCTCCCTAGCTTAGTATCATCTGCAAATTTAGAGATTTCTCCCTCAACATCCACCTCCAAATTGTTTATATACATTAGACAAACCAAGGGTCCCAACACCAATCCATGGGGAACATCACGTCTGACTCTTATCCAATCTGAGAAATGCCCATCGACACCTACCCTCTGTTTCCTATCTTTTAGTCAACTTATAAATCCACGCTGCCAAGAACCCACCAAATAGGATCCTGTTTTGGTAGCTAATCTGCCATGTGGCATCATATCAAATGCTTTCTGAAAGTCCAAATATATATCTACCCTCATCCATTACCTATATCACCCATCAAAGAACTCAATTAAATGTATCAGACATGACCTGCCTTTCACAAAGCCATGTTGATTGTCTAGTATTAACTTATTTTTCTCTAAATGCATATTTACCTTATCCTTATTATGGCCTCCATCACATTTCCTATTATTAATCTCAAGCTGGCAGGTCTGCGGTTTCCTGTGTTATCCTTTGTCCCTTTATTAAATTACAGTGTCACATTTGCAGTCCTCCACTCCCCTGGAACTAATTCTGTGTTCAGAGAGTCCTGGAAAGTTTCTGTTACTGGCTCTGTGATTTGCTCCCTTAACTCTCTCAGCATTGCAAGATGCATACCATCTGAGTCTGGTGAATTCTCTACCTGAATTGTTGCCATCCTTTTAGCACCTCTTCTTTACCTATAACTGCTCAACACCCATGTTTTCAGCTAGGTCACTTACTGTGACATGGATGAAAGACGGGCAGCTAAACATTCCCGAATCTAGAGTATGCAGATGAGGTAGAGCGGGTAACAGAGGAGAAGGGAAGTTCACAATACAGATGAAGAAGTCAATTATAGCATTGGTAGGAGTGGATGATATCTTGGACAGATCATGAAGTGTGGTTGTATGGGCAAAAAGTGTGCTATATTTCCCATCCTCCTCTCCCCCCGCCCAGGCCCACTAAACATTTAAGGAGAGATAGATTACCACATTTCAGAGAAATGGTAGGGGATTTTAACCATGCAAATATTAGCTGGATTGCTTCTCGTGTGAAAGATCAGGAAGGAAGAAATTAGGAGAGTTTTTTTAACCAATGCATAAAAAGTCTAAAAAAGCAACTAATATTCTGGACCTAATATTTAGAAATGAGACCGGGAAGGTAGAAATTAACAGTGAGGGAACATTTTCGAGATGGTGATCATAATACAGTTAGATTTAGGATAGTTATGTAAGAGGATAGTGATGGCTGAGAATGAAGGTTTTAAATTGGGGGAAGGCTAAGTAAAATACAATAAATGAAATTACTAAGATAAGATGCAATTTGGCTCAAGTGCGCTGGAATCATCTACTTGCAGATAAAGCTGTGTCAGAGCAATGGGAGACATTCAAGGAGAAATTAGCGAGAGTACAGGTCTGATATGCTTCCATCAGGTCAAAGGATGGGACCAAGACCAGAGAATCCCAGATGTCAAGGGTCAAGAAGGTTAGGATTAAGCAAAAACAGAAGCTTGTGACAGATACTGAGGGCTGAATGCTACAGAGTTGCTAGAGAAGTATAAAAACTGCACGGGAAATTTCGAAAGGAAATTATTAAACAAAGTGAATATATAGGAAAGCATTGTGAATGAGGGAAAATCAAAAGTTGCTTTTGAATAAGTAGTCAGACAGTAACGAGGAAACAGTAAACCATATTCATCATTTGTGTGTATGTGGAAGAATGAATATTAATGAATGAGTATGAATATCCTTAAAGAATATTTTGTGTGGTCTACACAAGGGAAATGGATAATGCGTGTATAGTCTTGGTATAGAACTATGAAATATTAGGAAAATTGAGGGCGGGCAGTGAGAAGATACTAGCAGCTATAGCAGCCTTAAAAGTGGATGAAATGTATCTCTGGTAGTGAGGGAGCCAAGAGAGAAGATATCAGGGTCCCTAGCAATGATTTTCAAATTCTCTTTGGTCACAGGTGAGGTTTCAGAGAACTGGAGGACTTCTAATCTTGTCCACATTCCTGATGAAGGGCTTATGCCTGAAACGTCAATGCTCCTGCTCAGATGCTGCTGGCTTGCTGTGCTTTTCCAGTGCCACATTTTTCAATTCTGATCTCCAGCACCTGCAATCCTCACTTTCTCCTTGTACTTTCCAGGGTCTTACCATTAGTAATATTATTCCCTTACCTTGTTAGCTCTTCCCTAGCACATTACCTCGTCCTTACTCAGATGAATTCAATTTGCCACTGTTCTTCCCTCCTGGCCAGTCAGTTGATATCCTTCAGTGGTTAGTGACTATCATCCTCACTATTTACCATTCTACTAGTTTTTATGTGATCCACAACTTCTTGATCATTCCTATTGCATTTAAGTACAGATCATTAATGCACACCACAAAAAGCAAGAGCCACAGCACTGAGCCCTACAGAATCTTCTTGGAAACAGAATTCCTGTCACAGAAACATCCCTGTACGATCACACTCTGCTTTCTGCCAAATTTGGATCCAACATGTCAGTTTTTACATGATTGACGGATCTGCCATGAAGATCATTTTCAAAAGCCTTGCTAATGTCCATATAGACCACTTAAAATGTATTCCTCTCATCAGTAATCTTAGTTTGCTTGCCAAAACATTTGATCAAGTTTGTCAACATGATCTTCCCTTAACAAATCCATGCTGACTATCCCTAATTTTTCTGTGTCTCCAAGTGAGATGTATTGAGTCCCTCAGAATTCTATCTGACAACCTTCCCATACTGTTTAGCCTGTTATTTCCTGGTCTATTCCTTCCTCCCTTTGTTAATAATGGGGCGATATTAGAAGAAAGCACAGCAGGTCAGGCAGCATCTGAGGAGTAGAAGAATGCGTGAAACTTTGATTCTGCTTCTCAGATGCTGCCTGACCTGCCGTGCTTTTCCAGTGCCATACTTTTCGACCCTGGAAAGTACTGAACATCTGAGAGATATCAATGTGCATAGCCACAGATTGCTTCAGGCATTAAGGAATGTTGATGAAGGTAGCTGAGAAGGCAGATGGGATGCATGTTGTCATTAACCAAGGCATAGAATGCAAGAGTAAGATGTTCATGCTGGAACTGTGTATAATGTTAGGTCATAACTGGAATACCGCATGCAGTTTTGGTCACATTGTAGGAAAGATATGATTGTACTAGAGAGGATGGCAGAGGAGATTTGACAGGATGCTGCCTGGGTTAGGGGATCTGGCTGTGAAGAAAGATCAGATAGGCTGGAGTCATTTTCCTTGGAGCAGCAAAGGTTAAGAGGTGACCTAATAGAGGTATGTAATACTATGAGGGACTTGGGGTGGTTAGGAAAGCAATTTTTTCCATTAGTTGGGTGTTAAAACTAGGGATCATAGATTTACATTAAGAGGTAGAAGACTAAGAGGAGATTAGAATTTTTTTTTCACTCTGAAGGTGTTGGACCTCATTGCCTGACAGAGTTATTGTGTCATAAACTCATGAAACACTTAAGCAGGCTTAAGCTATTCATTTCAGTTGTCATAGCCTGCAGGATTATGGGTCAAAGCTGCCAAATGACATGAGTGTAGTCAGAGCTTGGTTGACCATCATGGACTTGACCTGAAACAGCCTCCCTCTGTACTGGAAATGTCTGAGAGTCTACTGTACTATTACTGTTGCACTTTAGGCCATAACTCAGAATAATTTGTGAACTAAGAATTTATATAAACTTGAATGCAGCCCTCTTTTAATGTCAAATTGTAAAGGCAACTTGTTACTTTTTCTGTGTTTTTGATTGTGGAATGTAATAGGGAAAGGGCTGTTTTAAAACCAGGATTGTGGGAGCAATTGCTGTACTTTTCATAAGCATGTTACTGAAACTCATTGTAAATCATGTTTGCATTGCTGCTTTGTTTAATTAGTGGGAGAAAGTGTTCGCAGGTGATCGGTCATCAGGGGTGTATGCACAAGTTGAGATTTGTCAGCAACAAGTAGCCAATTGGCTTGTGAAGTTGTGTCCATGGTGGCTCAGTGTTTAGCACTGCTATGTCACAGTGCCAGGGATCTGAGGTCAATTCCCACCTTGGGTGATTGTCTGTGTGGAGTTTGCACATTCTCCCTGTGTTTGTGTGATGCACAAGTTGAGATTTGTCAGCAACAAGTAGCCAATTGGCTTGTGAAGTTGTGTCCATGGTGGCTCAGTGTTTAGCACTGCTATGTCACAGTGCCAGGGATCTGAGGTCAATTCCCACCTTGGGTGATTGTCTGTGTGGAGTTTGCACATTCTCCCTGTGTTTGTGTGGGTTTACCCTGGCTGCTCCAGTGCACATTCTCCCTGTGTTTGTGTGGGTTTACCCTGGCTGCTCCAGTTTCCTCCCACAATCAAAAGATGTGCAGGTCAGGTGAACTGGTGAACCAGCCATGCTAAATTGCTCATAGTGTTAGGTGCATTAGTAAGGGTTAAATTTAGGGGAATGGGGCTAGGTGGGTTGCTGTTCAGAGGGTCACTGTGGCTTTGTTGGGCCAAATGGCCTGTTTCCACACTGTAGGTAATCTAATCCAGTTTTGAATGACAAAGCTTTTGTCAGGCTGATGGCCTTTCTAATGGGCTACTGGGTAGCTGAACAGCTTGTGGGTGTGACTCAGATCAACAGAACCCTTTGGAAAGGAAGCTGGTGTTGTTTCTCTCCAGTAAGATACTTGAAGTCTGAAGAAAGCCAGTTTATTTTCTAACCTGTTGCTGTCATCTACGCATTTAATAAGTAATTAAAGGATTTTGCAGTTAATGTACCAATCGCCTGTACATTCTGCAAAGAAATGTAAAGTGCCTGGAGAAGAGAGATTGAAGAACAATAAGTCCTAGCAAGCAAAAGGCTAATTTCAATGAACGTTGCCGTCTGGGGCTTCTGAATTTGTTTTCCCCATTTTTTCCCCCTCCATCCATAGTACCATTTTTTTGTGTGTAAGGACCTTTAGAAAAGGTTAGAATTTAAAGAGTAGAGTTAAATGTTGACCAGATCATGGTTCTTTATTTGTGGTGAGAAACCAATTATTTGTAATAAATGACAGTTTCTGTTAAGTACAAAAACTGGTCCATGTTTTTGATAGCCTGGCTCTATCAAACAGACAAATTAAAGTTTTTATTATTTTGATAAGTATTCTGGGAAAAAGAGCTTGATTACCAGCACACTACCCCAGTAAATCATGACAAAATGCTTTAATCTAAAAATTGAAGTGCTCCTTTTAGTGTTCAGGATGCAAAGCTGTTTTGAAATGCAAACATAAGAGATGCCAATTCGTTTAACCTGATAAATGACATTTTACAATAGGGTGCAATTTTTGAGTAATTTTAGATTAGCCATGTTAAATGTATTGCGCTTAAGAGGCAAAATATGATATTGGACCTACAGTTCCTGAAGCTGTTCATCCATCACTGGGATTTTCCTTGTGTCATTTCTGATGTAAAATTAGCAATAGAGCTATGATTGCTGTATTGAAATCATAACTCCATTGTCATTGTTTTGTGTGACTGGTAGAAAATAAAGGATATGGATTTTGGTATTGTTAATTATTGGAATGAACATGTGCCATGAAAGTGATTCCATTGTTTCAAAGCATGTTGGTTTAGTATTTCATAGATCAAAAGACTGTGTGTATTTTGCACGTGCCCCAGACAGTCACTCAACTTGTGAAGAATCAATATAATGGTTTTCAAACAGCTTACTTTTTCTCTGGCATTAGTCTAGCATTCTTCTTCTTTCCCACTTTTAAACATTTAACTTCGGTTTTGTACTAACTTCAATTTACCCTATTTCTTTCTGTTTCCTTCTGTATCCTATTGTATTGTTGGCTGCAGAGATATACCTTTGGGCATGATGTTCATTAAGTCTCAACATGCTCACCAACTTGCAGCACAAATTTGGTACGATTTGAAATGTGAGGTTAAAATGTCCTAGTTCACTGTGCTATTTCAGCAAATCCTGTGCTATTTTGTTCAGTTTTCTAAATGTTTGGAATCCATTGTATGTGTATTCCAACTAGTTAGCAATCGAATAAAGTCTCCATTAGATTGTGGTAAGTTTGTCAATGCAATTTACCTGAAATTGCTTGAATTGGCACACAGAATCAATAGTCAAATGTAAATTTCACCCAGCATAATTGTGCTTCTGCCTGTTTTAAAAGATAATTACACTGGAATCCAGCCTCACCCACAAAAATGGCCATGTCATCACATGAAATTAATTTGCACGGCAAGTTTCCATCAATTGTGGCTGTTTTGCAGGCCTTGAGGAGGCTCTTAAAATTAACCTTTTATTGGCTCACTGATAATAATTAGCATGTTTTAAAATATTTCATCTATAAAATGTATTTAATTTCAAAGTTTGGGAGAAGATTTGTAGCTTGGGTGCTCGTTGTTGTGGTTCTGTTCGCCGAGCTGGGAGTTTGTGTTGCAGACGTTTCGTCCCCTGTCTAGGTGACATCCTCAGTGCTTGGGAGTCTCCTGTGAACAAAGTTTTACATGAATTCATGTAAAACTGTTATCTCACTTTTTAGATTAGAATCAATCTAAACATTATGGCATTGACAGAGAACACAGGAGGCTAACACCTTCAACATATTGTCTAGCTATCACCCATTGTTACAGCTAACCTGAGAATGCAACTTTTAAAAAAAAAGGTTTTGTGATTTACACATGGAAGAAGTGAAACTATCACTGTATTCTAACAGATGAAAGACTCAACAGACAATCAAGGTATTTTTCAATGTATAATTTCAGTTACATTACACTGTAAATTTTTGCTATAAATTTAGGGTGGCACGGTAGCACAGTGGTTAGCACTGCTGCCTCACTGCGCCAGAGACCCGGGTTCAATTCCCGCCTCAGGCGACTCTCTGTGTGGAGTTTGCACATTCTCCCCGTGTCTGCGTGGGTTTCCTCCGGGTGCTCCGGTTTCCTTCCACAATCCAAAAATGTGCAGGTTAGGTGAATTGACCATGCTAAATTGTCCGTAGTGTTAGGTGAAGGGGTAAGTGTAGGAGTATGGGTCTGGGTGGTATACGCTTCGGCGAGTCTGTGTGGACTTGTTGGGCCGAAGGGCCTGTTTCCACACTGTAAGTAATCTAATCTAATCTAAAAAAAATTCTGTGCCTTAGGATTGAGTTCTCCACTATCACCTGATGAAGGAGCGATGCTCCGAAAGCTAGTGTGCTTCCAATTAAACCTGTTGGACTATAACCTTATTCGGAGATGCCGGTGTTGGACTGGGGTGTACAAAGTTAAAAATCACACAACACCAGGTTATAGTCAAACAGGTTTAATTGGAAGCACACTAGCTTTCGGAGCGACGCTCCTTCATCAGGTGATTGTGGAGGGCTCGATCGTAACACAGAATTTATAGCAAAAATTTGCAGTGTGATGTAACTGAAATTATACATTGAAGAATTGATTGTCTGTTAAGCCTTTCATCTGTTAGAATACAGTGATAGTTTCACTTCTTTCATGTGTAAATCACAAAACCCTTTTTTTTTAAAGTTGCATTCTCGGGTTAGCTGTTAACAATGGTGATAGCTAGACAATGTGTTGAAGGTGTTAGCCTCCTGTGTTCTCTGTCTATGACCTGATGTTTAGATTGATTCCAATCTATAAAGTGAAATAACAGAGTTTTACATAAATTCATGCAGTTTTTGAGCTCAGAGTTCGACATGAATCTATGTGGCTTTTGACTATAACCTGGTATTGTGAGATTTTTAACTTCACAGAACTTGTTTGCATTTTAACTCTTTCTTTGCAAAAGATGGATTGAATTTACCAGCTGAGGAGCAATGTAGTTGGTAGAATTTAGTGGCAATTGACAGTTAACGTTCTATCCTTAAGGGTGGCAGTTTAACACCCCCTCCAAACCCGCAGGCTGATTGACAGCATTTATTACACAAAATCTCCATATGGCCTATGGCATCCTTATATTGGTTTAAAAAAAAGCAATGGCAGCAGATTAGACCCACACGCGGTCTTTAATTAAGTACTTCAAGGCCTCAACTAGCCTTTCGAGGGAAGGCTGATCTTGATCTTCCCAATCCATAATTTGTGGTGGGGGGGTGGTTGGTGGAAAGAAGAAAGTTAGGAAGATGACACTGTTCGCTACCTCATTTGTTCCTGCATAACTCAATGCCCTTCCCAACTTCCAACCCACTCCCAACGTGATCAGTTAACTTTTACTCAATGTAAGGTGATTCAGTAGTTCGCACTGCTGTCTTATGTTGCCAGGGACCCGGGTTCAATTCCAACTTCAGGTGACTGTCTGTGTGAAGTTTGCATTCTCCCTCTGTCTGCTTGGGTTTCCTCTGGGTGTTCTGGTTTCCTCTCACTATCCAAAGATGTGCAGGTTAGGTGAATTGGCCATGCTAAATTTCCCATAGTGTTCAGGGATGTGTAGGTTAGGCGGATTAGTCAGAGGTAAATGTAGAATAACGGGGAATGGGTTTGGGTGGGATACTCTTCAGAGGGTCGGTGTGGACTTGTTGGGCTGAAGGCTGTTTCCACACAGTAGGGATTCTATAAAAAGAATTCTATAATGTGATGCTACTTAATACTAAGTGATTCATATCTGAAGCAAATTTTACATTAAAAAGCATTATGTAAAATTTGGTCCTTTTAAAATGTTGATTATTTTAATTTCTTTGCCTTTAATCCTTGGAGGTTAGAATGGGCTTCGTAAAGAAAAAAGCAATTACCTCAAAATAAGTTTCCGTAACTCTGCTTGAAAATATAATGAACTGATTACTAAAGGTTTACATGGGCGGAGAGTAAACAGATGTTCAGTAACTTGATCTCCTACAGCTCTGAAAACATGCTTTCAGAGCTAACCCCAAGATTAGCCGCGTCCTCATTTCCTACAATAACCAAAAACAATATATGCATCTTAATTTCTTTCTATCGTACACTTCAATCCTGTTGCATATGAAATTAATTTGATTTATCAATAATTTCTTCTGATTGCAATGTAATGACATTGACCCTTGTTACACAAACTTTAATATCATTTAATGCATTATGTATGTACCTTGTGGTTGCTGCATATTAATATTGTTTTGTTTCTAAATGGAATAGAAAAGCTGTGCATTTTGCCAGAGTATGCAACCTACATTCTGCACATCCTATAGAGAGAACAATGGAGATTCGTTTCCCCAGAATAACAAAATAATAAAGCCCAACTCTGATGAGCTGTGTCCAATTTAAACTTTTGCCAACCTCCCTTAACATTTTCAATGGACTATCCAATAAGTAACTAAACAACATAGTTCAGAGAGATCTTCAGGCCTGTACTGAACTGTTTTCAGCAAAAATAGCAGTTGGTGTCTACAACTGACTGCAAAAGGTCATTGGGAGTTCAGAGAGAACAGTAAGGATTCTGATTCCTACTTGCTATCTGATGACCCCTTGTAGCTGTGCATGTGAGTGGGTGTCAGTATCAGAGAGAAAGTGAGGACTGCAGATGCTGGAGATCAGAGTCGAGAGTGTGATGCTGGAAAAGCACAGCAGGTCAGGCAGCATCTGAGGATCAGGAGAATTGGCATTTTGGGCATAAGCCCTTCATTACGAATTCCTGATGAAGGGCTTATGCCTAAAATGTTGATTCTCCTCCTTGGATGCTACCTGACCTGCTGTGCTTTTCCAGCACCACACTCTGGATGTCAGTATCAAGCTTGGCTATGATCCTTGTGATGAAATAGTCCAAAATCAAGCATTTTCAATGCATACTCATAATCATAGCCACTTGGTTAGTGCACTGAAAGGCACCTACTCTAATAAAACTGCATCTGAAAAGAGTCAGCTTGGAAATTGTATAGTATAATGAACTCATTACATAATGGAGGGGTAGGAATGCCAATAGGAAAATAAAACTTTTAATCTTGCAGCCTATTTCAGCTATGATCTTCATTCTGTCAAATGGCTACCCTGAATAATTCAGCAAAGGGTGTTAATATTTCTACTTTAAATGAAAATAACTACTTAAAAATCATGCTAAATCCTCTGATATCCTCAGAATAATATTTAGTTTGTCTAAGAAGTGCGTCAAATATGTCAACTACAGGCCTTGTAAGAATAAAGACATGGACTAAAATGTATCTCAAGTTTCTGAATATTCCAGAGCTTTTTACATTGTTATTCAAATTTAGCTGGTTGAATTATTGCTACTTGAGTCAATATGTTTTACGTATGTGATGACCAGACATATACTACTCATGAGCATAGGCAAATTAGAGCAAAGAGACAGCAAAAGCTCTGCATTTCAAAAGAAACTTACTTTTTAATGTGAACTGAATACATTGTGGGTGGCACAGTGGTTAGAACTGCTGCCTCACAGCGCCGGAGACCCGGGTTCAATTCCCGCCTCAGGCGACTGACTGTGTGGAGTTTGCACGTTCTCCCCGTGGGTTTCCTCCGGGTGCTCCCACAGTCCAATGATGTGCAGGTCAGGTGAATTGGCCATGCTAAATTGCCCGTAGTGTTAGGTAAGGGGTAAATGTAGGGGTATGGGTGGATTGCACTTCGGTGAGTCGGTGTGGACTTGTTGGGCCGAAGGGCCTGTTTCCACACTGTGATGTAATCTAATCTAATCCTATTTACTGTAAACAGGCTAGACGTTTCCTATGAGATATATCTGTCGTTTGCCATCTCTGCTGCACTGTGAACCATGGTGGTTCAAGCCTGGGTTTGCAACTGATCATGAGTATTAGACTGAGATGAAAAAATATCTTGTACATTTACTTCTGCTTTGCATGTAGGTTTGAGAAAATTGTCACCAGTGTTTCTAGATTGTTTGGAAGTTGTTTGCTTCTTCTTTGTTTCTAGAAGAGCAAACTAAATTAATAGATACAGAAATGTTGTAGGAATATGCACATGTGAATGAACACGTATGAGCAATGAAGTTGATTTAAAGCAATTGTAGTCCTAACCGGCATAAGCAGGATGAATAAAAACAGATATATTCTGGCTGTTTTGTTTGTTCACGAAAGTTAAAATTCAGACCTGATATTTTGAAATGCCAGAGATAGTCTCCAATGCCATTCTGGCTAAGTCAGAGACTTGATTCTGGGAGTTCAGCTGTTGAAATTGGAACTCTCAAGTTTCGCCAGTGCGAAAGTATGGTGAGCAACAGCAGGTTGGATTGTGCGCACTTCAAATTATAAAGACAACAGTACATGTTCAATGCAGCTGCCACCCTTCAGATCCAATTTTCACGAGTGGGTCATCGAAAACACAGGTTGTAGGTTTTGCATATTTCAGAAGAGGTTCTAAAGATACCAGAGTTCTTTGGAGTGCAAGGGTTCCATTTGGGGATGTCTTGGGAGAAGTCCAGTTAGACCTTTTGTGAGAGGTCCATTGGCATATTTAGGAGAGGTCACGTTGTCTGGGCTTGTGCAAAATGTTGTTTAGATAATTGGAACTGTCCAGTCATGGAGGGATTTACAATTCCTAGCTTAATTGTTTTTTTCTTTTGATAAAGCTGTAGTATAAGGGAAAAATCAGTGTTTGTTGTTTCGCTCTGACTGTTGACATAGAGTTACCATTATAGGATTTGTGCTACAAGACTGATTTTATAACATTATATCATTATAGGATTCATGCTACAAGACTGATTTTATAACATTATATCATTATCACAGTGGAGTACGTGTCAGTTCAGAGTTTTGCGCTCCAATTATTTCTGAATTCTTTGAATTGTTGCTATGAATACAAATGTTTGTTTGTATAATCAAATTTGTGGTTAGGGAAATTAAATGTAGTGAATGGTTTTGTTTAAAGTCAATGAGAGCATTTTAAAAATGAATTTATCAGTAATTCCTTAAGAAATTCATTTCATATCAGCATGAGTTCTGAGGTCTGCCCACATTGAATACTGTGTGAGCTTGCTAGTAATGTAAGTTCAAAGAGTGATGGATTGGGGGCCTAGAGTTATAAAGAGTCATGGGAGATGAATGTAAGTTGACATGGAGGATTTACAATTATGTGAATGGGTAAGGGCATAAGGTGTTTTGTGTTTGTACAGGTGAGTAAGTGTATCGGGGTATGGTGAAGGATAGAAGGGCTGCAAGGCTGTTTTAGGGGATTTTTGTTTTTAAATTAACAGCCATGCCGAAAGTTTAATGAGGTAGAACTTAGAATTAGCCTGTCTCTACGTCTGGGAGAACTGTCTCTGAGCTCTTTCTGGGACTGGTGACTCCTAGGACAGTTATTGCCTACAAACAATACAACCTTCATCAAATCTGCACTCTCCCCAGAAAACAAAGAACAAAGTCTAACTGTCCCTGGCAGGTTTATTGGAGTCATTGCTTTTTCTAATCTGCTATCCTGGCTCATGAATAAAAATTTATGGCTTTTGTTCCAATGTCAGAATGATGTACCTAGAAAATTAAACTATGAGCAAGACATTTAACCAGTGGAAAATACATTTTAAGCACTTACACTTGAAGTGTCAGAGTATTGCTATGATGAAATGCCATGTGTAAAGGTTGTTGGACTTTACAACTAAAACAGTATAGGGATGGAGAAATTGGTACACAGTTGTTAGCCAAATTAATGTTTATTTATATAATAACAATCTTCTAGAGATCTGAGCAATGTGGATTATGGTGGAATTTGTTTACTTCCATACCCACTCACTCTGATCCTACCTGGATGCTAACAGCATTTCAGCCTTGCATAGCCTTGCCTATTTGCATTTCGCCCCCTCAGCCAGAGGTAATATGCTCAAATGGACCGAGTGAGAGGCAAGTATTCAGGTAGATGAATGGCGGGAACACAACTGTTACTTTTGATGCATAAACAAGTGAGTAGGCAGCATAGAGAGTATATAGGATTTGTGTGTTGAGGTGGGAGAAGCAAACAAGGGAAGATGTTGCAGGCAATAGTGAGAGTGGAAAAGCAAGACCTTAGATGGGAGGTGGGTACAGTAGCAGAGAGAGTGAGTGAATGTGAGGTATCAGGGAAAATATTGTGGCACTTATAATGGTGGGTGGAGAAAGTCGTTGGCGCGTGCTGTGCATTCCTCTAGATGATTAAGATTCTTTTAACCTGGGTGGCAGCCTAGGACCAGTTTGGCATGGCCTTTGTGATGATACAGTGGCTTTAAGAGGTGTATTTTGTTTTTTAATGAAGAAACATTGAGACAGAGGTGGAGAGCAGTCAGCTCAAAGCCAATAAAGTAAATAGCTTGTGAGGCCTAGGGTTTTTTAAATTAAACTTGGAACAATAGAAACAGCCTGAATGGGTGAAGTCAAAATCTCACAGAACCAGAAGTTATAGTTTTAGCTTTCAGCAGTTGCTGAGGTCTTGAAGTTGGATGTGAAAGATTTTATTTCTGTCTCGATGTTATAGCTAAAAGCTGGGGTTCTCTTCCTGCTGGTAGAATTACATGGGGATAATTTATTTTACTAAATTTGCCTTTGCCAAAGGTGTGAATGAATGAATTAGCTTTATTGTCATCGATACTCAATGAGTATAGTGAAAAGTTTATATGTTGCCACTTACAGCACCATCTTAATTACAAAAGGACCTAGGTACAGCTTCTTTAGTTACAAGATCTTAGGAAATCAAGAAGTAAAATGTCCAGTATTACAGAAATATAAGTCCAGAACAGCAGTCTCTCACCCCATACAGTGTTGGCACCTAGCCGTTAGTCCACACTGGGCCCTAGCTCCAAACCACACAGGAGTTCACCTTGAGGATCACAAGGCTGGGAGATTGTTCCAGACTGCCATGTCGGGTGGAGAGGACACCTCATCAGGGGTTGCCCTGCTACCCTGGGAGGAAGCTACACCAGGTGGGAGGTCACCACACCAGGCTGGGAAACCACCACGGTAGGTCACTATGCTAGTCCAGGAGGCTGCTTTGCTAGACCTGGAGGTTGTCAGGACAGGTCAGGAGTTGTCGGAGACTGGGAATCATTGCCTAAGTTTGGGAGTTGTTGTGGAGATGGGGAGAAAAGAAGAATAAGTACACCAAGAGGTAAAAAAGAGAAAAAAGAAGAAAGGACAGAGGGAATGGGTGTTCTGCTCCATCACCATCTTGGACTGGACGTTACTATAGTAGAACAGTTAGTTCATAGTAGTTAAATTGTATTCTTTAGTTCAGCATTTCAATAGTTACAATTAAGCCAATTTTTAAAAATTTTGTCAGTATTTTAACTGTAGTATAAAAATAAAGTGTGTTTTGCTTAAAGTCGAGTAGTTTGTCCTATCAAAATGCATCCAGACGCAATGCTTACACTTACCTTTAAAATAAGGAAACGTTAGGGAATAGGTTACCTTAGAGTTTTAGAGATGTCCAGCACGGAAACAGACCCTTTGGTCCAACCCATCTATGCCAACTAGATATCCTAAAACAATCTAGCAATTGGCCAATATCCCTCTAAACCATTCCTATTCATATACCCATCCAGATGCCTTTTAGATGTTGTAATTGTACCAGCCTCCAACACTTCCTCTGGCAGCTCATTCCATACGTGCACTACCCTCTGCATGAAAAAGTTGCCACTTGGGTCAGTTTTAAATCTTTTGATTCACCCTATAGCTGCCCCTCATGATTTTACAAACCTCCATAAGGTCAGCCCTCAGCCTCCGCCATCCAGGGAAAATAGCTCCAGTCTATTTAGCCTCTACCTTTGACTTAAAACTCCAACACTGGCAAAATCCTTATAAATCTTTTCTGAACCCTTTCAAGTTTCACAACATCCTTCCTAAAGCAGGGAGATCAGAATTGCATGCAGTATTTCAAAAGTGACCTAACCAACAACCAGTACAGCTGCAACATGACCTCCCAACTCCTATACTCAATGTACTTCGTAATATATTTTGAGGGGGTTTGGTCTGGTCCATAACACCTGTGCTACATTTGCAATGTCTAGACCGGATGTCAGGAGTCGTACAAGGCAGCTCCAGATTGACAGCGCTTGTTCGGCTGAACAACAAGCTTCTGAAGATGTCAGGGATTTAATAGATAATGGTGATTTCTGGTATATCTACTTAGTGGCAAGTTGTTCTGGAAATAGTGTGTGGTACGATGGGACCAAAATCAGAAATGTGGGATGACATAGGGGTGTAGTGGGTGATTATTGCAGTGAGTGTGGTAAGAAACTGTAAGAAAACACACAAGGCCTCATGGCAAAAGTCCTTCCCAAAAAACCCTACAGACTTGGATTCAACCAAGAAAATGTATGATTCAAGCAGTTGCCTGCATTCCAAGACTGTTTGAGTGTTTATCCACTAACATCACAGAAAATAGCTCTTCCTCTATAAGCGATATTTTCCTGGCCTTTACTTTAAGGGATAGGCATTCTTGAATTCAAAGATCAATCAGTCAGAATATCAATGAGTAGTAGGTAGAAAGTATCAAAGCTGGTAGCCAAGAGCACATGTGCAGGCCTGAGCAATATCTCATTGTGGTAGACTTTTTAAAACCTGTTTTCCTAGTGTTATCCCTTGCTGGGAGAAGCCTACTTTGAGTGCCGTCTGATCACATTAATGATTTGAATCAGGAATCACAAGTCTTTCTGGCCCTGTATTAGTGCAGTATATTTTGGACATTTGGCATGGTATGGTGGTGAGTATGGTATCTGCGATAACATGATGGAATTTTCTAAGCAGTCTACTTCAATAAGTAGACCTGCGGCTGTAATTTGTGTGTAAGATATATTTATATCAATGTAAATCCTACATTAATGATTTGAATCAGGAATCACAAGTCTTTCTGGCCTTTTCTAGAAAATGATGGAATTTTCTAAGCAGTCTACTTCAATAAGTAGACCTGCGGCTGTAATTTGTGTGTAAGATATATTTATATCAATGTAAATCCTTTTTCAGCTTCGAATCAGTGTGAATAATATGGTATGAAATTGGATGTCGTGAATGTGGGCACTTCATCTTCCATCTGGCGGCAAATAATGAATGTGTTGTGAAGAAAGGTCTTACGTTTGACCATTTGGAAACTTCGTAAAATTAAGCTTTTCATTTTATTTAACATTAGCAAAGACAAATTTGTCTAATTAGTTTGTCGATGTTAATACGTAATTGATATCATGGACAAGTCAAGCATTCTCTATCGTTATGGATCTGACCAGACCCCTTAAAAATGTATTCAGAAGATAGTATAGACCCTAACATTTTCTTATTTTAAAGGTGCTGTGTTCTAGATGCAATTTGATTGGTCAAACTACTTGAAGTTAAGTAAAACACACGTTATTCATACAATAACAGAAAAAGTAAAGAATTGGCTTAGCTGTAACTCTATTGTAAATGCTTAACAAGATAATGTATATATTAACTAATAACTAACTATCCCAATATAGTAGTATCCAATAAGCACACTCTTGGCAAAAAGCAAATTCAGAAAACAGTTGGTCTCACATGCATCTCCATTAGGAAGAAGAGAACCTGGCTTTTGGCTGTAACTGAAAGAGGGGGAAAAATAGCTTCCACTTCTTCAAGACCCCATCTGTAACTACCAATGAAAAACTAAGAAACTAAAATCCTGATTCTGAGAGAGCTTGACCACACCCATTCAGGCTGCTTCTATTGTTCCAACTTTAAAAAAAGGCCTCTTAAACTGTTTACCCTAGTAGTTCTGTAGAGACTGCTCTACACCTCTGCCTTAAAACCTCTCTTTTAATAAAAAAGAAAAAATAGACCTCTTAAAGCTGTAGTATCATCACACTATCCGTACAAGGCATTCATATAGATATATGGAACAGGCTTACTGGATTGGAAATCAAAAGAAAGAAACCTGGTTATTTTTCTTCCATGTCTCAAATCAAGGACGCTAAGAAAATTGCCAATATGTCCAAGATACCTTGGTTGAATTAACTAAATAACAAGGACTAGATCATTTAAGCTGATATCCTCTTGTCAATTTTACTCAATACTATAGCCATATATCCAATACAACATGAATACTGAAGTTCTTTGTCAAATTTTAAATATTTTTGAACAATTTAGCAGATTTTGATTTTACATGTGGATTGTTTTGAAAAATACTTTTGCAACATTCAAAAAAGTAGAACAAGGAAACCAAATGATTGTAGCAAGATGCCAAGGTTTGTTTTTGTATTAAGAGTATTGCAAAGGCTGAATTCCTTAAACCGCGTGTGTATGCCTTGTTGTCATTGTTTTCCTCAAAAACAGCTGATTTATTGTGCCTGATGGCCTTTTTCAGTTTACTATAATTTTATTATACTACATTGTCACAACAGTTTTACACCCAGCAATTGCTCTATCTGCCACATTGCAAAATCCTATAGTTCTAACTTTACCTTGTGTCTCATTACAAATAAGGTAACAAATGTGTAGTGACAGAATGACTGTTTCACATTGTCAATCTCTATTATAAATGCGAATAGATGATATGCAAGGAAGTATCACAGTAATATCTTGTTCAAAATAAAAGAATCCTCCAATGCACGCCTTAATAATGACTGCTAGATAGTGCTAAACTTGGGTGCATCAGCAAGGTTGCACAGAATGTGAATTAAGCTCATGAAACATACAACAGGTAATTATATTGAAATGATGAGCTTTGTGTCAGCCCTGTAAAATGCATTATTTATTTCATACTCAGCTAGTAACAGATCATCCTCTGCTCCCTCACGTAAAATGCAAAGAAAACCAGGCTGGGTTAAGACACAAGTTATGGAAACATCATGTTATTAGTGTTGTTGCTCAATTTTTGTTAAGAAGCATTTCCACTTGAAACATGTCACAGATATCTGAACGAAAGGTCAAAGTTAGCATTGAATTGATTTGAAGTGACTCAAAGTTGGTTCCTAAAGTGGCATTGTTCTGTTGCACTGAGCAACAAACAGTTCTGTTTTAGGACATGTGCCTCTGGAACGACAGATTAGACTTTGAGTGGGTACAGCACAGATTAACCGGAGTTATTTTGAGCCTTAGCAGATCAAATTATAAAGACAGGTTGCATAAATGTGGCTTGCATTCCCCGAGTATAATTGAGGGGTGACCTGATCAGGTTGTTTAAAATTTAAAATATTTAAGAAGACAAATAAATTATTGTTAACATGCAACAATCAAGAATGGTGGGGTCATATTCTTTTGACAGCAGCTAGGCCTTATGGGCTTTTGTGGAGCAGTGATAATGTCCCGACCTTTGGGCCAGAAGGCTGGAGTTTAAATCCCATCTGCTCCAGAAGTGTGTAATAACATGTCTGAACATGGTGATTACAAACTATTCACAGTTAAGCCGTTGAGGAGATAAATTAGGAAGCACATTATGTGAGTGGGATCTGCAATTCTCTCCACCAAATTGCTGAGATAATTGTAACTTTGAATACTGGGATTGTTGACCATTTTTCAGTTGGGTCCAATTAGAATCCAATGCAACTTCCACTTTATTAGCAATTCTGCAGTTCTTAGAAAGCCATGGAATCAATATACTATCTAACTGTTTGACTAGAAACTAGATACTGCCTGTTAAATGAACTGGCCTGGTTCAATCTCTTGATGGTTTGTTTTGAGTTGTTGCTGTCTTTGTCTTCAATGTACCTCCTTTTCAATCTTTTCCCCAGTCTTCCAGATTGTTCAGTGTCGTACGTCTTGCATAAGAATCTCATAATTCAGAGCTCATTTGTCCAAGAGTTATGTTTCCTTGTAGCAGTTTTATTTTATCCTCTCTTGCAACTACAGAGGTTGAATAACCTGAAGTATCAACCATTTGCCTAGTCAGCAGTCTAGTTTTACTACTTCCTTTCACAGCAAATCTGATCTCATGTTTATGTAAAGTTAGCATAATTTCCCGTAAAGTTAGCATAATTTCCCGGTGGGCGGCACGGTGGCACAGTGGTTAGCACTGCTGCCTCACAGCGCCAGAGACCCGGGTTCAATTCCCGCCTCAGGCGACTGACTGTGTGGAGTTTGCACGTTCTCCCCATGTCTGCGTGGGTTTCCTCCGGGTGCTCCGGTTTCCTCCCACAATCCAAAGATGTGCAGGTCAGGTGAATTGGCCATGCTAAATTGCCCGTAGTGTTAGGTAAAGAGGTACATGTAGGGGTATGGGTGGGTTGCGCTTCGGCGGGGCGGTGTGGACTTGTTGGGCCGAAGGGCCTGTTTCCACACTGTAAGTAATCTAATCTAATCTAATCTAATCTATATTAGGCTTCAATATAAGGGCACAGTTATCCATAAGATCACAGTCACCCCTTTTGATCTGTTGAGGCTTTACTGAATTGGATCACAAAACTTGGTCATGTCAGCTCGAAGGGCCTGTTTCCACACTGTAAGTAATCTAATCTAATCTAATCTAATCTATATTAGGCTTCAATATAAGGGCACAGTTATCCATAAGATCACAGTCACCCCTTTTGATCTGTTGAGGCTTTACTGAATTGGATCACAAAACTTGGTCATGTCAGCTTGCACAGGCAGGCATCAAAACCCAATCAATCAGTCCATAGTTCTTAATACAGCTAAAATCTGATTATATAGTGAAATTCAAAGATCATTTATGTTCCCATATCATCAATTCCACATTTAATTGGTGGGTTTTTGTCTTTATGGAATTGGCAAAGAGCAAATAGAGCACAGTATATAAAATGATCAATACAGTAATGTGTGACACAATATGGATCCATGGGTGAATTTGTACATTTGTGTCCTAATAAAGGAATATGGAGATAAGATGAGTAAATGGAGTTAAGGTGCCAATCAGCCACAATTGAATTGAATAATAGAGCTGACTCAAGGATCTGAGCAGCTGACTCCTCTGTGTGCTTCTAGAAAAAGGGATGTGAACTCGACCTCATGCTATTTCACACAATGTGATCTTGAATAACATTAGCTCTATTATTTTTGCTCAAACTAAACATAAAGCAGGGATTGCCTCTAATACTTAAACGATGATTAAAAGGAAAAATGTAAGTCAATGATATGAGATTTTTTGCTTGAATGAAAAATCAGTAGAGAATTGCAAGACTGAGATCAGCTTCTAATTTATTATTTTTTATTAGAATATCAGTGTCATATGCATTGTTCCATGCATCTGGCAGATATTTTATATCTTAGATAGTGTATATCACAAATTCTATCATGCCCAGCCCATGTCTTAGTTTTTATGTATCTCTAATTTTTATTCCAAAAATACAGATAATGACTGATATGAAAGGATCATTTTGTTCACCCAATCAGTCCCAGCCTGATACTGTGATCTCTTGGGAGAAATGAGAAAAATGTAAAATCTCATCTGATTTTAGGGAGGATCATCTTTTGAGATTATGTTTTGACCAGTTTGATCATAAAGTCATAGAGATGTACAGCATGGAAACAGACCCTTCGGTCCAACCCGTCCATGCCAACCAGATATCCAAAACCAATCTAGTCCCACCTGCCAGCGCCCGGCCCATATCCCTCCAAACCCTTCGTATTCATATACCCATCCAAATGCCTCTTAAATGTTGCAATTGTACCAGGAGACCAGAATTGCATGCAATATTCCAACAGTGGCCTAACCACTGTCCCGTACAGCTGCAACATGACCTCCCAACTCCTGTACTCAATATCTGATCAATAAAGGGTTGCATACCAAATGCCTTCTTCACTATCCTATCTACCTACAACTCCATTTTTAAGGAACTATGAACCTGTCCTCCAAGGTCTCTTTGTTCAGCAACACTCTCTAGGACCTTATCATGAAGTGTATAAATCCTGCTAAGATTTGCTTTCCCAAAATGCAGCACCTCGCATTTATCTGAATTAAACTCCATCTGCCACTTCTCAGCCCTTTGGCCCATCTGGTCCAGATCCTGTTGTAATCTGAGGTAACCCTCTTCGCTGTCCACTACACCTCCAATTTTGGTGTCATCTGCAAACTTACTAAGTGTACCTCTTATGCTCGCATCCAAATCATTTATGTAAATGACAAAAAGTAGAGGACCCAATACTGATCCTTGTGGCACTCCACTGGTCACAGGCCTCCAGTCTGAACAACAGCCCTCAACCACCACCCTCTGTCTTCTACCTTTGAGCCAGTTCTGTATCCAAATGGCTAGTTCTCCCTGTATTCCATGAGATCTAACCTTGCTAATCAGTCTCCCATGGGGAAACCTCGTCGAACGCCTTACTGAAGTCCATATAGATCACATCTACTGCTCTGCCCTCATCAATCTTCTTTGTTACTTCTTCAAAAAATTCAATCATGTTTGTAAGACAGGATTTCCTACGCACAAAGCCATGTTGACTATCCCGAATCAGTCCTTGCCTTTCCAAATACATGTACATCCTGTCCCTCAGGATTCCCTCCAACAACTTGCCCACCACCCAGGTCAGGCTCACTCGCCTATAGTTCCCTGGCTTGTCTTTACCACCCTTCTTAGACAGTGGCACCACGTTTGCCAACCTCCAGTCTTCCGGCACCTCACCTGTGACTATCGATGATACAAATATCTCAGCAAGAGGCCCAGCAATCACTTCTCTAGCATCCCACAGAGTTCTTGGGTACACCTGATCAGGCCCTAGGGATTTATCCACCTTTAACCATTTCAATACATCTCGCACTTCCTCCTCTGTAATGTGGACATTTTGCAAGATGTCACCATCTATTTCCCTACAGTCTATAGCTTCCATATCCTTTTCCACAATAAATACTGATGCAAAATATTCATTTAATATCTCCCCCATTTTCTGTGGCTCCACACAAGGGCCGCCTTGCTAATCTTTGAGGGGCCCTATTCTCTCCCTAGTTACCCTTTTGTCCTTAATATATTTGTAGAACCCCTTTGGATTCTCCTTAATTCTATTTGCCAAAGCTATCTCATGTTTTGCATGTTTTGCCTGTTTTGCCCTCCTGATTTCCCTCTTAAGTATACTCCTACTTTCTTTATACTCTTCTAAGGATTCACTCGATCTATCCTGTCTGTACCTGACATATGCTTCCTTCTTTTTCTTAATCAAACCCTCAATTTCTTTAGTCATTCAGCATTCCCTATACCTACCAGCCTTCCTTTCCACCCTGACAGGAATATACTTTCTCTGGATTCTTGTTATCTCATTTCTGAAGGCTTCCCATTTTCCAGCCGTCCCTTTACCTGCGAACATCTACCTCCAATCAGCTTTTGAAAGTTGATGATCAGAACGAGTCAAAGTGATTACTCTGGCCTTGGTAATTCTTTGCAGTTCTCTGAAGCACCTATCCTTTATAAGAGGTAATCCACCCCTGCCAGAAACAACCCTAACTCCTAAGTAATTTGGTATATCATTCCCTTGTACCAGCAGCTTGGTACGAAATTCTCTATTCTTGATGAAAATAGCAACCTACTCACACCTAACCTACAACTGACCGCATACAGCTTAAAATTGTGATCACTGTTCCTCCCTAAACTATTTAATTATGAAAAGCTTTCAACTTGAGCTCAAGGTATTGTCTTCATTGTGGGTTTATAGTACTCCTTAAAGAGATTCTCAAAATTGGATGGTGTGGGATTTCGACATAATTTTGCAAGTAGTGGTATTCCCATGCACCTTTTGCCCTTGCCATTGGAAAGCACAATGGAATGAATCTTGCCAAGTGCTTCATTGCACCTTGCCGTTGAACAGTTAGTACCATCTCTGGTGGTGATGGGATGCTGATCAAACATGCTTCTTTGTCCTGGATGGTGTCAACTTTACAAATATCCAAATTAGGAGCAGTCTCTTCTCAGCAAAATGTTGTTTTGCTCCCATTCCTTCAAGTCCTCTCAAGATCTTGTGTTTTAATAAGATCATCTCTCTTTCCTGTATACTCCAGTGGTCTCGGGTGTCACCTATCCCACCATTCCCATAAGACAAATTCTTCGTCTTGAGATTCAGTTTAGTAAATCTTCAATGTATGGTTTCTAATGCAATTTATATCCTTTCTTAAATATAAAGACCAAAACCATGCATTGTACTGGGGATGTAGTCTCATTAATATGGTGTACAACTGTAGTAAGTCTTTCAAATGAAATCAAAATTGAAAAGTGTGGTGCTGGAAAAACACAGCAGGTGGGCGGCACGGTGGCACAGTGATTAGCACTGTTGCCTCACAGCGCCAGAGACCTGGGTTCAATTCCCGCCTCAGGCGACTGACTGTGTGGAGTTTGCACGTTCTCCCCGTGTCTGCGTGGGTTTCCTCCAGGTGCTCCGGTTTCCTCCCACAGTCCAAAGATGTGCAGGGTCAGGTGAATTGGCCATACTAAATTGCCCGTAGTGTTAGGTAAGGGGTAAATGTAGGGGTATGGGTGGGTTCGCTTCGGCGGGTCGGTGTGGACTTGTTGGGCCGAAGGGCCTGTTTCCACACTGTAATGTAATCTGTAATCTGAAAGGCAGCATTGGATCTAGGATGACGTGGGGGGGAGGGGAGATTTGGAAACTCGTGAAGTTGATGTTGATGCCATGTGGTTGAAGGGTCCCAAGGCGGAAGGTGTGGTGTTCTTCCTCCAGTTGTTGGGTGGCTTTAATTTGGTAGTGGAGGAGGCCCAGGACTTGCATATCCTTGATGGAGTGGGAGGGGGTGTTGAAGTAGTCGGCCATAGGATGGTGGGGTTGTTTGGTGCTTCTTTTCCAGAGATATTCCCTGAAATGCTCTATGAATTGGCATTCGGTCTCCCTGATGTAGAGATCATGTCGAAAGGAGTGGACACAGTAGATAAGGTGTGTGGTTATGCAGAAAAATCTCTGCCAGATGTGAAAAGGTTCTTTGGGGCCTCAGACAGAGGTGAGGCAGAAGGTGTGGACGCAGATTTTACAACTCTTGCGGCAGCAAGGGAAGGTGCTTGGTGAGGAGGGGGAGTTGGTAGGGGACATGGACCTAACAAGGAAGTCACGGAAGGAATGGTCAATGCGGAATGCAGACAGAGGCTGGGAAGGAAATATATCTCTGGTGGGGTCTGATTGTAGGTGGCAGAAATAGCGGAGGATAATGCACTGTATCTGGAGATTAGGAATGGAAGGTGAGAATCAGGGTGATTCTATCCTTGTTGTGGTTGGAGGGGTGGAGTTCAAGGGCGGAGGTGTGGGAAGTGGAGGAGATGTGCTGGATGGCATTGCTGATCACATGGGAGGGGAATTTACAGTCATTGAAATAAGAGGCCATCTGGGATGTCCTAGAGTGGAATTGCTCCTCCTGGGAGCAGGAATGGCAGAGGCGGAGGAATTGGGAATAAGGGATCATGTTCTTACCAGAGGGGAGTTTGGGAGGAGGTGTAGTCCAGGTCGCTGTGGGAGTTGGTGGGTTTAAAATACATGTCTGTGTTGAGTTGATCACTAGAGATGGCGATGGAGGGGTCTGAGATGGTCCAGGTGAACTTAAGGTCAGGGTAGAATGTGTTAGTGAAGTTGATGAACTGTTTAACCTCCTTATGGGAGCATGAGGTGGTACCAATACAGTCATCAGTGGAGCAGGTGGGGGCTGTTGCCAGTGTAACTGCGGAAGATGGACTGTTCTTTTTTTTCCTACAAAAAGGTAGGCACAGCTGGGGCCCATGTGGATGCCCATGGCTACACCTTTGGTCTGAATGAAGTGGGGGGATTTGAAGGAGAAGTTGTCGAGGGTGAAGACCAGTTCCACCAATTGAACGAGTGTGTCAGGTGGAGGGAGAGGAAGGGCTTGGAGACATTCGCCATGGTGGATTGACATGTACAGGGATTGGATTCCATGGTGAAGATGAAGCATTGGCGACCGAGGAAATGACAGTGATGGAGGAGGTGGAGAGTGTGGGTGGTGTCCCGAATGTATGTGGGGAGTTCCTGGATAAAGGGAGACAGGACGGTTTTGAGATATGAGGAGATAGGTTCGGTGGGGCAGGAGGAGGCAGAGACAATAAATCAACTGGGGCAGTCAGGTTTGTGGAGTTGGGTAAGAGGTAGGACCATTTGTTGAGGGACTGAGGGGTTGGAGGCTGAGGATGGTCTGGGAGCTGATGGTTTGGTGATGGGAGGTGAGATTGTAATTGAGGGGGATAGGAGGAGGTGTCCATAAGTTGACGCCTGGCTTCAGCGATGTAGAGGTCAGTGTGCTAAACTACCACTGCCTCCCCGCATCCCCCCATCTGCTGGTTTAATGTTGGGGTTGGAGCAGAGGGAGTGAACATCAATGCTCTTATATCTTCCAAACCAAAAATGACCATTTTAACCTACTGTCTGTTTCATGTGAGCTATTTAATTCTCCCCATGCTAATATGTTATCTTCTGCATCATGAATTCTTATGTACTATCCCTTGATGTGGCACCTTATCAAATGCCTTTTAGAAATCCAAGTACACCACACCTACAGCTTCCCCTTTATCTGTGTTGCTTGTTTGGTTGTCAGTGAACTCTAATAAATTTGTCAAGCATGATTTCCCTTTCACAAAAGCATATTCAGACTGTCTGTTTTTTAAGTGCCCGGCGATAGCCTCCTTAGCTATAGATCAGTGTATTTTCCCTACCATAGACATTGGCCAACTGCCCTTTTAAGTCCTCACCCTTTAAGTTATCACAACTTTCCTCTCTTGATTCCTTCCTTCCACCATATAATTTAAAATCCTCTCTCTTAACCTAAAGCTATATAACTCATCAGAACACTCGTCTGAGTATGGCTCAGGTGAAAACCATTCCAACCATGCAGCTTCCATTTTCCTAGCTAATGGTGCCACTGCCTCAAGAATTGAAACCCATTTCTCCCAGGCCAGACTTTTGAGTCATGAATTTAATTCTTTAATCTTTCTTAAGATATACTAATTTGCTTATGGCTCAGTAATAATCCAATGATTATTGCCTTTTGTGGTTGTGTTTTGTAATTTAGCTTCGAGATCCTCAAACTCCCTAGACAGTAGCGCATTCTTAGACATTACTACTTCATTGATACCTATATGATCTTCAGCAACAGGAACGGAATTGTCCCCTTCCCATTGTTAGTCTTTCAATAGAGAACAGACATCCTGAAGCCTGACACTAGGCAGGCAACACAACCTTCTGAACTTTGCTCTTGTGTGCAGTGAACTTGTCGATTTGCCTGACTGTAACAACCACTTTTATTACTGCATTCCTACTTATCCCTTGTGTGATTGACTTTCTGAACCATGGTATCATGGTCAGTTTGTTCATCCACCCTGCAGCCCTCAATTTCATCCACACTGCCTACAAGAACCTATTGAAACCCATTGAAAAGTTGTACCGGCTGAGGCTCCTCCACTTTGAGATCATGGACCATAACTGTGTGTCTGGTAGATTTGAGGATCCAGTTGAATTCCAGACTGGTTACTGAGGTACAAGTGCTACCCACTGCAACCAGAGCACTTGACACCACTGTGGAATTCCCTTACTGTTGAGCAATGTAAATATGATACTTTGACCAGAAGCAGAGGATAGGGCTACTGAAGGTAGATTTCCACCGTTTAGATTGGTCTGGAACTTGCTGTACAATAGTCTGGACAGAGTGTGCTGTTTATCCTAACATGCTGTGCACTGTACAATTGGACTAGACAAAGAGGCAACATCCTAAAATTGGGAACAGTCTGATAGAACTGAGGTGCAATCAGATCCTACAAGCTAGACAGAAGCTCACTGACACTAATTTCTAATAGATGCGAGTTGGGTGCAGGGAACCATCATGGACTGTAAAATAGTCATTAGTCATGATGCTGAAAGCTGGTTTGCATTGTCCTTCAGGTTTTTTTTTGCTGTGTTCACTATTACTGGCTGTAAATATAAACTCACGTTTGAATTTGTCCAATTTCTTGTATATGTGTGATGTTCCCAAGCTGTGGGTCAAGAGTGGGCAGTGGAGACAGGCTAGTGGTGATTTAAATGATGATCAGATGTGATGTAGCTTTGGACAAGTATTGTGTGTGCTGCAGTGGTTAAACAGCAATTAGAGTAAGAGGCTGGAGTTATATGTGCATGAGAGTGGTCATGTGCCATGACCAGTATGGCTGTGAGGCTGTTGCACTATATTGTTGGTGCAAGGGAAAACATTAGATTATCATCACTTATCCAGTTGCACAGTGGGCCTTCCAAAGATTGTACAGATGCAAGGGATGTCAATCTTTCAGTAGATATCTGCTGAGTGTCAAATTGTTCTGGGGGCAGTATATGTTAAGATAGGGCCAGAACCAGACATGACAGAGACCATAGGAGAGGGATAGGTAATTAATAAGCAACATTGATCAGATATAATAAGAAAACGCATTAAGCTTCACAATAGAAATCACTCCAAAAACTTTGAAGTAATTCAGACTTAACCAAAAAAAAAGGTTCAGCTAAAAGAGTCTACAGAAGGCATATGGATAAGTTAAGGGAGTGGTTAAAATTTGCTGAATGGAATATTGCCGGATCACAACTGATATGGTTCAGAAAGAGGTTGTTCAGCCCACAGCATCTGAACTGACTGTTCAAATGAGTATCCTGACCTAATCCAATCTTATGCTTTTTCCCCATACCCTTACACAGCATTTCTATTCAAATAATCATCTGTATCATCTTGAATGCCTCAACTGAATCCGTCTCCACCACATTTCCATATTTTAACTATTTGCTGTGTGAAAAAGCCTTTCTTGAATCATCTTTGCTTATTTTGCACATGACTTTAAATCCATGCCCCCTCATTCTTGATCTTTTTCAAATCCGAATTAGCTTCTGCCTATCTATTCCATCCAGCCAGTTCATTATTTAAAAAACTATATCAAATTTTCTCTAACCACCTCCTCTCCAAAAAAAACCGTCCTAAATTCTTCAATTTATCCTCATTACTGACGTTTCTTATTCCTGGAGCCATTATTGCCAAACATTTCTTTACTCATTCCAGTGCATTCACATCTTTCCTATAATGTGGTGCCCACTGTTGTGTATTGGTGTGTGTGGTGGATTGTCAGTTTGAGTCTGATCATGTGACCCAACAATGACATAATCGGCCATTTGGGGTGGAGATAGTTTGGTTCAACCTTGCTGTCTGTAGAGTAAACACCTCTGAAATAAACCTCTTGCTGTTCAACGCTGTGACCTTTTGGTCCTTACTGGAACATAACACAACTGATGAAGATAAAAACTGCTTAAAAAAGCTCTCATGAAGAAAAAGTGCAGAAGAAGCTCACCGTGTGTTGCATTCTGGAGAAAAAAACATGTAGAACAAGTAGTCCACACAGAGGGAAACGTTTCAACTTAGGGATATAGACTTGGAAAGAAGTTGGTGGTCTCAGGTGTTCCTTATTTTAAACTGGAAGAAGCGAGATAGTGCTAAATTGTTTTGTGGAATGTTGTGCTATGCAGGCCTTTTTTATTTAAGAAAACATGGTGGGAAATTTTTTGCACTGTAATCGTGTGATGAAAATACAGAGTGCTTAACCTCTGACCTGACTAGATTCCATTATTTTGTACTAGCTAACAAAATTGAAGTAGGTATGGCTGTTCCTGCAGTTAGCCATATTATGGGGATTAAATCTTTTACCCTCTTAAGGAGTCTGCTTCAGCTAGAGAAACTACCTTCCAAAACTTATGAAGAAATAATAGAAATCCTACAAAACTATTTTTCAGTAAATCCATTCGTGATTTGCTGAAAGGTTCAGATTCCACAAACACAACTAGCATGGCAGTGGATCTATCCCCTAGTTTGTAGCAATTTTAAAGAACTTAGCAGAATTCTGAAAAAGTTAAATGATGCTATCAGAGACAGATGAGTATCTGGTTTAAAATGTGAAGCAATCCAGGAAAGATTGTTGTCAGAAAGGAACCTAGTCTTAAAGAAAGCACCGGAAATAGCGTTTACGATTAACTTAGCAGCCAAAAAATGTTCACAAGCTAAGCTTCAGCATGATTGTTCATGAAATAGTGGCTGAGAGAAGAGCACCAACACGGACTCAAAGTTACTATAAGTTTGGAAAAATTGGCCGTGCAGCAGAAAATTGCTGGTCTGAAGATGCTGTATGCAGAAAATGCAGCAAAAAAGAGCTCATTGAATGGAGTGTTTGAGGAAGAAACATGAATGACATACAGTAAAAGTACAGGAACTGAAGAGCAGGGGAAAATGCCTGCATTGAAATAAAGGGCATGAAGAAAGCCCAGACTCTTAGTTCAAAGATGAACTGTTATTTAACATACTGGCCTTTGTTGGTGACCAATACTGGCTCTTTCCCTGACTGAATGGCAAACTGGTATTAATGGAGGTGGACACCAGAGTGGTGATTTCATTGAAACCCAAAAGTGTGTATCAGAAGCAGATTAGTCATATTGCTATATAACCCTCAACAATTGTATTAAGACCATATACAGGTGAAGTGATGCCTTTAAGACATTGTATTAATGTGAATATTCAGTTACATGGTCAGACTGAAATATTGTCCTGACACATTGTCAAAGGAAATCTTCCCAACTTTATTTGGAAGAACATGGAGAAAATCAAACTCAACTGGGCTGAAGTAAATAGATAGTGAGATTCTGAGACTGATCTATCACAACATCTGGAAAAAACACACCATTGTTTTCAATGCAGATCTGAGAAGCATGGAAAAAGTCTCTGTCAAATTTAAAACAAGAATGCAAATCAAACAAAATGTTGCAAGGCTATATCAGTACCTTATAAGCTCACACCAAAGTTCAAGGCAGAACCAGAGAGGCTAGTCAAGACGTGAGTTCTTGAATCCTTATATCAGTGGCCTATCATACCAGTGATGAAGTAAGTTGGATTGGTACACATCTGTGCTGTTATTAAAGTTGCTATTATTCTGGTACTGTGTGCTAAGCAATATTCTTTACCTTTAATTGATTACCTCTTTGTTGGACAGTCTGGAGGTCAGCAAAATTGACCGTGGTCAAGCCTATCTTGAGATGATTGTAGAGCCTGAGTGACAGAAGTACTTGACTATTTTAACACATAAAGGCCTATTCAAATACATGAGACTTTTATTTGGAATCACATCTGTACCTGCCATGGATCAAATTTTAAGTTGTTTGGAAGAAGTCCAGTCCAATGATATTTTAGTCACAAGGAAAATTGAAAAAGTACTTCTCCACAATTTAGATGCACTTCTGCAGAGGCTTGACAATTATAGCCTAAGGGTGAGAAAAGACAAATGTGATTTTTAAAAATCTTACATTGAATATTTAGGCCATGTCATTGATACAAAGGGACTACACAAGTCACCTTCAAAAGTTAAGGCCATAACTGAGGTGCCAGCACCCAGAAATGTAAACCAGCTACGATCATTTATGGACTGGCTAAATTACTATAGCAGGCATGTCCAAAGTCTTGCAACTATTCTCAAGCCATTGTATAATGAGAAAGAGCTTTTTCACAAGCCAAAGAGGCTTTATTAACATTGGAAATCCTGACCTGTTTTGACCCGAAGTTGCTGGTACTATTAGCACGCAATATATCACGGTGTGGAGAGGGAGCAATTGTTTCTCATATATTACCCAATGGTGAAGAGAAGCTAATACCTTTTGTTTTAAAATTATTAAACAAAACATAAATGAACTATGTACAGATAGAGAAAGAAGCTCTTGGATTCATTTTTGACATTAGATGGTTCCACCAATACCTCTATGGCTGGGAATTTACCTTACTAACAGACCACTGACCACAATATTTTTGTCTCCAGAAAGGGCTACTTTCTGTAGCAGCAAGCTGCATGTAGAAGTTGTTGCTATCAGTTAACACTTACATAATTAAATATCACAATCTAGCTTGCACAGGAATGCTGATTGGGCACTTTTGTTCACTTTTGCCAAATGAGTCAACTAGAAATCAGTTGTTATATAAACATTTTCTTCTTCAAACAGACACACTCTGGTAACAGCAGGACAAGTTAAATTTACTAGAAATGATCCACCAGTAACAAAAGTGATAGGCATATTACTTTATGGCAAGATTACAAGGCAACCTCAGAATTGAAGCCATATGCCACACGGAAATTAGAACTATCTGTACAAGCAGAATGTCTCCTCTGGAGAATGAGGATCACCATTACACCACGGCTAAGGAGCTGTGTATTGAATCAACAATAGCAAGGTCACTGTGGTAGTGACAGAATGAAGAAGGTAGCCAGAAATTATGTTTAGTGGTCAAAGTTTGATTCCAAAATGTGGGGAATGTGAGGAAAATGTGGGAAAATTTGCAGGCTGCACAAAAGTTTGCAACTCACCCCCGTTATCACCATTATACCCATGGGAGCAAACAGAAAAGTAATGGCAACGAATCCATATTGACCACACTGAAAGGCAAATCAAAAACAGAAATTGCTAGAAAAGCTCAGCAGGTCTGGCAGTGTCTGTGGAGAGAAATCAGAGTAAGGTTTCAGGTTGAGTGACTCTTCCTCAGAACTGTTCGGTTCCTCTAATCTGAGGAAGGGTCAATTGAGCAAAACGTTAATTCTGATGTCTTTCCACAGATGCTGCCAGACCTGCTGAGCTTTTCCAGTAATTTCTCTTTCTGTTTTTGATTTACAGCATCCGCAGTTGTTTTAGATTTTACTGAAATTTGAATGTTTTTCATGGTGGTTGGACACAAACTAAATGGGATGAAGTTGTCATCATGAAGACACCTTCAGAGAAATCAATAAGAAATTTGGGGGTGATCTTTGCCAGGTTTGATTATCCAGAACAACTTGTTAGTGATAATGGATCCATATTTCATGTCACAAGCCTTTGTGTACTATCTAAAGCAGAACAGAATTCAACATATCCCATAACTCCTTATCACCGAGCTACAAATAGTTTGGCAGAAAGGATTGTTCAAATAATGAAACATTTTAACTTGAGAACAAGGATTACTATCTAAAAAACTGAGCCATTTTTGTTAATATACAGGAACACAACCCACTCGACAACTCAAGATAAAGTGTTAGTTGTGCATATTTGCTGAAATCACCCATGACAATTGACATTGTTGACAGGAAGCGACAGAATCTGGTTTTCCAATGAGAGATCAAAGCCAAATTTTGAATTTACCAAAAAAACCTAAATTGTTAGTGAAGAATTACACCTTTGGTGAGACGTGTGTACCAGCCATCATTGTAGCGCAGACTGGACTGGTTCCCTACACTTTTCAGATGAGTGATGATGCAGTATGGAGAAGACATGTAGATCAACTCTTGGCAACCAGAATGAATGTGCCAGAGACAACATTAATTGAAGATCCACAAATAATTGTGTCAAGTAGAGACTTGAGGACAGAACAGTAATTGTCAGACAGTGTATTATTGGAGAATACCATAACATTGTGTGAACCTCTGAGCATTATCGTCTTAGAAAATGGCAACAAAAGATGATGTTTCTATTGTACCTAAAACATCAGAGGTTAAAACTAATGAGCAAAATAAACACACATGAGATGCACCAATACCCACACAGGAATCAATGTCCTCTATGACACCTTACCTACTGACTGTTGTATATATAAGTATACATATTATAAATGACTTCACTGGAAGAATCTCTGATGTAAAGGGAAGGGATGTTGTGTGTTTGTATAAGTGTTTGGATTATTACTTTAAGTGTTCGATCCTGTGACATAATGATGACATAAATGGCCATTTTGGGTAGGAAATATTTTAGTCTAATTTTGCTGTCTGTAGAATAACACCTCCAGAATTAGACTCCTGCTGTTCAATGCTTTGAGTTCCTGGTGCTTCTTGAAACCCAATCTCCACAAATATCCTTGATAATACAGTGGTTAGCACTGCTGCCTCACAGCGCCAGAGACCCGGGTTCATTTCCCGCCTCAGGCGACTGACTGTGTGGAGTTTGTACGTTCTCCCCATGTCTGAGTGGGTTTCCTCCCACAGTCCAAAGATGTGCAGGTCAGGTGAATTGGCGATGCTAAATTGCCCGTAGTGTTAGGTAAGGGGTAAATGTAGGGGTATGGGTGGGTTGCGCTTCGGCGGGGCGGTGTGGACTTGTTGGGCCGAAGGGCCTGGTTCCACACTGTAAGTAATCTAATCTAATCTAATTTTAAAAAGATCTAACAGCTGAGTATAGAAAGTGTGATGTTCTCTTATTGGAATAATTGAAAAGCAGAATATTGTTTAAATAGGTACAGATTAAAGAATATTTCACTGCAAATATATCCTTGTTCATGAAGTACATGCAATTAGATTGTTCATGATCGTGTTCATGTAATATCCTTGTTCATGAAGTACTTGCAACCTCATTGGAGTTTAGAAGATTGAAAAATGATCATATTGAAACATATAAGATTCCTAAGAGGATGTTTCTTTTCCATAAACCATAAGATGTAGGAGCAGAAATAGGTCATTCAGCCTTTTGAGTCTGCTCTGCCATTCAATGTTATCAAAACTGATCTGATGATCCTCAAACTGCACATTCCTGCCTTTTCATCATGACTCACAATTTGCTTAATTATTCTCAGGAAGTCTCCAAAAATCACACTGCCTCTTGCCAAAACCAGGTCAGAACAGGTTTTCCCTTGATTGACGAATTCACTATCCATCCAGCTGCCAGCCTGAGCATAGCAGCAGTTTAGTGTTGATCATCTACTTTAAGACCATAAGACATAGGAGTGGAAGTAAGGCCGTTCGACCTATCGAGTCCACTCCGCCATTTAATCATGGCTGATGGGCATTTCAACTCCACTTACCGCATTCTCCCCGTAGCCCTTAATTCCTTGTGACATCAAGAATTTATTAATCTCTGCCTTGAAGACATTTAGCGTCCCAACCTCCACTGCACTCCGCGGCAATGAATTCCACAGGCCCACCACTCTCTGCCTGAAGAAATGTCTCCGCATTTCTGTTCTGAATTGACCCCCTCCAATTTTAAGGCTGTGCCCACGGGTCCTAATCTCCCCCGCCTAACAGAAACAATTTCTTAGCGTCCACCCTTTCCAAGCCATGTATTATCTTGTAAGTTTCTATTAGATCTCCCCTTAA
>NC_057741.1:19133502-19136102 GCF_004010195.1 Chiloscyllium plagiosum | reverse complement strand
TCCAACAGGTTTGTCAGGCATGACTTCCCCTTACTAAATCCATGTTGACTTGTTCTAATCAGATATTGCTCTTCCAAGAATTTAAAAACCTCATTCTTAATGATGGATTCTAGAATTTTACCAACAACCGAGGTTAGGCTAATTGGCCTATAATTTTCCATCTTTTGTCTTGATCTTTTCTTGAACAATGGGATTTCAACAGCGGTCTTCCAATCATCCGGGACTTTCCCTGACTCCAGTGACTTTTGAAAGATCTCAACCAACGCCTCCGCTATTTCCTCAGCCACCTCCCTCAGAACTCGAGGATGTAGCCCATCGGGGCCGGAGATTTGTCAATTTTAAGACCTTTTAGCTTTTCTAACACTATCTTTTTTGTAATGGCAATCATACTCAACTCTGCCCCCTAACTCCCTTTAATTATTGGGATATTACTCATGTCTTCCACTGTGAAGTCTGACTAAAAGTACTTATTAAGTTCTCCAGCTATTTCCTTATCTCCCATCACTAGGCTTCCAGCATCAGTTTGAAGTGGCCCAATGTCTACTTTTGCCTGTTGTTTGTTTCTTATGTATTGAAAGAAACTTTTACTATCATTTCTAATATTACTGGCTAGCCTACCTTCATATTTGATCCTCTCCTTCCTTATTTCTCTCTTTGTTATCCTCTGTTTGTTTTTGTAGCCTTCCCAATCTTCTGATTTCCCAGTTCTCTTGGCCACTTTATAGGATCTCTCTTTTTCTTTAGTACATTTTCTGACTTCCTTTGTCAGCCATGGCTGTCTAATCCCTCCCCGGATAATCTTTCTTTTCTTGGGGATGAACCTCTGTACACTGTCCTCAATTATACCCACAAACTCCTGCCATTTTTGCTCTACTGTCTTCCCCGCTAGGCTCTGCTTCCAGTCTATATTCGTCAGTTCCTCTCTCATGCCCTCATAATTACCTTTATTTACCTGTAACACCATTACATCCGATTTTGCCTTCTCGGTTTCAAACTGCAGACTGAACTCTATCATAATATGATCGCTGCTTCCTAAGTGTTCCCTTACTTTAAGATCTTTTATAAAGTCTGGTTCATTACATAGCACTAGGTCCAGAATAGCCTGCTCCCTTGTGGGCTCCATGACAAGCTGTTCCAAAAAGCCATCCTGTAAGCATTCCACGAATTCCCTTTCTTTGGATCCACAAGCAACATTATTTACTCAGTTCACCTGCATATTGAAGTCTCCCATGATCACCGTGACCTTGCCTTTCTGACATGCCTTCTCTATTTTCCAGTACATGTTGCGCCCCTGGCCCTGACCACTGTTAGGAGGTCTGTACATAACTCCCATTATGGTTTTTTTGCCTTTGTGGTTCCTCAATTCCACCCATACAGACTCCACATCATCCGACCCTATGTCATTCAGTGCCATAGATTTAATTTTGTTCTTAACTAACAAGGCCACCCCGCCCCCTCTGCCCACCTCCCTGTCTTTTCGACAAGTTGTAAATCCTTGGATGTTTAACTGCCAGTCCTGAACCCCCTGCAACCATGTCTCTGTGATGCCTACCACATCATAATCATTCACGATGATCTGTGCCGTTAGTTCATCTACTTTGTTACGAATGCTACGAGTATTCAGGTAAAGTGCCTTAATGCTAACATTCTTGTCATTAGAGACATTGGAAGTCATAAGGTGTCCTAGGTTATCCTTCCTTTTTGTTGCATTCCTAATCTGCCTCAAGGTTAAATCCACCTGCATACATGCTATCCTCTTGCTTATCTTTCCATTTAACTCCATACTCCCTGTCGCTTTCACTTTCCCTTCCCCCCAACTCAGAAGTTTAAAGTCCTACTGACCATCCTATTTATCCTCTTCGCTAGAACATTGGTACCAGATCGGTTCAGGTGGAGACCGTCCCAACGGTACAGATCCCCCGGTTCCAAAACTGATGCCAATGCCCCATGAAATGGAATCCCTCTTACCCACACCAATCCCTTAGCCACGTGTTTACTTACCTAATTTTCCTATCCCTATGCCAATTGGCATGTGGCTCAGGCAGTAATCCGGAGATTATGACCCTTGAGGACCTGTACTTCAATTTCCTTCCTAGTGCTTGATAATCCCCAAACAGGTCCTCCATCCTAGCTTTGCCTTTGTTAGTCCTAACGTGGACCACAACAACTGGATCCTCCCCCTCCCGCTCCAATATCCTTTCAAGCCGGTCGGAGATGTCCCACACCCTGGCACCGGGCAGGCAACACACCATGCGAGACTCCTGATCCGGCTTGCATAGGATACTCTCTGTCCCCCTAATTATAGAATCCCCTATAACAACTACTTGTCTTTTTGCTCCCTCCCTTGAATGGCCTTCTGCACCATGGTGCCGTGGTCAGCTGGCTCATCCTGTCCAGAGCCGTTTTCCTCATCCGTATAGGGAGCAAGAATCTCATACCTGTTGGACAAGGCTCCTGCACTCCTGAACTCATGTTCCCCCTGCCTGCCTCACTTACATTCACACTCTGATTTCCCTGATTACTAACTGAATGTGAATTAAATTAGATTAGATTACTTACAGTATGGAAACAGGCCCTTCGGCCCAACAAGTCCACACCGC
>NC_057741.1:19112852-19133429 GCF_004010195.1 Chiloscyllium plagiosum | reverse complement strand
GTCTCTGGCGCTGTGAGGCAGCAGTGCTAACCACTGTGCCACCGTGCCGCCCACTAAATTACTTAATCTCCCAGGTGTGACTGCGTCCTGAAACAAAGCGTCCAGGTAACTCTTCCCCCTCCCGGATGTGCCGCAGTGTTTGAAGCTCAGATTCCAGATCATATGTGCCGCAGTGTTTGAAGCTCAGATTCCAGATCATCAACTCTGAGCGGAGTTCATCCAGCAACCAACACTTGCTGCAGAGGTGGTCACTGCCATTCACAATGGGATCAGCCAGCTCCCACATCATACAGCTGCAGCACATCACACAGCTGCAGCACATCACCTGCCCAGCCATCTCTGCTTAGTTAGTTACTTTATTACTTTGTATAGGTTTGAGTTAAAATACTTTCTGATACCTCTCTGCTATAGTCTTTTTCTAAAAAAACAATTAATAGATAACCATAAAAAGTAAATTTATAACCATTCACTGATAAAGAAATAGAAAATCCTTACCTTAACAAACCAGAGTACATGTGTGGTATCTCAGGTTCAGCCACTGCCCAGACATATTACCAGCAGTCCCCTGGTCGTCACTCCCACTCTTCCTACTTATTAACTGGGTTAGAGGAGGTGGGTGGGTGGGAGACACTACAGTAGTAGAGTCTCGCCTTGCTGATAGATATGGTCACTGCTTTCCTTCCCGGCTGCCCCTCCGGTCCACGTCACTTCCTCCGCTGCTCCCACTCCTTTTCCGCTGCTGCTTGCACTTAAAATGGCTGTTGGCATTGAAGGGTGAGTATTTATACTCACTGCTTACCTTCCCGGCTACCCCTCTGTCCCCGTCACTTCCTCCGCTGCTCCCGCTGCTTCTGTGAAAGACAAAAACACTGCTGCCCGCTACCGGTAAGTAATTTTAATAAAAACTGCCTTACCTTATCTGCAGTCTTCCGAGTTCGTCCTACCTCCGCTGCTGCTCGCACTTCGTTCAGTAATTAAGTTGCATTATCTTTCCAGGCCAGTTCTTAACAAAAAACATATGTCTTTGTTCTCTTCTCTTTAAAAACATGCTGTTGTTTAAAGTTCAATTCTCAAACAGTTCCAAACTAAGAAATGTGAAAAATGAAAGAAAAGTAGTGTTGGTCACCACATAATCTCCCTTACAACATTCCTGATTCTGCCTCACTTATAATCATATAAATTAGTAACAGAGCAGTCATGTCAATCTGAAATTGCAGAATGGATTTTGGACATTTTTTTCAAGTCTTGATTAGTTTTGGTCAGTATGGAGTTCAAAAGCAAGAATTGCAACCTGCTATACCAGCTTTTAGTATTTAGGATGTATAGCACTAGTTTTCGCATTGTTATGTTGAGTGTCAATTTAGCTCAAGACAATGATCTAAACCATGCTGTTGCTGTGGAATATTGCTAAATTTCACAAAGTCTGAACTGGTAACATCTGGTTTGTCACCTTTTATTGAAGTTGACATTTCAATGCAGACCATGAATATTTTCCACAATGTCACCTGAGGGTCTCTTATCAATATAGGAGACACACTTCAAATGGGAAAAAAAACAGCTACCTGAGGCTTACCTGTCAATATAAGCCAGAATATTGAAGCTCTGTGTGGACATTTGCTATTTGAGTAATCTGAGGAAGGTAACCCTGATAGCTCAACTAATTTAAACAGTGAGTATCTGCAGTGTGCAAATTAATGGAGTTTGTGATTCAAACCTCATTCTCTGCTGAGAAAACTGTTCTCAGCTTGGTCATTGTTACTGGCCTTAAGGAAAATTTCTCAATTGTGGTCCTGATACATAGACTCCTATTGAAAGACAGACCTAGTTGTTGGTATAAAAAGCAAATTAGCAGCAATGGTGTCCTTAATTGAATAACCTACTTGAGTCCTAGGCTTGCATGTGATAGAGGAGCAGCTGGGAAAGCACTGGGGTATACCAGCAGCTATGGAGAAAGTACGTCTGCAAGGACTCCAGCACTTGCAGACAAAGAGATGCTAGTAAAGAAAATTGATGTCTAAGACTGAAAAATATAATTCTCCAACTTTTTAGACAGATGACTTTTTTGATATAAACCACCTACCTATTTGTACATATCTTTATCTTTGCTACATCAAATAAAATATTAAAATTCTATTACTCATCTAGTGTTATACCATATGAGTTTTTGTTAACTTTTAAGGTTTTAATGAAAAAAGGTAGCCTGCTGTCTAGAAAAAAGTAGTGTTATTGGTAACTGTGTCAGCGATCTCCTGGTGAATTATACAGGATAATACATCTATCCAGCTGTTTCCTCCTTCACTCATGCTATTTCGTAAGTTAAGACAGATGTACGGACATTGTGGAACCTGTCATGCTTATGGATTTTGAAACTAATGAAAACATTTTTTTCTGCATTGCAGCGAAGCTTCCTGGGCTCTGCTACATTTGCTGTAGGTGATCTGCTGAAATCAGACGAGCAAACGTTAACCATTAATTTGAGGTATGTGTTCAGAGATTAAAAAGTACTAACTCGGGTCCTTGCAATATTGATAACACAAAATATAAATGCATTAGTTAGGTAAACATTTAATTGGCAATTTCTAAGCCCTCATTGGTGATATGGCTTGGATTCAACATACTTAGATATGTGAGACAAATTTACAAAATGTGAGCAGCCACCATAATTATCTGTGATAGCTCTTATGACTGCAAGTGAAATGCATTTAGGCAGCCTTATTTTAGCTGTCAGTGGACAATGATCCAGTAGTCCAGAACTACCTTTCAGATTCCACATCAATTAATACATCCTCATGCTGAGAGGCCACATGAATAAGTATTATGGGAACTGGGAAGTGTCACACAAGTGGTTATACAAACTCTTCTCTGCATTTGCTACTGAAGTACACTTAAAGAATAATGCAGATGCAGCCTTGCATTTTGGCACGTCTACAGTATGCCTGACCTAGGAACACTTGGTATTGTCACTTGATGATGATGTGCAAGGAATTGTACATTTTCTCACTGAATGTATCCCTTATTTTAATCATGATTCGGAGATGCCGGTGTTGGACTGGGGTGTACAAAGTTAAAAATCACACAACACCAGGTTATAGTCCAACAGGTTTAATTGGAAGCACACTAGCTTTCGGAGCGACGCCCCTTCATCAGGTGATTGATCAATCACCTGATGAAGGAGCGTCGCTCCGAAAGCTAGTGTGCTTCCAATTAAACCTGTTGGACTATAACCTGGTGTTGTGTGATTTTTAACTTTATTTTAATCAGTTTATGTACAGAAAGGCTCTTTTAATAAAGCTTTATTTCACAGATACTGATGGATAAGTTTTTTCTTCATTTAAGTATATTTCACTCTAAATAAAAAGTACATTTTTTCACATACATAAATATCAGTTATTTGTTACTTACATTGAAAAAAGATTGCAACACATACAACAAAAAATATAAAATACTGAGAAAATTCAGTGGGGATATTTTAGTTTGATGCCTTTTCACTTTGAAAAACCATTGATTTGAAAGATTGACATGCTGAGAATTTCCTGCATTATTTTTGTTTTTCTTTTGTGATCATGATGGAGACCAGTACCTTTTAAAATGAAATGCAAATGCCCAGTCATTAACTGAAAGAATTATGCTGCAATAGTCCATGGTTGTAATAAAAAGCCTATACTTTCAAGTGTAAAAACAAAACATAATTACTGGCTTAACTCTGTTGTGGGCTGAAACTTACATATTTTTAGCTAAGCATGAGTTGCGTCAGAGATGCCCAATACAAGGCTCAATGAGATTTCCCTGCTTTATCTGACCAAATGTATCTCGGTAATTCTCAACTTGCTCCTATGGCATCCGTCACATCAATTACAGCTCTATTTTACCACACATTGTTCTCAGGGCACCTCACTACTCACTGGGTATCTGTTAAAGTCCAGCATCCCTTCCATCTATACCATCTTTAAAAGACTACAGTGCACCCAGCCAAGCATTGACAAATTACTGTTGCCCCTCACCAACAGTGTAATAGCATAGCAACCAAGAAGTCATGCTACCACATTCACATAGCCAACATGGCTGACTTGGGGAAGGTTGTAGAAGGAGGCCATGATAGAGGGAAGAGGAAACATGGTGGTGCAAAGGGGTGAGGAATGACTAGACACAAGAAGGGTAGGGGGGGAATGGTACAATTGTCTTGATGAGATGTGAGGGGAGATGGGAGAGTACTAGGGACTGGGGAATAAGCTGTGAGGGGTAAGGGGAAACAAGTGGAACTTCATTGTTAATTATGGGAGATATGGGTAAGTGCAAAGTAGTCGGATGGCAATGTGGCTACAAAAAGGGGTGGGAGAGAGGGGTGGGTGTAACAAAGAGAACAAATTAAAATGTGTCAACAAAGGAACTAATGAGAAGCCCGGGAATCTTGAAATCACAGAAATCATTAATTACTTGCAAATGAAAGTGGAATCTCTAATCTAAAGATGCATTTGTTCAGGAGGTATGAGGTGGTAAAAATTTCATGAATGCTATTGTCATGAACACTCAGTCAATTGTTAAATTTAAATCTGAGGTTGAGATCTGAGATGTAGCAAATGGGTAATAACCACCTGATTGTAAATATGTGATGGAAATCTGTAAGCTAAGTCATAAGTTATGGCTTTTTACAAGCAGAAATGTGTCTATTAAGTAAAAACAACTTTGAATTCAAATGAATTTTCGTTGCCATATGAAATTTAGATACTGTAGTTTCTAGAATATTAATGCTTTCCTTAAGTATTGCATCTTTTGATTTAATGGACATTTGATAATTATTGAGGACATTGATGAGTTATTCTAATCCAGTTTGACCTCATATCTCAACATACATATAGAAGATAGTGGATGGGTTAGTACGAATGGAAGCAGTAGCTTTTAAGAGAAGCCCTAAAATTAAAATTATGTCCTTGTCTTGAGGGTTCTTTCACTTTTTCTGGACAAAGCCCCACAACATTCATCAATTCATTTTGATTTTCTTCAGTTTACCCACTGTTTTCTGAGTTATAAGCTGCCATGGGGTCCTTTCACTGATATCTGACTCAGTAACATTCTCTGACTCTCCTTCAAACCCTCATAATTTTGGATAAAACTGAAAGAACTGCGGATGCTGTAAACCAGAAACAAAAACAGAAATTGCTGGAAAAGCCCAGCGGGTATGGCGGCATCTGTGAAGAGAAATCAGAGTTAATGTTTCGGATGTGGTGACTAACTATCTCCAACCTTTTATTCTGAGAAACACAATATTTAAATCTCTCTCTCTCTCTCTCTCTCTCTCTCTCTCTCTCTCTTTTACTTCCACCTTGATAAATTTCTTGGTGGAAAGGTCTGGGGTAGCTTTTCAGTTCCACTACCAATTGAGGCCTTCATTGGAAAATTAATGCCCACTTAAAAGTCTTCCCCACCACATCTGGTATTAACCTAGCAGTGACATGAAAGCTCCCTATGCTGAGAACATTTAAGTGTATCTTGGCTGCTTGCGACTCCCTGGGTGGGTGAGGAGTGGGTACCAGGATCGGCCCCTCATTTAAAGGCACTCAGTTCCTGACTGTGAAAGTTAGAATTGGGAAAGAGGTGACTAGTTGAGAACCATCCATCTGCCCTTGCTACTATGGAAGTTACTATGGCAGTCATTTAGTTAACTTAGTGTTGCAATGTATGGCCGCGCTAAAGTTACAGGGCTCCAGTAACAGATAATAGTAGTGCATTGTGATAGGTTAGTTAAATCACTGGGGGATGAGCTAATGCTGAAGATGATAGTGTTGTAATGTGATAGATTAAGTGTGATGGAGGGAATCAGTGTGGTAGACGATAATTAGTTTAGAAAGATAAATGAAACCGGCATGATTGGCTATGCTAATGTTATCCGATAAGCGCAGGACCAACAAATTGTATAAACTGGAGCAGAACAAAGAAATTGCGGGCAGTCAGGGAAGACATTTTTCTGGCTGCCACAGCTTTGATTTTGCATGATTAAAGTTTAATTTTGTAAGGGATTTTCTGCGTCTCCTGATAATTTTTTATAGAACATTGAGTGATTCTTCCACAACATTACCAATGCCGTGCTCTGCACCTCTCCTCATGCCGTTGCTCAGGCATCTCGGGCCTCAGGTTATGTGTTATATCAATAACAGCCATTATTTTGACTTGAAAAAATTGAACAAGTTTTCTTTTCACTGATCTCAAAGTGAGAATGAGCCCAGCCAGGCTCGGGAGGTTAATGGTGGATGGAAGCGATTTTGCTCCATGTTTTTTAAAAGAACTATCGGAGAACTTTAGATCAACCTGATGGGGGCGGATGTCTAGAGGGATTGTATATCCATGGTGAGAAGAACATGGCCAAGATCAGAAAACTGGAAATTATGGACCCAACATAAAGCATCAGAATAATCACAAATGCAAGTGGGAAGAAACTGAACAAGAGCGGCAGGGTTGAGTCAAGATAGGAAGAAATAAGTTCAATAGGGCAGTAGTGACTCTGCCAGGGCAGTACTGTTTGTGAATCTTGGGACAGAGATAGAAGGGGCTCTACAGGTTTATTTCATTATGAGGTAGAAAGCTGTGCAGGGGATGTTTGAAGATCAGAATAGATTAGGTCATTGACTGTGTTGGAAATAACAGTTTGATGTTTGGTGGTGGGGTTCATGATCCAGGGAAACATAGGAGGAAGTGTTTGAGAGCTAGCACTCAGTCTTTGCAAGGTTGACAGGTTTGATAACAAGCTGAAAAATGTGTTGCTGGAAAAGCGCAGCAGGTCAGGCAGCATCAAAGGAGTAGGAGAATCGACATTTCGGGCATAAGCCCTTCTTCAGGAATGAGGAGGGTGTGCCAAGCAGGCTTGGAACACCCTCCTTATTCCTGAAGAAGGGCTTATGCCCGAAACGTCGATTCTCCTGCTCTTTTGATGCTGCCTGACCTGCTGCGCTTTTCCAGCAACACATTTTTCAGCTCTGATCTCCAGCATCTGCAGTCCTCACTTTCTCCAGGTTTAATAACAAGGTCAGGGTTAGACTTGAGACAACACATTGCAGCATATTCAAAGGGAGACAGATTAAGTGTGTGAGAGGTGAGAAATTAAGGTGGCTGATGTCACTTCAACAGTTCTTGATGAAGAGATCAAATGATGATGGGAAAAGGGGAGCATTGGAGACAGATGAAATGGTCTGTGTATCATGGAGACAATTCCTGTTCAAAGAGTGGGCATTGAGATAAAGGCGATGAAAGTGGGTTCGGTGTCATATTGTGCCTTAAATTCATTGAGGGTGGGTGTAAAGGTGTAAGTCCTTTCTGAATGATCTGTGCTCAGCACTGGAGAGGGGAAGATCAGAAGGTATTGTGAACACAGCAGGAGGAGCAATTAAAAGAAGAGTTAGAGTTGGAGGTAGAGAAGTGGGCGGCACAGTGGTTAGCACTGCTGCCTCAAAGCGCTAGAGACCCGGGTTCAATTCCCGCCTCAGGTGACTGACTGTGTAGAGTTTGCACATTCTCCCCGTGTCTGCGTGGGTTTCCTCCGGGTGCTCCGGTTTCCTCCCACAGTCCAAAGATGTGCAGGTCAGGTGATTTGGCTATGCTAAATTGCCCGTAGTGTTAGGTGAAAGGGTAAATGTAGGAGAATGGGTCTGGGTGGGTTGCGCTTCGGCTGGTCGGTGTGGACTTGTTGGGCTCAAGGGCCTGTTTCCACACTGTAAGTAATCTAATCTAATCTAATCTAAAAGAGGAGGAAGAATCCAGAGAGACAAGAATACCTGTGAGCTTTTGAAGATTGCATTCCTTAACACCCTAAAGGAAGAGAAAATGGAACTTGGGACTGGGGTGGATTTGAAATAGTGTAAAGCAGTGCTGATGGATAGAAAGGTCAAGAGTGTGCATGTTATGGCACATGGCACTGACTGTGGATCTCAGAATGTGGTAGGGAGCATTGTATGTCTTGGAAATACCTGTAAACTTGAGTAGATTTGAGATATGAAAGATTGAACTTCAGTTGGAATCCATGTGGGTTAAGGCAGAGCTCGAGACAGTCACTGAGGACAATGCGGCTTTGATATGAAAGTGACATAACTCCCCATTGCTGTATCTTGATGACTTTCCTCTGAGTGGGCCCATTTCTCCTTTTCACAGCTATCATTTGCACCCATTTTACACCCCTGTCTCTTTTACACCACCATTAACACTGTCATGGTTTTTTGCTGTGGGCGCCTGCACTTGCTCTTCCTTACCACTCTGTCTACAGCAGAAACACAGCATTTCCCAATCTCTCAATTCTGATGAAAAGTCAAGTCGGACTTGAAAAATTAACTTTCTTTCTCTCTCCACAAATGTCACCAGACCTAGTGAGTTTCTCCAGCACTTTCTGGGTTCATTTCAGATTTCTAGCCTCACAGTATTTTTGTTTTATAAGAAGACTTAGAGGTCTGGCTGCTGTGATGATGTCTCACAGTTAAGTGCTAAATGCTATCTGGGGGACCTGAACAGTCATGAAATGAGTGAAAGTTACTGTAGTAGAGGATTGGGAAAGGCAAAACAGAAGCTAGTGATTGGATAGGATAATGGCCAGAATGTGAGGGTCAACAACTGATATTTATTGTGTTGACTGTGCAAAAGAATATTGGTTGGCAATCTGCAGAGTCATGTAGTTGTGATATGTTACATGTGATCACAGGGATTGCAATTCATACAAAGTAGAATTTGTAACATTTTGAAGAACTCTCATCTACTTACTTTGTTCACACAATTGATAACTTGTACATGCTGTACATTTACTAACCAAGTTGGAGAATCAATATTTACGATCAGATTTCTAGAACAATTAGAATTAATAACTTTTGTGCCATTTGCTGAAAGTTATGCAAAAAAGTTCTATCAAAACCTTTGCAAGCTAAACAATCGAAGCAGCACAAACCTGTTATGTTTCTACCAAAATTACTGGAAAAACTCAGCAGGTCTGGCAGCATCTACGGAGAGAAAGCAGAGTTAACATTTTGGGTCCACTGACCATTCTTCAGTTGCTAGGAAAAGATTGGTATACAGCTGAAGATGAGATGGGGAGAGGAGGACAGGAAAATGGAGCACAGAGAGAGAAACAGTTGGGCAGACTGGGTAAAGGTCAACTTGCGAGAATGAATAGCTGCTAATGGGAGCCATTAATAGCTGACAATGGGTTGTTTGTCATGCTATCCCATGTGATGATAGGGCCTGGTGCGTGGGTGTTAAGGTAAGGACACAGGAGAAGGTGTTCAACCCTTAAAATAGTTGAAATTTGCATTTAGTCCAAAATGCTGTAGAGTTCACAAGGGGAAAATGAGATGCTGTTCTTCGAGCTTGTGTTGAACTTCGCTGGAGTACTGCAGCAAATCTGAGACAGAGATGTTGGCCATGGAACGCAGTGGTCTCTTAAAATGTCAAACAACCAGAAGCTTAAGATAATTTCTATGGACAGATTGTCAGTGTTCTGCAAAGTGGTCACCCAGTCTGCACTTTCTCTCCCCAAAGTAGAGAAGACCACATTGTGAGTAGCAAAGTAGGGGAGGAGTACACCATGGTGTCCTGGAGGTAATAGTCCCTGAAGAATGCTGGCAGGGGAGGGGAATGTGTGTTTGGTAAGGGCATCCCTCTGGAGGTGGCTGAAATGGCATCCAGTAATCCTTTGGATGTGGCTGCTGGTGGGATTGGAGCTTAGAATGAGGGAGGCCCTATTGCTTCTTTGAGAGGGAAGAGAGGGGTTGAGGACAGAAGTGCAGGAGATGGGTTGAACATGACTGAGGGTCCTGTCAACTACGGTGGTGGAGAATCCTCGGTTGAGGAACCTGATGGACATATCAGAGGTCCCCTTGTCGATGTTGGCACCGTCGGAACAGTTGCAGTAGAGACAGAAGAATTGGGAGGATGGAATAGAATGTTTACAGGAAGCAAGGTGTGAGGATGTATAGTCCAGCTAACTGTGGGAGATGATGGTTTTGTAGTGATATTGGATGCCCACTATCCCCGGAAATAGAAACAGAGATGTCAAAGAAAGGAATGGAGGATTTGGAGATGGACCAGGTGAAGGTGAAAACGGGGTGGAAATTGGAAGCAAAATAGATGAACTTTTCCAATTCTAGATGAAAGTTGGAATAGACCCTGTTTTGCTTGCTTTTACCTCCTTCCCAAAATTGTCACTGGGGTGAGTTGGGGTTTTAGTTTAATAGTTGTCCAGAAGTTAGAATAGGCTTTCAAAGATTTTTCTAAATTTTTGTGGGTACCTTTTAAGCTTAAATGTGTTCGAAACCTCAGAAATTCTCTGTCCTTGAGGGACTTTTTTGGAGGATGCTGAACTAGAGGGAATTGCCCATAAGAAGTTTTAATTTTACAGGCAATTCTGTGGAGTCAGCTGCACTGGGGATTCCACATTGTGCTGACACCCAATTCCAGCCTATGCTGCTCCAATGACCATCTGGCCCAATTATTATATTGTATCCCTTTTCACAGATACTGCCTGATTATTACCAGCACTTTACATTTTTATTTTAAATTTCTAGCAACTACTCTATTTGGTTCAATAGTAAAGCTCTATTTATGTTTTGGAATTCTCTGAAAAAATGAATTTTACCATAGGCCATTAAAGCAAAATATGTTAAATAAAATCAGTGAAAATCAAGTGCATGCCTCTTAAAATATTTAGATGAATAATTTGCAGTACAGTCTGAAGTTCATTAAAATCTATAGTTAAAGGACTTCCAAATGCCTACAGTTAACTGATCAATTAATCATGATAACTGCACAGTGCATCACTATCCAAAACTAATTGGAAATGGCTAGAACCATTTCCTGTTATTTATTGGTAAACTCCATTCTCACTGAAAGTTAACAGGGACTAGAATTTTTAAAATGTGAATAAATTCAAAGTGCAAAAACAATTTGTAGCGTTGACAAGTAGCAGATGTATTCCACTAATACAGCAGCAGACCTGAACTATTTTATGTGGTTTGAATAGATATCATCTGGGTTTCACCAATTTGAAGAAATATAGAAGAGAATTATGAACATCTTTGTGGGAACAAATGAAATGAATGAACTGAAATTAAATGAGTTTACATTTTAAATGTTTATTTATAATTACATCCACCTTTAGTGCAAATCTAATGAATTACATAATTTTGTAGCAGAATATATCATTACAATTTATTTTCACTAAACAAAATCCTCATTACTCACCCACTTGACTGCAGTTAACTACCCCTTCATTTTTATCCTCCTTAATCTAGGGGTTGAGTTGTGTCTGGCCTCTGTATGTAGTACCATCAACTCAACGCCATTGTTTCAGAAATATATCACACAGACACCAGGCCTGATGTCATCAGACATGAGATATCATCGAAAATTTGAATTGGCGCCATACAGTCAAATTCTTTCTTTTTGCAAATGCCAAAAGTAAATGCATCCTATTAATAGTTTAATTGTGCTTTTGATATGGTTCTGAAATTATGCTTCGGAGGAACTTGCAGAGAAACTTAGAATGATTCAGTAATTTTCTGTCATCTTTCCATTGGAATGTTGTTATCCAAGCAGTGCAGTCATTTAGTAAATTGGTCCTTTACTCTTGGGATTTGAGTTTGAATTCATCCTAGATATTAGACAGAAATGTTTGCTCTGACCTCAAACTTTTCTTTTTCCCCCAGGAGTACACTAAAATAGCTTCAGTTCAAATCTCCATGGCCCATCATCAAACATGGACTTTTTAAAGTTCCCATTGGAGCTAGATTTGGAGGCAGGCAAGAGCTAAAAGTGGTCAGCCTAGTGTTCCATTTCACCTCTCCATAGGGCATTTTTGCAGAGATAGAGATCAGTAGGGTGGTGGGTAACTGACATAGCTTGTTAAAGAGGTAAAAACCTGATGAAGGGCTTTTGCCCGAAACGTCGATTTTGCTGCTCGTCGGATGCTGCCTGAATTGCTGTGCTCTTCCAGCACCACTGATCCATAGCTTGTTAAAGGTCACACAAGGTCAATTAAAGAAAACTGATTGAATTTTCAGATAGCCTTTCGGTTCCTGGAGGTAGAAGAGGTCAGTTTGTATGCAAGGCCAAAATCTTGCTCCTAGTGACAGACTGGAGCCAGTGCTCTACACAAACCTTGAGGCTTTTTCCTGTTTGCTTGAGTGTTGCAGCAGTTTAGATTAGATTACTTAGATTAGATTACTTTACAGTGTGGAAACAGGCCCTTCGGCCCAACAAGTCCACACCGACCCGCCGAAGTGCAAACCACCCATACCCCTACATTTACCCCTTACCTAAAACTACGGACAATTTAGCATGGCCAATTCACCTGACCTGCACATCTTTGGACTGTGGGAGAAAACCGGAGCACCCGGTGGAAACCCACGCAGACACTGGGAGAATGTGCAAACTCCACACAGTCAGTCGCCTGAGGCGGGAATTGAACCTGGGTCTCTGGCGCTGTGAGGCAGCAGTACTAACCACTGTGCCACCTTGCCGCCAGTTGTAGGTTGTCCTTTGGACCTCATAATGATGGCCTTCACACCTCATAATGATGGCCTGGCAGTAAAGTCCTTTTTTGATTTAAATTTTAAATTATTGGAGAAGAGTGCACTTACATATTGAACTATCCTCTCCCTATTCACCCATCACAGTCTCTTGTTCCTTTCAAATTGGAAGGCCTCTGATTGATCTCAGTTCTGACTGCCTGACAACCAAATTAGTTGGATGGCGAGCCTAGCACTGATCATTATTTGGCTGTTCCGGGAAGAATTACACTGATGCTTCACAGAATTACAGGATTGTTACAATACAGAAGGAGGCCATAATGTCTGCACTGGTGCCTCAACAAACATTATGACTTAATGCTATTCTCCTTCCTTTTCCTATACCCTTACACATGGTTTCTCTTCAATAGTCATCAATGTTTTCCTCGATGTCTCAATTGTCTGTGCCTCTACCAGACTTCTAGGCAGTGCACTCTAGATCTGAATTGGATGTTGTGCGAAAATGTTTTTTCTTCTCATCAAATTTGCAAACCTCTTCAAATCTGTGCCCATGATTTTGATTCTTTCTGAGCAAGAACAGTTCCTTCCTATCTATCAGGCCTCTCGTGATTTTAAAAACTTTTATCACACTAACTCTTAGTCTTTTTCTTTCCAAAGAGAATAGTCCCAACCTTTCCAATCTATTTTTATAACTAATATTTCTCATCCTTGGGACCAATTTTGTAACCACTTCCGTACATTCTCCAGACCATTCACATCCGATCTATGATGTGGTAGAATTGTACACAATATTTCAGCTGAAATATACCAAATGTCTCATATAAGTTCAGCATAACCTCCTTGCTCTATGCCTATTAATAAATCCCAGACTACTATATGCTTTATTAAGTGCCCTGACATCCAGCTGTGCCAATTTCAGTGATCTACATGCATACATATCCAGCTCTGTCTAGTCTTGAATCTCCTTAAACATTGTATGCCTGTTTAATACTACCTATCAAAATATACTGTCACACTTTTCCACATTGAACTTCATCTGTCATCTATCTGTCCACTCGTCTGCTTTCTTGTTTACGTCTTTTCGGAGTTTTACATGTCTGCTCTCAATTTACAATGCTTCTAAGTTTCATGTCATCTCCCAGTTTTGAAAATGTTCCTTGCAAATCAAGGTCTACATCACTAGTATTTACCAGGAAAAGCAAGGTCCCTAATACTGACCACTGGGAATTCCTCTCCAAATCTTTCTCCAATTTGAAAAATATCCATTTACCACTACTCCATTTTCTATTAGACGGCCAATTTTGTAATTGTGTCACCCACTGTCTCTTTTATTCCATGAGCTATATTTTTTTCTCTCAGATCTGTTTTGTGGCACTGTGTTGAATGTTTCCCACACAGTGCCAGTCTCTTACTCTCATTTTACATTGATAGACCCCAGGAAAAGTCCTGCCCATGCTGTGTCAGCATTTCATTTAGGGAGAAACATTTATATTCCCACAGTTTGGATGATCTGCTTAGATTGGAGCTGGGGTGAATTATTTTAAAGAAAAAGAGTAGTTAGGTGCTATGACTAATCTGAGTGTGTTTGATGCTGGGGCTGGAATTCAAATGATGAGAAGCATCCCATCACCTGAAGCACAAGCATTCAGCCCAGCAATTTTCAACTGATAAAACAAACCTTAGATTTTCATTGAAATATACATTCATGTTGCAGATATGTTCCTTGCCTTGAAATGCAAACCTTCAAAATTGAGAATTTAGATTGTGTTGTAAAAAGCCTCATCGATTGAGTACAAGTTTCCTAACTGTGTGTGGTTTACTAAATATAGTAGTCTTAACACATCTACATGCTCCATGTCCTGTGCTGCAAATAGATGATCACAAATATAACTGTGGTGTTTTTCATTTTACTTCTGAATGCTGTTCTATTGAAGTGGATAGCAGTAATTATTTATGGTGAAAGTTCTCCTCTGCAAAGATATTAATGACAGTATTTTGGTTGAAACAGAGGTAAGCAAAAGTGATCATTTTACTTGTATGACTTGAATCATTTGATAACTTCCGTTTGGATTTATTTCCTTAACTTGTTTCCTTAAGCTTATTTATTAACTTAATTCATCAAAACTCTGAAAAAGTAGTGGGCTTTCCGTTAAATAGTGCTTGCAAAAGATTTCTGTCAGATAATTGAACTGTAGGCAAGGCCACCTGTGACTGGTTAAAAGAAATGACAGAGAGATTTGATTTAATTTAACCAGAAACCTATGATTTTCCAGAGACCATCATCTAAAACTATAATCTTATCACATGAAAATTGTGAAATTGATTGAAAGTACATTTCACAAGTTAGTAATTTCAATAACATTTTACATTGACAATATTTGGTCTATAATTTCAGTACAAAAACTGGTGTTTCATTGATCTTATCAATAACAAAATGTTCATATGTTAAGTTCTCACAGTTGCATATTTACTCTATATATTTTCATTTCTTCAGACTATTCCTTTGGGTTGAGTTCTCACTCTCCTTGATCAAGAGCACTCCAATATTTGGGAAATTTGTGGCAAGCATTTGAGTCAAGACCTTTTTAGCTCATTTAGCTTATTAAACAGAGCACCATTACAATTGCATTCCTGTTTATTAAGGTGCAATGTTGCCTTGTGCGAATATTTTTCCATTTTAGAAAGCTATAGAGTGAATACTTCCCAGTGAACATTTTCTGAACCATACTAGTCCTTCATAAAACATTGAATTTTTAGACCACATGAGGGAGGAGCAAGGCAGCTGACAGCCATTGAAAGTTGAAGCTCTGGTTTGCCATACAATTTCCTACTATCACAGGTTCCTTTTCTCAAAAGTGGCTGTGGAAGAGAGTGCCCGCAGAGCTACCAAATTTGATGGCCGGGTAAGAGGTATTGACTGACGGTGCTCTCCTGGAATTTTCCCTTAAGACCAAAAGGTATAGGAGCAGAATTTTGTCCATTCAGCCCCTCAAACCTGCTCCACCATTTGATTACACCTGATATCTTTCTCAACCCTACTCTCCTTAGAACCCTTGATCCCATTACCAATCAAGAACTAACTATCTCTGTTCTAAATACAGTCAATGACTTGGCCTCCACAACCTTCTGCGGCAATAAATTTCATAGATTAATCACCCTCTGGCTGAAGAAGTTCCTTCTCGTCTCAGTTCTGAATGCTTGTCCATTCATTCTGAGGCTGAGCCCATGAGTCCTAGTCTCTCCTGCTGGTGGAAACATTATTTTCATATCGACTGTATGTCCTCTAACCAACTGAAAGTTAGGGTGGGGCCTAAACTTCCAGCTGGCAGCAGCTGAGAGGCCAGTGTTCCTGTCAGATGTAGAGGCCATCCTTGCTGCTCTGCTCTGCTTCGCTTCAGCTTTACTTGCAGGCTGGGGACCCCTCTGCAATAGTAGTTCAGCTGCTGAAAAGTTGCAGAATGTGTGCCACCATGATTGAAAGGTCAGCTTCTGACTCTTCAGTGCTGAAGAGATGACTACTGATCATCCAGTTTCAAAAGACTGCCTAAAATAATTAATTTTTGAGTCATGGAAAATTCAGCTCCAATGTGCACACAGCTGAGTTGAAAGGTTCATTTGGATATATGTGAGTAACCTGATTAATCTAAGGTTGGCATTATAGTAAATTATGTTGTGATGAAATGTCAAATAGTTACCTTGAAAATTAAATAGGACTTCAGCATATGCTTCTAGGCTTGGGGCTGTTGTGGTGTACTGGTAATGTCCTGACCTCTGAGCGAGGAGGTCTGGGCTCAAGTCCCACTTCCTCCAGAAATGTGTCAAAGCATCGTTGTTTAGGTTTATTAGACAACTGCTATAATTCTATCTTCACAGCTGCTACCTCATTCCCTTCCTACTTTGTGTCTCTTCAAATATTATCAGGGCCATAATATTTATATTCTAGGGCTACTGTGCATTTTATTTCAGTGAACTGTTCAACTATATGTGTACTTTGACAGAAAAAAAGAGACCGCTATCTCTTATGTATGATTGATGGAATCCTTTATTTTTGAAGGACGTATTTATTTGGCATTCCTTGAATCCCATATCTCCAATTTAGCCATTTTTTAGAATATTATTGCTGAATACCTTCTGAAAAAATGCTTTGGTTTAACAAATTGAATAGCAATATTACTCAGATTGTGTATGAAGATGATATTTTTAAACATTTTCTTAACAGTGCTATTAAAGGAATGCTGTAGGACAAGGTCAATAGTCACCTTCTCCCATCTCATTTAAGAGATTCCACTAAGGAACAGTGGGCAAAAGCAGCCCAAACATTCTGTGGTGCACTTACTGTCCCATTCTAATCTGCTGTCATTTTCCCAGGAGATCATCATAGACAGCCAAGTTACAATGGCAATCTCATTCAAGTATTATTAATGCACTTAATTCTGAATATATTCAAAAGGATAATGAGCAATGATGACTTATTATTTCTAAACCTTTAAATCAGGAACTTACTGGCTTACTAGCTCAGTTACCATCTTTTATATATTTCAAATGTTGGGCATGGAAATTAATTGATTTTGACTCCCAATGTGCAACTTCTCAATTTGTGTGGTTACTCTGAGGCTTAAAGGTGAGGGAATGCAATATAGATTCAACTGAGAAGTTGGATATAGTTATTGTTAATAAAAGACATGATAATTAATAGAAGTTTTAGATACTGTATAAGAAAAGGGAGTAGGAGAGTTTAAAATGGCGATGAAGTGGTATGAATAGGAGTGTCATTCTGACAGGGAACATCTGAAAATCAAAGAAAGAGGAGACACTTCTACAGTAGATTTCAAGATCAGAGTGGATGAATATTTGCGGTATTGTACCTGGGAGGCTGATGTCTCTTATGGATCATTTTGTGGGCTTCAGTCACCTGTGGTTCAAGAAGGAAAGAAGTAGACTCGGCCAATTATTATTATCCTGACCCCTTTGGAACTTGAAGTATGAAAATGGGAATGAGGATGGTCAAGACCTTCGCTGCTCTTGGAAATGAATAGTCTGCTGATCCATGTTGCTGAATGCTGCCATAAATTATAGCTATTTCGTAGAGGTAATTTCAGATAACCAACACCTATGAGCCTAGTCAGTAGTCTATATTTTTGAAACAACATCAGGAAAATTGCCAAGAGAAAATGTAGACAGTTGATTTTTAAAAAATGTTATAGGTGGGGTTGGCAACTTGTTTAACAAAATGCTTTCATAGATTGAGGCAACTTCTGCAAAAAAGGAAGCGAATGATTATACTAATTATGCTGAATTAAAATGGTTAGATTGTAGGTCAGTTTCAAAATGGGTTTCTGCAAGAATGTACCTTGGCACAGCATGTTAAACAAGGAAGGAGGATGCAGTATGTATTTGATCTAATATTTTGCAATGAGCTGGATATGTTGAGGAACATTTAATTGCTCATAATGACTTTATTATTAGATCTGATACCATACTCTGTGCAGGAGTAATTATCAAAATAAATGTACCAACTTTCATGAGAACAGATTTCAGTTGGAAAAGTCTAGAGATAATTGTTTCGTTGGATATACTGAAGGGAAAATGCTATAAAAATTGCATCCTTTCAATAATATAATGATAATGAAATGCATCTCATTAACTGCAAGGGATGCAAATTCAGTGTAATGTGTGTCTCTAGGAGAACGAGATGATCAAAGTCAAGATCCAAATGATTGATCGGCAGTTAAAAGTAAGTATATAAAATAACCTTTTATGAAGGTTTCAAACATATTAGAATATGTACGTGTAACTGACATGATTATTGAAAATGACCAAAATGCATTATTTCCCTTAATAAAAGCCAAATGTTTGCCTAACTACCAAAGTGAGTGCTAATTACATGGTTTATTTATGTTTAACGTGGTGGATGGGATGCTGATCAAGCAGGTTCCTTTGGCTTGGATTGTTGACCTTCTTAAGTGTTTTTGGAGCTGCACTCATCCAGGTAAATGGAGACTATTTCATTGCACTCCTGACTTGTGCCTTGTAGATACGAAACTAAAGGGTGATAAGTCAGAATTGATGTTAACATCTGTGATATCTAAGGATTACAGATAAATGTACTCCAGTGGTTCACAAAAGTTCACCACCGCCTTCTCAAGGACAGTTAGGGATGAGTAACAAATGCCAGTCTTGCTAATAAAGCTCATTGATGTCATACACATGAAAGAGCATTACAATATATTTGTATACCACTTTGATTTGGCTTCAGTTAGAATCCTGTAGTCCAGTTTAGATTCCCTCATGTGGAGTATAATGTCGTGACATGACAGATGTTTACTGGAGGATTATGAGATTGAGACCTAGTCTTAAATGTTTTGGCGAGCACAATTATCATGCTAGATCATTTTATTCTAGATAAGCATAGACTTTGAAGTCATTTGTTTCTGGTGATTAAAATAACAAAAGAACTAGTTTGTGTACATATGGAGAGACTATTTGAGTTTCATAGATTAGGTATTTCAAGTGGATGAGGATATTGCTTAACAACAGCACAGAATTTGTTTATGTGCCAGGAAATTTCTCTTATTGCACTGGGTTCTTAACAAACAGAACAAAATTCTGCTCTTGCAGAATTCTTTATAAGTGTTTAAAAGGAGCTGAAGTGCTTCTACCTCTGGCAGATATCACAGAATACAAAAGATAGAAGGCATGTTAAGTGTTATATTGACCCTGTGGTTTCCTTTGTATTTGGGATTACGAGTAATTGCCCAGTATTTTTTGAAATGACATTGATTTCTTTGCCCATTTTTTTGCCTCTCTCCATTAGGCTAGGTAATGGATATAATGGTGTTTAGTTGCATAAGCGTATGAGATAGACTTGATGGATAGGATAGATTAGATTAGATTAGATTAGATTAGATTACTTACAGTGTGGAAACAGGCCCTTCGACCCAACAAGTCCACACCGCCCCGCCGAAGCGCAACCCACCCATACGCCTACATGTACCCTTACGTAACACTACGGGCAATTTAGCATGGCCAATTCACCTGACCTGCACATCTTTGGACTGTGGGAGGAAACCGGAGCACCCGGAGGAAACCCACGCAGACACGGGGAGAACGTGCAAACTCCACACAGTCAGTCGCCTGAGGCGGGAATTGAACCCGGGTCTCTGGCGCTGTGAGGCAGCAGTGCTAACCACTGTGCCACCATGCCGCTACTTTTCTTTTGATGTTTTCATTTATTTTTAATCAAAAATCTCCCAGAAGAAGTAAGATTAAACAGACTTTTCCCTCTGGGCTATCCATTCACTTGCAGAACTTAATGCTATGTTCTTTAATTTAAAGGATGTAGGTGTCATCTCTAGTAAAAAAGGCTAATATTTATAGCCTATCTTTAGATATAAGCTGAATTCTTGAACTGCTTTGTCCCTCAAATGAAGGTACTCTCACACAGTTGTGAGATGGTGTGTTCTAGAATTTTAACTGAGTGACAATGAAGAAATGGTGATACATTTCTAAGTTAATATGTTAAATAACTTGGAGGGGGACTTGAAGGTGTTAGTTTATCCATGTGCATGTTTCTCTTGTCTTTTGAGATGTTAGGGGTCATATGTTTGGGACATGTTGAGTAAAACTTGGCAAATTACTGCTGTGCTGAAAATGTGTTGCCGGAAAAGCGCTGCAGGACAGGCAGCATCCAAGGAGCAGGAGAATCGATGTTTCGGGCATGAACCCTTCTTCAGGAATGAGGAAAGTGTGCCAAGCAGGCTAAGATAAAAGGTAGGGAGGAGGGACTTGGGAGAGGGGCGTTGGAAATACGATAGGTTAAGGTGAGGGTAATAAGGTGAGGGTGATAGGCTGGAGTGGAGGTGGGGGCGGAGAGGTCAGGAAGAAAATTGCAGGTTAGGAAGGTGGTGCTGAGTTCGAGGGTTGGGACTGAGACAAGGTGGGGGGAGGGGAAATGAGGAAACTGGAGAAATCTGAGTTCATCCCTTGTGGTTGGAGGGTTCCTAGGCGGAAGATGAGGCGCTCTTCCTCCAGCCGTCATGTTGTTATGGTCTGGCGATGGAGGAGTCCAAGGACCTGCATGTCC
>NC_057741.1:19052313-19112627 GCF_004010195.1 Chiloscyllium plagiosum | reverse complement strand
ATGCTGTCAGACCTGCTGAGCTTTTCCAGCCATTTCCATTGTTGTTCACTTTCCTCATTCCTGAAGAAGGGCTCATGCCCGAAACATCGATTCTCCTGCTCCTTGGATGCTGCCTGACCTGCTGCGCTTTTCCAGCAACACGTTTTCAGCTCTGATCTCCAGCATCTGCAGTCCTCACTTTCTTCTAGAAAAAATTACTGCTGTGCACCTGCACAAAACTTGGCTCATAGCCTTGTATGCCTTCATATTGCAAGTGTACATCTAAATATGTCTTAAGTGTTATGAGGGTTTCTACCTCTACCACCCTTACAGACAGTGAATTCCAGATTCCCACAACCTCTGGGTGAAACTGATTAACCTTACATACTCTCTAAATCTCCTTCCCTCTCACTTTAAAATTATGCCCTAGTCATTGATGTTTCCACGAACAGTTTCATCTCATCTACCCTGTCTATGCCTCTTATAATTTTATATATCTCAATCATGTTCCCCCTTGAGTCACCTCTGCTCATGGAAAAACAACCCAAGTCTGTCCAATCCCTCTTTCTAACTAGAACACTCCAGTTTACGCAATATCCTGGTAACCTCCTCTGCACTCTCTCCAGTGTTATCACATCCTTCCTATGATGTGGATTTCAGAACTTCGCACAATACTTTAGTTGTGGCCTAAGCAACTTTTTATGCAGCTCCAACATAATCAGCTGGCTCATAAACTCTAAGTCTTAGCTAATAAAGGCAAGTATCCCATATGTCGTCTTAATTGCTTTACCTGCCTTAAGTGACCAGTGGATGTGCTTTGTGCTTCCCGGTGTCCTATCATTCATAATGTATCCCCTTGCCTTGTTTGTCCTGCCCAAGTACACCACCTCACACTGATCCAAATTGAATTCTATTTGCCACTGATCAACCCACCTATATCCTCCTGTAATCTAAGGCTATTCTCCTCTCCATTTAACACTCCACCAATTTTTGTATAATCTGCAAACTTACTGACCAACCTTCCGATATTCAAGCCTAAACCATTTACATACACAACAAATAGTTAGGCCCTCAAGACTGATCCCTGTGGAACCCCGCTGGATACAGGCTTTCAGTCACAAAACAACACTTAGCCATTACCCTCTGTTTTCTGCCACTCAGCTAATTGTGGATTCAGTTTGCTAAATTTCTTTGGATCTGTTAACTTTGCTATCAGTCTCCTATGCAAGACCTTATCAAAGGCCATGCTGAAGTCCAAACATTGCCCTTATCTACAACTTGGTCAACTTCTTGAAATATTCAATCAAATTGGTCAGTCGTTACTTTCCCTGAACAAAGCCATGCTGATTGTCCTTTGTTAATCCCTGCCTCTACAAATGCCAATTAATTCTGTCCCCCTGAATTGCTTCTCGTAGTTTCTCACTGGAGAGGTTAGACTGAGTGGCCTGTACATTGCTAGCTCAACTGTTGCTCCCTTCTTGAATAACAGTAGCACATTGGTTGTCCTCTAGTCCTCCAGCACCTCTCCTGTGGCCAGAGAGGAATTGAAAATTATTGTCAGCATCCCCGCTACTTTAACTCATCTCACTCAACAGCCTGGAATATATTTCGTCTAATTGTGGAAATTTATCTACTTTTAAATCTGTCAGTCAACTTCAAACTTCCTATTTATCGATGCTAATTTCTTTGTGTCACATACCTTCTCCCTGATTTCTGTACTCGTATCATCACTCTTTCTAGTGAATATTGACACAAAGTATTAATTGAGAACCCTACCTAGGTCTTCCAGCTTGACGCACAAAATGTCACTGTGTTCCTTAATGGGCCCTACTCTTTCTCTCGTTATCCTTTTACCCTTAATGTACTTGTAAAATAATTCTGGATTTTCCTTTATTTTACCTGACATTATTGTTTCATGCTCCTCTTTTGCCCTCCTTATTTCCTTTTTAAGTTTCCCCTTGCACATTCTGTATTCCTATAGGGTTTCTGCTGTTTTGAGCACTCATTTTCTGCCATTAGCCTTCCTTATCCAATCCAATATGCCCCTTGATATCCAGATTCCCTTGATTTGTTGGTGCCACCTTTTTTTTGGAACATGTTGACCCTGTATTGTTCCTATTTCCTTCTTGAATGCTTCCCATGTTCAGAAACAGATTTATCTCAAAGTATTGGCTTCCAGTCCACTCTAGACAAATCAAACCTGATCTTATTAAAATTGGCTTTCTCCCAGTTTAGAACCTTGATTTCAGGTCCATCCTTGTCCTTTTCCATAACAGTTTTGAATCCAACATTGCTGTGATTGCTGTCTGCAAAATATTCCATCACTGATACTTTTACCACTTGTCCAGCTTAATTATTGAAACATAAATCTAGAACCCTCTTGTAGGGCATTCTACATACTGGCTTAAAAAGCTCTTCTGGATGCATTTCAAAATTTCTGCTCCTTCTAAACGTTTCACACTATGACTACCCCAATTAATGTTGAGAAATTTGTCATCCTCTCCAGTCACTATGTCACCTTGCCACTATCAACATGCCCAATCAAATGTCACCTCAAGAAAAGAAGTCTATTTCCCTGAAATTTTCCTACATATCTACTCTTCTTTTTCTTCTGGCCTGTTATTTGCCTCATAGAACACTCCCAACAACCTGATTTCTTCTTTTCGGTTTTTAAGTTCTATCCGACCTTGTTAGAGGTGCATATTGGCTAGTTGTGTGATATGAATGAAAATTGTGTGCAGGTTTGGTCTCCTTTTCTGAGCAAGGATGCTCTTGCTCTCGAGGGAGTGCAATGAAGGTTTACCAGGCTGATTCCAGGGATGGCAGGACTAAGGTATGAGGCGAACTTGACTGATTAGGTTAGGATTGTTTTTGTTGGAGTTCAGATAAATGAGGGGGGATTTCATAGAGACTTATAAAATTCTAACAAGATTAGGCAGGGTAAATGCAGGGAGGATGTTTCCAATGGTGGGTGTTTCCAGATCCAGGAAATATTTTCTACTAAACATTTTTTTGTTGTGTGGATGATTCAAATTCAAGTTTGTACAATATGTTTCCATTTAATTTATTTGGAATTTTCTCCATATATATTTCCTTATGACATTTTTTTTCCATGTTTTATATTATCATTATAATCTTTTATAATACCTGTATATAATCTTCTGTCTTTATTAATTTCTAATCTTTGTTATTCAAGGTATTCTAAAATTTGATGTTGCCCTGACCTTTATGATTTTTGATGAGGTAGGGGAGGCAGAATGGAAAGTAAAGGGTCAGTCAGTCCCCTCCATCCATGCTGCCACTATTAGCTTGTCCAGTCAGGTGTTGGGTGGCAAATTATTAATCATCCAGAAGGAAGGAGACCACTTAAAGGTGGAGGGTTGTGGTGGAAGGGAATTCACAACCAATCAGGACTGTAGTCTAGGATGTTATACAGCAGAAGGATAATACCGAGAATACAAAGTCACGATTACAGGTTTAAAGACCACCTGCTCTCCGAATCTCTCAATTTTTAATTGAAAGCTAAAAAATACTAAAAGGAAGTCACGAAAACATGCTGATCTTACCAGCTCTCCTGTCAGGATCTGCTGCTATTTTCAGCCATGATCGTAGTGGCAGAATTGATCATCTGCCCTTATGGTACTCTGTCAGTTATACCTGCTGCAAAACATAAAACATACTTTATTATATCTAATGCCTGACTCATTTAGTGGACAATGAAAAGTTACAGATGAGTTGGGTAATGACAGGCTTGTTAATTATCATTTCAAAATGGAGGGCAAGCTGATGATTCCTGTGCTGTTTTACCTTCTGAAATTCTGGAGAGTGGAGTCATAACATTGTATGACTGACATGGTGTGATCATTTCCTATTTTATGTTTGTCTGAGTGGATGGGCAGAGCCGAGATCCAGCCTATTATCAACATTTTTAGTGGTTTGAATTTATTTTGCACCATTTCAGACTCCTTTTTAAAAATATTCCAGTTACACAGTTCTGCATGCTAAATTTTCTTTCCATCACAACTCAGTTGGCTCACTTTTCATCATTCTGTGTTCCTTTGCAAACTGTCACCATTGCTTTTTGCTTCTAGTTTAATCTTGAACCTTATCATACTATGGCCATGATTATTCATAGATTTGGCTACCGGTGTTCCTTCCATACAATCCTCAATCACCTATCATTATCTGACATGGTGAAGACTCTGATGTCCCAGTATTTGCAGCAACTATTGAGCTCTTATCAAACATCCTTTGTGCTAAACTGATGTATTCAGATATGTGGTTATGGGCAACACACTATGACCAGTGTGTTTGGAGAAGATTTGTAGCTCAGGTCGAGGTTCTGGATGTAAGTCTGCTTCCTGAGCTGGAAGGTTCATTTTCAGACATTTTGTCATCATAGTAGGTAACGTAATCTGGTGAAGCACTGCTGGATATGGCCTGCTTTCTGTTTCCTTGGGTTGATTATGCTATTTCCTGTGGTGATGTCATTTCCTATGTTGGTGATGTCATTTCCTGCTCTTTCACGCAGAGGATGATAGATGGGATCCAAATCGATGTGTTTGTTGATAGAGTTCTGGTTAGAATGCCATGCTTCTAGGAATTCTCAAGCATGTCTCAGTTTGGCTTGTCCTAGAATGGATGTGTTATCCCAGTCAAAGTGGTGTCTTTCCTCATCTGTGTGTAAGGATACTAATGATAGTGTGTCATGTCTTTTTGTGGATAGTTGATGTTCATGTATCTTGGTGGCTAGTTTTCTGCCCGTTTGCAAGGTATTTTATAAATGATGTTCGTTTTCCTTCTTGTCTGTATAGGGTCTTTTAAGTTCATTCATAAGTTCATCACCCTCTGAGAAAAAGAACAGGAAATGACATCACCAACATAGGAAATGATATCACCACAGGAAATGGCATCATCAACCCAAGGAAACCAAAACACAAACAGAAAGCAGGCCATATCACCAGTGCTTCACCGGAGGCTCACTGATTATGTTATCTAGTATGGTGACAAAATGTCTGAAAATGAACCTTCCGGCTCGGCCCAGGAAAACCTAAACAAATAAGTAGGCCATAACACGAGTGATTCACCAGAGGCTGACTGATGATGTTATCTAGTATAGTGATGAAACATCTGAAAATGAACCTTCCAGCACAGCAAACAAACTTAGATCCAGGACCTCAACCTTAGCTACAAATCTTCTCCAAACGTGCTAACACCTATGGGCACAATACGCTAAAACTGGCCCGAAGATGGAAAACCAATGCCAACTGAGTAGGCGCCATCTATGAACAGCAGTACTTCCTGCACGAATGCATAAGGAAACAGGTGCTACCTAAATGTCTTAAAAACAAACCTCCCCTTAACACCTCATTAGTCAAAAGAATAGCAGCGCAAAACAGCCACAGAATGCTTTGAGAAATGATTAACAATGCCCACAACAGACTCCATAAATAAAACCGGGCAATTTTGTGACAAAAAAACCTTACTCACTAACGCAACAGACCATGAATAAACAGAGACAGTATAACGAGCCATAGACATTAGACAGTGGCAAACACAGAAAACGAGAAAACTAGACCTGCAGAAAAAAAACTAGACAAACTCACACAAAATAACAACACAGGCAACACAGAAGCATGGATAAGAAACTCATCTGACTGACCCTTAACAGACACTGAAAAAGCTGTCTTCTAAGAGGATTAAATTATAACTTCCCGGAGCAGACAACAAAGATTTCTTAGCAGCATTAGAAACAACACTGAAAGGCAACAAACTCACAGAAGAAACCCAGCAAACCATTAGACAGACAGTTGCACAAACATTAAGCAGGACAAAGGAAGGAAACGCACTGAATGCACAAGAAAGGGAAGCATTCAAAAAAGATAAAAACATCGTTATTCCACCTGCAGACAAAGGATGCTTGATGGTCATTTTAAACCGAACAGAGTACATTGAAGAAGCGGATGTACTGCTTGCAGATACTGATACTTACCAACAGGTGGCAATAGACCCGACCCCACAACTAGAGAACCGAATCACAGCCTTACTTAAAAAACTTCAGAAGTCTGGAGAATTAAGCAAGACAGATTTCCAAACAATGAAACCAGGTAGATCCAAAACTTCGACGAATTACCCAAAATTCACAAACCAGGATCCCTTCCACCCCCACCCCCCGCCCATACCCATAGTCTTGTTAACTGGAACACCGATGTACAGATTATCCAAGGAACTACACCAAAAACTACAACACTTAGTAGAAGAATTACACCACACCATTCATTCCCCCCAAGAGTTCCTGAACTCCAACAAAGACACCAAGGTAGAAGAGGATGAAATAATGATCTCCTTTGACGTAACAGCCCTTTTCACATCCATCAACATCAATCTGGCCAAAGAAACACTGATTACACTATTAGAAGAACCAAAAACATGTACACCAGACACCACCAACTTAATCAGGAAATACAACATCATCAAGCTAGTGGACCTATGCCTTACCACCCACTTTACTTTCAAAAACGAAACCTCCAGACAAACGAACGGAACACCCATGGGATCTCCAATATCAGGGTTCTTAGAGTCATTAGTGCAGAGACTTGAAAAAAACAGCTCTGCCAACCATCCAACCCAAACTTTGGGTCCACACCGTGGACGACACCTTTGTCATCACTAAATGAAACAAATTAGAGGAAACCTACAAACCCATCAATAATATCCTTACACATAAAATTCACAAAAGAGGAGGAAAACAACAACAAACTGCCATTCCTAGATGTCACAGTAGAGCAAACAGTCAATGGGGAACTTCAAACCAGTGTCTACAGGAAAACAACACATACAGACCAAATACTGAACTACAGAAGCAATCACCCCAACACTCACAAACGAAGCTGCATTAGAGCATTATTTCAATGAGATAGTATACACTGCAACACCGAGGAACAATAAAGAGCAGAAGAAAACCAATGCAAGGATAACTAATAAACACGGTCTATCGATTTCTCAACCACAAACCCAAACAAGCAGACAAAACATGCCCAGAAATCCCAGTCACTCTCGCCTACATCAAAGACATCTCGGAAATGACTGCCAGACTACTCAGACCTCTTGGCATCATAGTAGCCCACAAACCCACCAACACACTAAAGCAACAGCTAATGAACCTAAAAACCCTATACAAACAACAACCTAAACGAACATCATTTACAAAATACCTCGCAAGAATTGTGACAAACGGGCAGAAAACTAGCCACCAGGATACATGAGCATCAACTAGCCACAAAAAGACATGACACACTATCACTAGTATCCTTATATACAGAGGAGGAAGGACACCATTTTGATGGGGATAAAACATCCATCCTAGGACAAGCCAAACTGAGACATACATGAGAATTCCTAGAAGCATGGCATTCCAACCAGATCTCTATCAACAAACACATCGATTTAGATCCCATCTATCATCCTCTGAGTAAAAGAACAGGAAATAGCATCACCATAGGAAATGGCAACACCAACCCAAGGAAACCTAAACACATAAATAGAAAGTGGGCCATAACACCAGCGCTTCACCAGAGGCTCACTGATAATGTTACCTAGTATGGTGATGAAACATCTGAAAATGAACCTTCCAGCTTAGCGAGCAAGCCTACATCCACACTAGGACCAGAATAGAATGTTAAGTACAGGAGCACTATTAACATTGTTAATACATAGGAACTCTTCAAGCAAAGGAGCAACAATAGAGAACCACTCAAGCCCATTCCATTTTCAGTTTGGCTGTGCCTGAAACCTACCCTAGTTTCTGCATACTTTCCTTACGTTTATATCATTTGATACTGCTACCTTACTAAATTGATGGTCCTAGAGTTGAATGTTTCAGATATTGAGAGGGTGGAATGGAGATTCCAGAGAAGAGTTGCAGATTTCCTGTTGCTTTTGTATGGATGATGCATTTCCTGATTTTATTCTTTTAATGGCACTGTTTTAATTATGAGTCATTGCTCTGTTGTCACAAGATGCAATAGTTTATAAACCATTTATCATATCCAATACAAAAGAAAGATGGTTGAGGTTTATGAAGATCAATCAGTTCCATAGAGCCACTGTGGGAGTTCCTTATGGTAATATCTTAGACCCAACCATCCTCAGCTGCTTCGTCAATGACGTTTCTTCCATCATAAGATCAGTAGTAGGGATGTTGGTTCGTGATTACATAATGTTCAGCACCATTCACAACTCCAGAAGCAGTTCATGTTCATATGGAGCATGACTTGAACAACATCCGAGCTTGAGCTGACAAAGTGGCAAAAAATATTTGTACCATACAATTGATAGGCAATAACTGTCTCAAATAAGACCAAATCTAACCCTTGCCGTTTGGGATTCAAAAGTATGGTCACCACTGAATACCCCACTATCAACATTCTAGGATTACCGTAGACCAGAAACTGGATTTGTCATATGAATGTATAAACAGGTCAGAGGCTGACAGTTTTATTTTGAGTAGCTAATTTCCTGATTCCTCAACTGATGTCCACAATTTAAAAGGCACACATCAGGAATGTAATGGAATACTCTCCATTTTCCTGGATAATTGCAACTCCAACACCACTCAATATCATCCGTGACTCAGCTGCCTGCTTGATCCATCACCTTCCACATTCATTCCCTTCACTGTAACACAGAGACAACAGTTCATACCATCTACAAGATACACTGTAGTAATTCACAATGGCTTTTCCAAAAGCACTTTCCAACTTGGAGCCCTATCACTAAGAGCAGTAAAGTCAGCCAATACAGGGGGACACCACCAACTGCCTGCAAGCTCTCCTCCAAGCCATACATTTGGAACTATTTCACTGTCCATTCACTGCTGGGTCAAATCATGGAACTTCCTCCCTAAAGCACTATGGCTGTACCTATATTTTGGGAAAGCAAATCTTAGCAGGACTTAAACACTTAATGATAAGGTCCTGGGGTGTGTTGATGCAGAAAGAGACCTTGGAGTGCAGGTTCATTGTTCCTTGAAAGTGGAGTTGCATGTAGATAGGATAGTGAAGGTAGCATTTGATGTGATTTCCTTTATTGGTCAGAGTACTGACCAGGAGTTGGGAGGTCATGTTGCGGCTGTATAGGACATTGGTTAGGCCACTGTTGGAATATTGTGTGCCATTCTGGTCTCTTTCCTATCAGAAAGATGTTGTGAAACTTGAAAGGGTTCAGAAAAGATTTACAAGGACGTTGCCAGGGTTGGAGGATTTGAGCTATAAGATGAGTTTGAATAGGTGAGGGCTGTTTTCTCTGGAGCTTCGGAGGTAGAGGGGTGACCTTATAGAGGTTTATAAAATCATGAGGGGCATGGATAGGATAAATAGACAAAGTCTTTTCCCTCGGGTGGTGAGTCTAGAATTTGAGAGCATTGGTTTAGGGTGAGAGTGGTAAGATATAAAAGAGACCTAAGGGGCAACCTTTTCACTCAGAGGGTGGTACGTGTATGGGAAAAGCTGCCAGAGGAAGTGGTGGAGGCTAGTGCAATTGCAACATTTAAAAGACATCTGGATGGGTGTATGAATAAAAAGGGTTTGGAGGGATATGGGCCAGGTTCTAGCAAATGGGACTAGATTGGGTTAGGATATCTGGTTGGCATGGTCAAGTTGGACCGAAGGGTCTGTTTCTGTGCTGTACATCTCTTAGACTCTATGACTCCAGCAGTTCAAGGTAACTCATCACCACCTTTTCAAGGGCAATTAGGGATCAGCAATAAATGTTGGCTTAACCAGTAAAGCCCATATCCCATGAATGAATTTTTAAAAATACCTTGTTGAATCCCTTTATAGTTTTAAACTTCTCAATTCTGACACCCTTCAGCAATTCAAAAGCATCTTTCACCAATTAGCTTATGCCACATCGGCATACTCTTATTTCCCATTCCAATGGGATATAAATATGACATTACATGTTCAATACTTGGAAATAAAATGAATTTTTGAATTATCAAGTTGAGAGTGCTGATCCCGAGAAAGGTAACAAATGATGCAAAACTTAAATAACGAATTCAATCCTTCCCGGGATTCACAATTATTGGCTCTTGATCACAATTCCTTGTGTTTTTTTAGAAACGAGGGGTAATTTATGGGACATGAGCTGGGGAAAGGAATACAACATAAAACACTTGGGAATTGTGTTTGCTGCCCTCCAGGTACTCCAAATGTGTAGATCCTTTAGGATCCAATCTGGTTTCATTTGTGTAAAGCAAGTACCTACTGGTCCAGTGAAACAAATGATGTACTGTGAAATTGTTTTGTTTTGGCTACTTTGCTTTATGGAAGTTCTATTGCATCTTCCTTGTGCTGTTGTTACCTGAATGACAAAGGGCAACATGAATGAGTGAGTGATGGCCTGTGTTGACTATGTGGAACATTGTCTAGGACTAGGCACCCTAATGTTGAGGGTGACCATTAAGGGAACTGACCCAATGGTGGTTGAGTGTTTTCATCCCCATCTTGCTGAATGAAACCTTCCTCATTGCTTGGGGCATTAATGGAGATGCACTTTATGAACAATTCATTATAATTTTCTGGTGCTGGATGAAGCAGTATTGACAGGACTTGCTGCTTCTAATTGGCACTTGAAGCTTGTGCATGTTTGCAACTTACCCTCATAGTGTTACAGAAGATGATTGATGGCCTCATGCCAGCAATGCCAGTTCAAACATTCATGGCACGGCTGTGTTTCATATGAGGGGAGCAGCACAGTAGGTCAAAGCCTTTGGCCTGATAACGAATATGGGTCTCTGGGAGGCAAATGTTGTCATCCTAGCCTGTATCATTAAACATTTGTCACAATAAATGATTCATACCTTGGGCAAGAAAGAAGTGAATAGAGAAGACAGACCAATGGGTTACCACAGAGCTCAGCTAGCCCCAACACTCTTCAACATGTACACAAATGACCTGCCAAAAGATATTTCCTGCAAGTTCATTTACACTATTACACCTGCTGTTTCAATCAATCTCCACTATTCTGAACTTTGGAAGAGACATTAATGCAAATGTTATTAAGTTGATGGATTGCTGCATGCATAGTGTCTCACACTGAACCTCTCCAAAACCATATCCAGTGCAATCCATCCTTGTAATGCCAGTCCAAAAGAAAATTGCATATCTGCGTAGAAGGCCAGAGACCAAAGCATAAGTCCAATTCAAGATATTGGAAGTAACTCTAGATTCTGGGAGCATTTAAAACAAAAAGCAGAAAATGTCAAAACCAGAAACTATCATTTATCTATTTTGCTGGATCTATGTGCAACACTGCTACCATAACACTCTGGACTTCACTACTTGCCCTGTCACACACTGCAGCATAGTATTGAGCCACTGAATGATAAAGGCTAAGACACACATCGTGTTGCCACTCAATTAAGTGCAATAGTGTTCATCATATTTTGAATCCTCTGCCCAAAATACTGTTCATTATGGTGCCAAACTGAGTAGTGAGCATGAATGGGAGTGTAGGTATGTCCTGGAATGAAGATAGCCATAACAGTGAGATCCAGCAACGTCCTGAACCTTGAATGGAAGGATCAGGGAAGTTGGGGGTGAACAAGGGGTCAGAACAAAGGGTTTTGGGGGTGTTTTCATTTCCAGGTAGAAAGTGGCAAAGTGAGTGAACGTAACATTCTATGGAGATGAGCCACTGATGTGCACAAGGCACCACAAACATCCCCCTTCCTCCCCGGTAGAGCATACATCCTCGTCCAAACTTTACCCAGTTTATAACCGTTTTTCTAATCAACCTGTTCAGATATGTTATTCCACACCTTTGGAGCAGGTGAGACCCAAACCTGAGCCTCTCAATCCAGGAGTAGGGATGCAATCAACATGACCAGTTTGTATTAAGAAACAACCTAACCACTTCTCTATTTTCTCCATATCAATTGTATTATGGTGCTGGCAGTACAATATTCAGCAACATTCAATTGGATTGTCAATAGACAATTGGATTTGTCAATTACCTCTTTAATATTGGTGGCAGTCTGCCAATTTTGACCCTGATCCCCTGCTATTTCATAGGGAATGGCTTTGGGATAGACAAAGATGGTGAGTGAGCCACTCTTATATTTCCCATGCTGTCCCTTTGAAAACATGCATAGTGCGAGTGTAAATTCCAGTCCAGGAAGACAGTGGTAAGCTCCTTATAACAAACCCAATTTGATTAGATTACTTACAGTATGGAAACAGGCCCTTCGGCCCAACAAGTCCACACCGACCCGCCGAAGCACCACCCACCCATACCCCTACATTTACCCCTTCTTAACTAACACTACAGGCAATTTAGCATGGCCAATTCACCTGACCTGCACATCTTTTGGACTGTGGGAGGAAACCGGAGCACCCGGAGGAAACCCACGCAGACATGGGGAGAATGTGCAAACTCCACACAGTCAATCGCCTGAGTCGGGAATTGAACCCGGGTCTCTGGCGCTGTGAGGCAGCAGTGCTAACCACTGTGCCACCGTGCCGCCCAAAGCCTACAATTTATTAAATGTAGGCTTTGAGTTGCCGTTGCGAGAGAGATCCATGTGAAACATGTTTAGGACAAAGTTAAAAATCACACGACACCAGATTATAGTCCAACAGGTTTGTTTGGAAGTGCTTCCAAATAAACCTGTTGGACTGTAACCTGGTGTTGTGTGATTTTTAACTTTGTCCACACCAGTCCAACACCAGAACCTCCAAATCATGTTAAGATACTGTGCAGCCAAGCTTCACCTTTGAGGCCTCAGAATTCATGTACTTGTAGAGAGACACAAATAATGTTGCACATTATCAAAGAGTGTTTATCTACAGGCAAAGTGGTGGAGTAACTACATGAAACTCAGCAAATGAGGCTACCTATTGTTTTGAGTATTTGTATTAGTTACATAATTGTTATTTCTATGTTTATAAACAAAATAAGTTTAGACCAGCAGTGGAAAAACAAATGAACACTATAAAGAAATGCCTTTGAAATGATACTATGAGAATAGTTTGAAGCTCAACAGGAAAAGGCGTTTGAAACTGATAATTGCGTTGGTATCCTTTGAACTTAAAACCTGTGTCCCTGAGTATGTTTATGTAGTTATCCTAACAAACCACTAATCCATGGGCTTCAACTAATTATCCAGTCATGCAAGTGAGACGTCTATTATGGCACCTAGAGAATTTAAATTCTGGAATAAAATGTCTGTAGTAGTAATGTTGACCATTAAATCACTGATTTGTCTGAATCCATCTAGTTTTTCACAATTCTTTAGGTAAAGGAATCTGAACCTAAAGATTCCTTACTGGGTCTTACTTACAGGTGATCCATAGCAGTGAGGTTGATTTTGAACATCTCTCTCAAATGGGCTAGAACCCTTCAGGAGGATGGCTCACCACCACCTTCTCACCAGTATTTAAGGAAGATAGTTACCGATTAGCTCTGCCAATATCCCACGGATTACTGAAAAAGAAACTCACGAGATGTTAAGAGTAATAATCGTGAACTATCTGAAACCATTTTTCATCTGTAGACAAAATGATGGTTCATTGCAACAAGAGGAAAAACTAAAAATTAATGGAACATGAGATTATTTGGATGGAAAAGTAGTTATAAATGGCAGTTATTCAAGTTGAGTAACAGTGGCCCATGGAACCCATACAAGTCAGCACGTACACTGTACAGGTAGACAATCCTTTATCCGAAATTCCAAAATCCAAAAGCTCCAAAATCCGAAAATTTTTTGTGGAATGTGGAATGTCAGTCATGTCTGCATAACAAGGTTTGTTTGGCAGGTGAAGTCCACACCCATTTGACCCATGTGGTGGCCTAGCCCATCACTGGCAGGAGTCAATTGTGTATTTTTTTCACTGTGTTCAATTGTGTTTAATTTCACTGAGAAAATGTCAAAAGGAGCTGCAGATATACCTATACCTAACAATAATAAAAAGAAGAGGACGCATCTCACATTATCAATAATGTGTGGCATCTTACTGAAGAATATGGTGTCAGAATTACCATATTCTTCAGTAAGGAACAGAAAGACAAATTACTGAAGTTTTATGGTAACAGTGATGACCATAAACTAATGAAATATAGGAAAACACTGCACAGGGCAAAAAATGAAGATCTTAACCGCGTGTTGATGGAGTGGATTCGACAACGAAGAAGTGAATGTGTGCCACTGACTGGTTTGTTGGTCATGAAGCAAACTAGAAAATATCATAAAGAACTGAACATTAAAGGAAAATGTCAATGTCTAGAAGGTTGGCTGCAGAAATTTAAGAAGCGTAATGGTGTAAAATATCTGAAAATCTGTGGTGAACAGTCTTCTGCTGACCATGAAGTAGCTGAAAATTATATTGATGAATTTGCCATGATAATATCTGAACAAAGCCTTAGTCTTGAACAAATTTACAATGCTGATGAAACAGCTCTCTACTGGCACTATGTCCTGAGAAAAACATTAACAACGCCTGATAAGAGAGCACCAATAGGTTTTAAGGATACCAAGCACAGGTTAACTGTTCTTGGGTGTGCCAATGCTGCAGGCACACACAACATGAAATTGGTAGTGATTGAAAAAAACAAACATCCAATATGTCTGAAAGGTGTACACAATTTACTTGTGCATTATTATGCAAATAAGAAAGCAATAAATTTTTCTCAACTGGTTCTATAACCACTTCTTACCAACGGCACAAGTTAATTGCAGACAAGCTGGACTGAAAGAAACCTGAAAATTTTTTATTGTACGCATCCCCCTGCAGAACTTGTTGTGAAAAGTAATGTTTTTGGCATTTACTTGTCCCCTAATGTGACATTGATATTACAGCCTTGTGACCAAGAAATTTTACACTCCATGAAGAGCAAGTATAAAAACTATTGTTTAAACTGTGTGCTTGCTGCAGTCAACAGAGAGGTAGAAATGCAAGACTTCCTGAAAGAGTTTAATGTTGAGGATGCCATTTACGCAGTTGCTAATGTTTGGAAGGATGTTGATAAATTAACATTAACAAATGCTTAGCAAAGACTGTGGCCTACAACAATGTTTCATGTAAGTGAGCCTACAGATGAAGACTTTGAAGGATTTTGTGTCACTGAAGAGAAAAAGATAATAGCAAACCTTGTAAGTTATGCACAAGGTTTAGTGGAAGAAAGTGTAACAAGATTACAGGAAGCTGACATTGAAAAAATGCCGAACACTGACAATGTTGCACCTGTTGTGCATTCCTTAAGCGATGGGAAAATTCCTGAAACGATTTTAAATACAGATAAGTGTGAGGATAGTAGTGATGATAATGATGATGAGTTAGTGAACACAGTTGGAAAATGTCCCCATAGATGATATGATGAAAATGTGTGATCAGTTATTGCTGGCCTGGAATAACGTTCATTTATCAGTGAGCAAGAGATTGTAGCAATTTACTCCATTCAAGAGAGATTGCTTAGACAGTAACCGATATTAATGAGACAGGTGACACTTGAAGAAGTCTTTAAAAACGCCGTCTGCTACAGTGCTGAAGCTGTGTATGTTTCAGTTTTACCGAATGCTTTTCTTGGAATGTTCTTTTCTGGAAATAAAATGTCCTTGAGTATTTATGGTCCATATATTTCATTGATCAGTATATTACTCTATAAATAAACTGTGGTAGTATTTCTAGTCTTTATTTATCCCACTTAGTGCAAGTATTCACATGTTTTTGCTGCTGTATTGATGTTTGATTACGGGGTGCTGCCCTGCAGCCTACATTTGTTCCAAATTCCGAAAAACAGCTGACCGCGACGATTTCAGATAAAGGATTGTCTACCTGTATTATCATGATTATTCCTGACCTTGGATACTGAATTAAATACAGTATAATCTTTTGCACTAAGTTGAATTGTGTGGGGAATCTAGATACATAAAGTGTTTGGACATTCTCAGGGTCCGATTTGGCATTTGGGTTTAAATTAATGAATAATATTATAACACAATGAGGATTCAGCCTCTTATGGAAAGTGCAATAAAAGGAAAAGACAGAAGTGTGATAGCATCAGACTGATTCCAAAATGCAACATTTCATTAAGGAATACAAAATGTTAAAGGTGTATGGCAAACAGAATCATACAATATAGGGAAGTAATAGAGAGAAATTGCAAATCACTAGAAAATGTATATTTATACATCCTATTTAGATTGTGACAATCCCTGTTTTAGATTGTGACAATCCCTGTATTTTGTTTTATTTGAAAGGTCTTATCACCCAAAATATCAGCAAAAGACCAGAAATTACGAGTTTTCCATCTCCATTATCTCTGCGTGAAATTCCACTTCTAGATCTGATCTACCATTCTTTCATGAAAGCACTTGCACTTTTTCAAGTAGTTGCATGAGAGGATCAAGCACAAAATCCTTTTTCTCATGCAGTCGTGGCATGGACTCATACAGTGCACTTATTGTGTGTATAAACATATTGTGACCTTTGAAGTGTTTTCTCAGAATGCCAGTTTTACATTTCTGTTTGCTGCAATGTAAAGTAATGGATCTTGCATTAATTTTTCTTGTCTCATTGAGCTTATTAGAAGAGAAAACATAAACAGGGTCATTCAAATACATCAGATGTGGATTGCCTGAAGGGACAACTACTTGGCAGTGTTAGAGTAGGGTTTGTTTTACATGTTCAGCTTCAACAGAGTGTTGTTATTGACTTCTGACATCTGTTGCAAGCAGAGTAATAGAAATTCTTTCATCACACTTGCAGTTCTAGCACTAACAATCAAGGTCATCATAGCAATTAATTTTATACCTTCAGCATTCACTAGGCTATCACAAGAGATATTGGTGGGATAAGCCAATTTGAAGTACATTTGTGCATCAAGCCATTAAAGATGTATTTCCTGCAATGTAACTAATCCTAGCCTTATGAAAGCATAATCTGCAGATGCTAGACATCTGGAAAAAACACAGACAATGCTGGAGGTACTCAGCAAGTGTGAACACCTTCCTTACTTTCCTTAAAGAAAAAAAAAGCAGCATGACAGTTGCTGAATTTAAGCAAGTCCTAGGGTTTACTAGTGATACCACTACTCTGGCTCACTTATGCATTCACTTGATTTTCTTAGAGCTACATGCCTCAAGTTCACTATCTAAATTTCCTGAGGTTGATGTCACTGCATGAGTGCTTATGAGAGTTTTTGTAAGTGATGCTTTGCAAGTGATACTTTGCAATAAATCTTGGGCTTCTTTAAGTTGCTGTGGCCTTAAACTGAGCTTCATAGATGCCTGCAGAATCAGAAGAGCGTAGAAGTTCTAGATGCATAGTACCTTTTCAAATAGAGTTTAGCAAGTTGATGTATTGTGCATTGTGATTTTATAATTGAATGTATCAATGGATGTGTAGTGGTTGAAAAAGTAATAGCTTCTCCTCCTTAGGCAAGCTCTCACAATCAAGAATTACTTGCTTTCACTCAGATTGGATGGTTCTAAGACTCTGCTACATGCAGGACAGGTGGTGATGGAAGAGCCAGGCACTGTGGTTCCCATCTTGTGCAACTAGAATAAATGTGGTTATCACATCCTCTCAAATGTATTGCAGTTCTATTCTGTGCAATATGTGATCTACACAAAATGATGCACTTCCTCCTACTCAATGCCTCTCAAAACACTTTCAAAGCGTCATCTGAGTTTGGTTGTTAGCTGTAAATGTGCTCTCTTCACTCGCGCATGTCCTATTAATAGCTCCACCGATACGTAGTTGCATTGCCACACTTCTAAGTGTCCAGCACAGTTTTTCATGTAACTAAAGTGTAAAGTGTAACAATGCCATTTCAGAAGTTACAGTAAAATCAGCTGTGTAGCAGGAATATGGATTGTGCACTTTATGCCTGTATTCATGAGTATATCAACTTGAGAAAAATCATTGTTGTACCTTTGGAAAGATATGCAGAAATAAACCCAGACAATTTCTGTTAACCTTTTGAAAGAAATTAAATATAACATTCCCAGCCTCATTATAACTTTTAAATTGCTAATTAATCTCCTGAAACCTCATTGGCCAGCCACCCACTGTCCAGAAGATCAGAGAAATAAGAGGAAGAGTGAGCTGTTCAGCCTGTTGAGCCTGCTCTGCTATTCAATGTGGCTCCACTGCTGGTCCAGGAAAAAGAAGAAGCTGTGCCATTCAGCAGGAACTCCAGAACATGCCCGCAAAATGGGCAAGTGTAATTCTGATTGACATGTCCAGGGCAAATGTCAGGATCTGTGCAGGGCAGCTCCACTCTGATGATGCTTGTCAGGATGCACAATGGCCTTTTCAAAATGGTCCAAGAACCAGGGATTCTAGCCAATTCTATATTCTCCAGTTAGTGTTGAGTTGCTCCTAGGATGTCATGAGGGTTGAAATGCCAATTGATATGGCAAGCTTGGTAAAATGGGACAAACAAAGTGCTCGACCTAGCAGTTAGAATCGCTCCACCAGATTAGATGTGACTTACACTTAACTTAAAAAATGTCCACTAAAATTCAGCCCGAGTCTTCTCAATTCCTCCTCTTAAAATAATCTTGTCATCAGAAGGATTAATCCAGTAAACACTCCCTCCTTGGCAAGCATGTGCCTCCTTAGATTTGGAAATCAAAAATGTATGTAGCACTCTAAGCGAGGGCTCACCAAGACCTATCCGTGTGCAGTAAAGCATTTTTATTTTGTTATTTCTTTCTAAGACCATGGAGTCTACATGTTCTTTTTACGATCCTTGTCCTGCCACCTTCAAAAATGTATGTAGGTGAATTCCGATGTTCCTCTATTCCGAAATGCCCTTTAAAGATATATCTTCAGTTTTTCATGTCTTCTCACTGCATTCTTGATTTTAAAATGCATCACTTCATATTGTCAGCATTGCATTTTATCGGTCATGTCTCTGCCCATTTCACCAATTTTACTGTGTCCTTCTGAAATCTGTTACTATCCTTCTCACTATCTATTACATTTCTGGGTTTTCTAGAATAAACAGGGCGAACTTTGAAATTTGCCCTGTTTACCCAAGCCCATGTCATTTTAAAATTCATTCATAGAATGTGGACTTTGGCTTGGTCAGTTTCATTCCCCATCGTTTGTTACCTTTGAGAAAGTAGTGACAAGCTGTCTTCTCAAACTGCTGCAATACATTTCATGCACGTGCACCCACAATGCTGATAGGAAGGGAGTTCCAAGACTTTGATGCAGAGACATTGAATTTCCAAGTCAGGATGATGTTCTGATTAGAGAGGTACTTGCAGACAGTGGTACTCCTATGCATCTCCTGTTCTTGTCCTTCCAGATAGAGTGATCATGGATTTAGAAAGTGATGTCTAAGGACTCTTGGTGAGTTGTTATGGTGCATCTTGTAGATGGTGCAAACTGTTGAGAACAAGCATCAGTTGTAGCAGGAGTGAATGTTTGCGGATGTGATGCCAGTCAAGTGTGTAACTTGTCCTGGATAGCATAAATTTCTTAAGTGTTATTGGAGAAGCATTCATTTAGCAAGCGACGAGTATTTCATCACACTCCTGACGTGTGCTTTGAAGATGGTGGACAGGCTTTGGAAAGTCAGGAAGTGAGTCACTTGCGACAGGATTCTTAGCCTCTAACCTGACCTTGTAGTCACAGCATTTAAATAGCTCACCCAGTTCGGTTACTGGTTTTAATATATCAAAAAGAAAAGTGGTCATAGTATTGAAATGTATGCATCCTTACAATCTGTTCAAGAAAAATTGACCACAGCTTTCTGATGTTTTTTCTTTTAACCAATTTTTAAAATTTAAATTGTCATTGGCCCTCTAATTCCACATGTTTTGATTTTGCTAGCAGGTCCATTAAAGTGGCAGTTTACTAAATACCTTAGGAATGCCCATTTACACACCATTGGCTGCAATGTTATCATCAACCCTCTGTCATCAAAGAAGTCCATCGTATTGTGGTATAAAAAGTTACTTGGGAATCTAGTTATATCTTCATTTGAAAACATTATGTTATGGCATTGTTATACAACTATTTATAAGAACATTTTGACAATATCTTTGAGAAGATTAACAGCAAGATAGCGGAACATGGTTATCAAATTTAGAGGCAATTAGCACAAGTCATTTACTGTTGTGTTGCTTGCAGGTATTAAATAAGTACAATCTATTGTAAACTACAAATGAATTCTTTATTAGTTGATAAATCTAACCCAGGAATCTCTCAAATATATTCAAAGTAAGAAAATTAATTCCTGCTCAGAAAGACTGGAAAAATACTGTAAATACTGAAAATAAGAAACAAAAACATTAACCAGCGCTGCAGGTAAAGCAATACCTGTCAAAAGAACACAGTTGATCATCCGAGAGTGCTTCACATCCCTTTCATCTATATACCAGTGGTCCTGTGACTACTATCTGTGCATACCACCTTCATTTGATTGCCTTTCTTTAGCCCAATGTTTTGACTCTTGCCTTTATTTCGCTAGTGACATAAATGCCTATACGACATCCAAAACAAAAAGTAAATCTATTAAATGCTTGAATTCTACCTGTGTCTGCTAGTTAACAGAAATAGTTACAAATCACCCTTGCAGGAAGCCTTAGTCTTATGTGCCTATTTATTATTTCTACAAAGCATTCCCAGCCTTCCAGCTTTGGATGGAAAAGCTGTTGATCTTCCATGGAGGATTTTTCTGTAAATGATTCATAGTACGGGTGTTGTGGGACATGACTGAAGCAGTCTGGCCTAATTGGCACTGAGCCTGGACCCTATTGTCGTGGGTATGGGTGTGGGGAAAGTAATTAATATCATTCTGATTGAGGTCAGGAGCCAAAATCATTCTTTTGACTGTGTGCTTTAGCACAGTTCCTCTGCAAAAGAACAACAAACATGAACACTCAGTAAATAATGAATGTTCATCTCCCTCGAGCCATGTTTAGCTGACAGCTTTCTGCTGATGCAATGGATGTGGTGTGAACATATTTGGAACCACTGGTCTTTCCTTTAAATCCCTATTTTCTTGTTCTAGGCAGCAATTGACAGTAATCAATCTAGATTGCAGGGCCTCCTTCGTCACCTCTAATCTCCCTCCCTTCTCATTTCTTTTCCCTCTGTCCATATTATGTCTCACCTCTCCAAGTTTTCTCATACACTGTCAATGCTGAATCCCTGTCTCGCTGCACTCTGTAATACCACTGCTTCACAGTAAGGGATCAGTTTGGAACATATGTTGGCAACCAGGTAATCACGTGTGAACAGCTGCACACCAGGATTGATTTGTGGGTAGTGTAGAGATTGATAAAGTGCAGAGTAAGACAGCTATGGGCAATGATTCAACACTTCACTATCATTGTGTCAAAGGACTTCAATTAATGCTCTGTTTGACTGATTGCTAGATTGGCTGAAATAATTACAGTTGCGCCATAGAATGAAAATCAATAACATATGAGGTATGTAATTTAAAATGGAGCCCCTGCAGTGAAAAATATATGTCTTATACTATGTTGCTGCTAAGTTGCATGGCTGTGCAGGCCCTCAGAGGAACACCCCCACACCCTCCACGTTATTTGGTGGGAAGACCCATTGACCAGCAGTTCCAGGAGCCACTGTCACATATGCACCTCAGAGGGAAATTAGAGGGAACAAATGTTAAATGGTTGCATGAGGAGGCAATGGCTTGGTGGTATTATGCTTGACTGTTAATCTAGAGACCTTGGTAATGTTCCAGGGACCTGGGTTCAAATCCCACTATGGCAAATGGTGGAATTTAAAATAATAAAAATCTGGAATTTTGAATCCATTGTTGATTGTCAGAAGAACCCATCTACTTCACTCCTTACGTGATCTAGAGCCTACATAGGACTCTAGACCCACAGCAATGGGGTTGAGTCTTAACTGCCCTCTACACAATTAAGGGTGGTTAATGAATGCTACCATAGCCAGTAACACGCTCATCCTGTGAATGAATTTTTTTAAATATGATGCATTAAATACAGAGTTATTGTAGCACTAATTGTTAGATTCATCCTTTTTTTTCAGTCTGAACAGTTTCAATAACAGCTTTAGTTAATACAACAATATCACACATCAGGCTGGCGCAGGAGCATACCTATTTTTAAATAGCCAATTATTTTTCAATGTTGACCACAACCTCTACAAAGTTATTAATTTCTTTAACATTTGTAAAAAAACTATTTATTTTAGAAAAATCAAATGCAAAGGAACTCCAAAACATTATCCTTGAATTAAACTTGAGTTACTATTGACAATAAATGGGAACATCAGATAATTATTATCTCTCATACATGTACCCATGCACAAGGATCGAGTCAAGAGCTGAGCCCCTATACTCTGATATTCTTAATTTGCGCTAATAGATTCCACTTATCAAAAACACGAATGTTCAGTTTGGTATAATCAATGCTGTTTCAACAGAAGTTGGACAGCATGGTGAATATTAAATTCATGAAGGACTGGTTGTATCACAAAAACGTTTCTTCGTTTATTGAGTGTACAGTGCAGCATTGCTAAGTTATCTTTTTTTACCAAAATAAAATCATCTTCCATTTATCAAAGCTCGTAGGAGACTCCATTCCAATGCAACCTAGTTAAATTTCAATTTACCTCGAGAGAAAACTTACTTAGGCATTGAGTTTCAGCCTCTTCCATGTGAGAAAAGGTTTCTCCTCAACTCTCCTCTACTGTCAAGTTCAACCATTTAACATCATGACCTTCAGAGACCTACAGGAATTGGCCCAGATACCAATTCTAAATTGATGCCCTCAGTTTTCCTCCTCTTTCTACAAGAATCTCGGAGTCCCTCTCCCACTGCAACTCCCAGGTAATTTCCTCTGCCCTGAAGCTCTTCAACCATGTTGTGAACTCTATGCTACTTTCTCCCCACCCCCACCCTCCTCTAGCTTATCTCTCCACGCTTCAGGCTCTCTGCCTTTATTCCTGATGAAGGGCTTTTGCCCGAAACTTCGATTTTGCTGCTCCTTGGATGCTGCCTGAACTGCTGTGCTCTTCCAGCACCACTAATCCAGAATCTGGTTTCCAGCATCTGCAGTCATTGTTTTTACCTCTGAGGCTAAACAATGACAGCCTACTATGAGAACGTTCCAAGATGACAGCTTACTATGAGAACCCTATGCAACGACTAGAACAATGAATTCCAGATCATAAGCAATAAGCAAATATCACTCACTTCAGTTGAAGGAAAGCTTGGACTTGTAGCCTTTAAGTTGGCTAAAGGGTTTGCATTGTGTCACAACGTAGAGTCATAGAGATGTACGGCATGGAAACAGACCCTTCAGTCCAACTTGTCCATGCCGACTAGATATCCTAAATTAATCTAGTCCCATTTGCCAGCATTTGGCCCATATCCCTCCAAACCCTTCCTGTTCATATACTCATCCAGATGCCTTTCAAATGTTGTGATTGTACCATCCTCCATCACTTTCTCTAGCAGATCATTCCATACACACATGACCCTCTGTTTCCCTTTTGGTTCCTTACAAATCTTTCCCCTCTCACTTTAAACCTATGCTCTCTACTTTTGGACTCCCCTACCCTGGGGAAAAAACCTTGACTAGTCACCCTATCGATGTCCAATGTCCTGTATAGCCATAACATGACCTCCCAACTCCTATACTCAATGCACTGACCAGTGAAGGCAAGCGTACCAAATGCTGCTTTCACTACCTTGTCTACCTGCGATTACATTTTCAAGGAACTATGAACCTGCACTCCAAAGTCTGTTTGTTCAGCAACACTCCCCAGGACCTTACTATTAAGTGTACAAGTGCTGCCCTGATTTGCCCTACCAAAATGCAACACCTCATATTTATCTAGATTAAATTCCATCTGCCACTCATTGTCCATGAGCCCATCTGATCAAGGTCTCGTATTTTGAGTTAAGCTTCTTTGCCGTCCACTTACACCACCGATTTTGGTGATATCTGCAAATTTAGTTATCATCCCTTCGATATTCACATTCAAAAAGCAGTGGACCCAACACTGATCCTTGTGGCACACCACTGGTCACAGGCTTGCAGTCCAAAAAGCTTCACCACCTCTGTTTCCTTCCATTCTAGCCAATTTTGTTTCCAAATGGTTACATTGACCAGCAAAGAGTTTTAGGCGAGTACAGTGATGTGTTCACAGAGGTAGGATGTTTTTCTGGAGAATGTTATCTCAAAGTCAATGAGATTATAAACCAATTCAGAATCTACTGAGTGAAGTTTCAGCTGTTCTGAAGGCTAGCCTGAAAGAGACAATAGAAGGGCTGGAAAAGAAATGTGAAATCAAGACAGTGACAATTCCAGCAGAATGGATTAGCAGCATGATATCAATGAGATAACCTAAAAAATTGAGAGGATTCATTAACCCAAAGGATGTAAATAAAGCTCTGAAGAGCTCTCACTCCATGCCAAGTGTAAAAGGAATTTTGCTGTAACTTTGAACAGCAAAAATCTTCTTTTGCTTGCTACCTTAGATGCAAAGGATAGTTGCTGGCAAGTGAAGTCATTTGGTATTCAAGAGATACAGATGGGTATGCATACCGAAATTTCCATGCCTCCAGAGGAATATTAATGTAGAGAGCATGAGATTATTGGTAATTTTGCCAGTGTGGAAACCTGTAATATATGGTGTACTTATTTATATATGCAGAGACACATGGAAGAAGCCATTGCTAACCATGTTCAAACTCCAGTGCAACTGTTAGATGTAGCTGATTAAGTGACCTTGAAGCTGAGCAAGAAAAAAGTTGCAATTCATGATGCCTACATCTACATTGGCCATACACTGAGTAAAAAATGTTTTTGGTAAGGTTCCAAGAAGGTGGGAATTATAGCGGCAATGTGGTAACCAACAGATGTAAAATGATTTATTGCATTCAACCACTATTCAGCAAAATTCTTGTCCAATTTAACATCAACATAAGGACATTACATCAACTCAGTATCTGGAAATGCTGTATTAGTGTTGTTCTTTAAAATCAAGCAACTGGTAAAGGTAACACCAGTGCTGAAATGCTGTGGCATAAACAATGAAGTCACTCTGCAGTGTGACCCCAATGAGACAGCACTTGGAGTAACTGTATGAAGTGAGAACAAGTTGCATTTGCATCCAAAGTGTCAACAGAAACAGAAACATTGCACTCAGGTCAATAAGTATTGTGAATAATTTCATCAGGACACAAATAGAACTGACAAAGTGACAGTTGAGTCTGACCACCAATGACTTCAAAACCATTTTCATCAAGTTACTAATATCTGTTCTGAAGCAGCTGTAAAGAATATTATTCTGGATACAGAGATTTTTTTGGAAGTTCGACACAAGCAAAGGAAACAGATGTAAAGCACTGACAAACAGCACTCCCTGATGAAAACTTTAGCGGATGCTACAACAGAATGTGAAACCTTCCTGATGCACCATGTCCTGACCTTGTACCAAACCCCATTCACTCTGTGTTGCTAACCTAACACTGGCTCCTTATTATACAGCATCAGAACTTTAAAATTCTCATGCTTTTTTTTTATTTCACACCTCTCCATAGTCTTGTTCTCTCCCTAACTTTGAAATTTCTTTGAGCTTTCCAACTCTCTGACATACCTGCAATCTTATAATTCTGATCTCTTGATCTCTCCAATTTTAATTGCTTTGCCATCAGTGACCACTGGCTACCTTGACCCAAACTGTAGAATTCTTTCCTAAATCTCTCTGACTCTTTATCTTCCTCTTCATTTTAAAATCTACTTATTTAATTAGTTTTTCATCATCTCCCTTTTCTTGTAATATAGTGTTATCTTTTGTGCTACAGTATCTCCTGTGAAACACCTTGAGGTCTTTAATTGCATTAAAAACTCTAAAATGTAGGTTGTCATGAAATACTTCTCTCTTTCAAAGAAATAATATTACTTCTTTACTCATTTTCTGAATTTTTTCTGGGCACATATAATTGGAGGTGTGGTCAGATAAGCTAGTACTCTGTCCTATTGTCACTGGCACTCACAAATTTGCTCATTATCTAATTTCTCTCTCTCCCGCTTTAGAAGTTTATCTCACACAATGTCTTTTTGAAATGATCCAGTTGATGTTAAAATCCCAGCATTGTGGGGGCAAATCCATATTTCCTAATCCATAGCACAGTTTGTGAATGAAGTGATTTTTAAGGTCATTTTTGTTTAGTTTAGTTTTAAATTGCTGCAGGCAAATATTTTTCCTTGAATTTTGTTTTCCCCATCCTGTTTAAATGTTTATTCATTACATGCACAAAGCTTGTGAGCACAGCCCAGATTTAAAATGTTCTAAGAGTTTCACTGTAGCAGAAGTAAGTAAATTCCTGGTATCTGGCAGGGATAAATATGGTTATTCCCTGATCATTTGTGGATCTGTTTGCTGGTTTATGCAATTAGTAGGACAGGCAATAAGAGACATTTCCTTTTATAGCAGTAGTAACTGCGTAACACAGTGAGATTATTTGGGCAATTATTTAATCCCAAGTTACCAAATGATTTCACATGGGAGAAGCATGTTTGAAATGTTGCTTAGTTCATTTTTTTGTGTGTTCTTTAAATCTTCTGTTCTCTCGACCTTCCTTCCTATGTTGTGGAATGTTATTGCTGCCCAGCTGCATATATTGACTAGCTTCCAAAACATCACTTAAGTGACCGCTTTTCACATTTGAGCCTAGGTACACCTTCCAGTTCCAATGCCAAAGTCAGGAGAACTGTCTAGAAAATTTGAATGCACTTTTGAAGCAATAAATTGGTCTTAAATATGTTTCTGTCATCAGTCGAGATTATATAAAAGTGAACAGTGGAATTTTGAGTTTGTTCTAGGAATCAGCCTCTCATCATCAGGACCACTGGTTTACTGATGGTGGAATAACAAATGTATAATATAATGTAAACTAGTACTTTAAAACACAGTACAATCCCCTCCATTTTTCCATGCACTTACAGTTATTTCTATGTCATCTATTATTGTACAGTCTCAATTTACTGAGCTATACCAGAAAACACTGGGTTGACCAGTTTCATTTGTCGAACACTGAAAACAGGTTTTGCAGAATTATATTGCTCACTTGCCTTGATGATTGAGCAGGAAACTGTGAGCCCGTTTTCTTCGGCTGTGGACTTGTACACGACTAAATTCAGAGTGTGAATAGCTCTGATGTTTGGATGAAATATCATAGTTGAGCCTGATTCTACCTTCACTTGATATCTAGACATAATAATCAGAAGCAAGAGTTATGGCCAAGATTTCATTTTCTAACCCAGGCTACTGAACTTCCCCAAGAACGTTGGACATTCATGCTGGTAAAACTACACTACTCACAAGATACGTCTGTGGTTTTGGTGTCGGAGTGACATTTTTTTCTTTTATTTCTCATTTTTGTATTTTGCAAATGGTTGGGTGGGGTTAGTGGAGTGGGGATTCAGCAGAATGTGTGCATTGCGAGGTCATTGAATTAATTCGTCAAAAAGAAGAATTACTTTCAAGTGCAGCCTAGTTGGGTCAACGCATCAGGGTGGTCCTGTTTTGAACCATGGTCTGTTTTGAATGCATTGATTTTGACTTTTGAGTAATGATGCAGTCTGCCCACCTGACTCTCATACTCTGCTGGGAAATAAGCATATGTGAATGTTAGGTAACCGGTGAAATTACTGTGACATTGCTCAAAGGCATCAGCTCAGTAAAATGTTTCTTTTCCACAGATATTGCTAGGTCTTCTGAGTATTTCTAGCATGCTATTATTTCATGTTTCCAGCATCTATCACTAATTTGCTTTTGCATTACTGCATCTTGAACCCCTGTACGGCAGATTTTACTGAGAGTGGACTGATCAAGAGGTCCGCATATTTTCTTGATCTGTGCACCAGTTGAGTAAAGGTCAATCCTGTGTGTATCAATTTAGGTATGTAAATTAGACATGTAGAATCTTAATCTAACTAATCAAACAATCAATTTGAAGCCAGCTGCCCTAATCAGAAACAGTACAGGATGGAGTTCACTTAACCAAAGCTATTTGCTACTAATAAATGTGCTTAAAGACCTGAATAAAACTGTATTCTTTCTATATTTATTCAGAATTAGATAAACAATGGGCTGAATCTTATGTTTTTTTTTGAGTGTCAGTTTCATGGAGGATTTATCTTTGTGAGGCCCAGCAAATTTTCTCACTATTATCAAATTTACCTTGTTAACTACTGAACCCTGCCTGTACGGCACCCTTCTCATACAATTCTCACCCCACCCTATCACCCATCATTTCCAGAAAAGCTCACCACTGCCAAGATATCCTGGAATTGGCCAGCGTTCCTGGTGCCAGCGCCATCTTTAAAAGGCCATTGTGCATCTAGATGAACATTTAGTTTGAAGCTGCTCTTCACTTTTCCTGATATTTGTCCAGGACTTGGCAGACAAAGGATAATCAGCACCTTGTCTGTTTGGCTGATTCCTGCTGCAGGGGGTGACGCACAGGCAGTACCACCTTTTTCCCCAGAACCAGCTGAGGAGGCCATAACACCAGACCCGGCTGGCCTGGTCACAGGTTGTCACTCAGATCAATGCTGTCAGAGCTATGGGGAGAAATATCCAGCAATGTATGTAGAAGGTCAATGATCTTCTCCAATCTGCTGGCCTTTCTCCTGTTCAAAACTTTACAGTCACTCTATCTCTGCAATGGCACCCATTTTTCACTAAGGCTCATTACTGAGACTGGACCTGTTTGCCAGAAGCAAAGATAAACTTTGGGACCTGAAGTGAGATCTGAGGACTTAGCAGAGGGTTTGTCCTTGTTCGAATCAGAATACAGCTTGGTAAATTATTTTCTTCCTTCCCCTTCATCCATTGTAAATGGAACTAATGCTTATGAAATGCTGTCTTTATAGATCTAATTTTACGAAAATAGAGTTATTCGAGTTTTACCTTGCAATAGATATTGAAGATTGCTACCTACAAATTATTATTCACCATATTAACAGAGGCATGTTTAATGAGTTTTAGAACATACTCTCTTCACTGGAGTATTAACCCATTTAAAAGAAATGTATTCACATCACTATTAAAAAGTAGGCTGAGGAGTATCATTAGTGAACTAACACATAAAGCGTTAGTCACTAATATTATCGGCAGTAATTCCTAGATTTATGCATATCGAAATAACATAGAGACATTTGTTAAGAATGTAAGTTCAGAATTTGTTGACAAGAAAATGCCTAGTTTAGTGATCCTCATTATTATTAATGTGTAAAACTTCAGCTATTTATGGTCAGGAAAATCTCCCTGTGAATTGTGAATGCCACAACTTCCTGCATGTCCAGGTTCTCTTCTGATAATCTCCAGAAGAGAAATTCAAGCTTCCAAAACAAATCTATTTGCATTTATCCAGGCTGAACTCCATCTGCCACTTGTCAACCCAGTTCACATCCTGTCAATGGCTTGTAGCCTGCAATAGCCCTCAACACTACCTACAATACTACCGAGCTTTGTGTTATTAACAAACTTACTAACCCACCATTCCATTTCTTCATCCAAGTCATTTATAAAAGCTACAAAGTGCAGAGGCCCAAGGACAGATCCCTTCAAGACACCACTGGTCACCTATCTCCAGGCAGCATACTTTCCATCCACTAACACTTGCTGTCTTCTTTTGGCCAGCCAATTCTGTATCCAGACAGCCAAATTTCCCAGTATGCCGTACCTCCTAACTTGCTGAATGAGCCTACCGTGACATTATCAAATGCCTTACTCAAATCCATATACGCCATATCCATTGCTCGACATTCGTTAAATTGTCTCATCACATCCTCAAAGAACTCAATAAGGTTTGTGAGGCATGACCTGTCCCTCACAAAGCCATGCTGACTATCTCCAATCAAGCTATGTTTTTCCAAATAGTCATAAATCAGACCTCTCAGATTCCTTTCCAGTACCTTGTTTACCACAGACATAAGACTGACTGGTCTGTAATTACCAGGGATTTCTCTATTCCCTTTCTTGAGCAGAAGTACAACATTCACCTTCATCCACTCATCCAGCATTTACTTCTGTGGTGAGTGAGGATACAAAGATCATCGCCAGAGATGCAGCAATCTCATTTCTCACTTCCAGTATTAACCTTTGATATATCTGGGGACTTATCTATCTTGATGCTTTCCAGAATTTCCAGCGTATCGACTTTCTTAATATCAATCTATTCAAGCCTATTAACCTGGTCCACGGTGTTCTCACTATCACCAAGGTCCCTCTCTCTCCTGAATATTCTAGCAAAAAACTCATCTCGGGCCTCCCCTACCTCTTCAGACTCCAGGGACAAGTTCCGTCCACTATCCCAGATTGGCCCTACCCTCACTCTGATCATACTCTTACTTGTCATATCAGTGTAGAACGCCTTTGGGTTTTCTAAAATACTTCCTGCTAAGGCTTTTTTTTTGCCTCCTCCTCGCTCTCAGTCCATTTTTGAGTTCTTTCTTAGCCACCCTAAAATCCTCAAGCTGTGCCAGATCCTTACTTCCTCAATCTTAAGTAAACCTCCTTCTTCCTCTTGACCTCCTCTTCTCTTGTCATTCAAGCCACCTTCACCTTACCATTCCTTGTCAGTGAGACAAAGTTATCCTACACTCATGAGAAGTGCTCCTTAAACAGTCTCCACATTTGTGCATTTCCCATAGAACAATTGTTCCAAATTTATACTCAATAGCTCCTATCAATAACAGTATAATTTCCCCTCCCCCAATTAAATATCTTCCCATACGTCTGTTCCTACCCCTTTCCATGGTTATGGTAAAGGTGGCAGTTGTGGTCACTATCACGTAAGTGCTGTCCCATTGAGAGCTTTGACATATGGCCTGGCTCATTGCCTAGAACCAAGTGCAATAAGGCCTCCCCCCTAGTTGGCCTATTTACAAATTGAGTCAGGAATCCTTCCTGGACACATCTGACAAAATCAGCTCCATTCAGACCATCTGCACTAAGGAGCTTCCAATCAATATTGGGGAAGTTGAAGTCACCCATAACAACAACTCTGTTAAATCTGCACCTTTCCAAGATCTGCTATCCAATCTGTTCGTCAATCTCTCTGTGGTTATTGGGGGATCTATAGAAAGCACCCCATAAAGTGACTGCTCCGTTCCTGTTACTGATTTCCACCCATACTGACTCAGTCGACAAACCCTCCTCAGCAACCTCCATTTCTGCAGCTGTGATGCACTCTCGAATTAACAATGCTACTCCCACTCCTCTTTTACCCACTCCTCCCTGTTCTTTTTAAATGATCTAAACCCTAAACCAGCAACCATTCCTGCCCCTGTGAAATCCATATCTCTGTTATGGCCACAACATCGTAGTTCCAATTGTATTGAAACAGACACACTTTAACCCATCCCTTTGCCCTAAAACTGTTTATCCTTCCTAACAGACACTTTGTATTCTATTTCTGCCTGTTCAACAACTACCCTCTCCTCTAATTTGTAGCTCTGGTTCCCACACCTTCCAAACTAGTTTAAACTCTCCCGAAATGCTCGGCAAATCTCCCGCCCAGGACATTGGTACCCCTCTGGTTTAAGTGCCACCCGTCCTTCGTGTACAGATCCCACCTTTTCCAGAAGATACCTCAATGATCTACGTATCTGAAGTCCTCCCTAGTTTTCTTGCACCATTACCAATACCTGAGGCAGATTACAAGATTATGGCTAAATCCTCAGCAATTGCCACTCATTTGTTTTCCAAATCCTTGGTTCCATCTCAGAGACCTTGGGGAGCAAGTTCATAGTCCCTTGAAAGTGGAGTCACAAGTAGAACGGGAAATGAAAAAGTTGCTTGGAACACTTGCCTGTATTGGTCAGTGCTTTGAGTAGAGGAGTTGGGAGATCTTATTGTAGCTGTACATGACATTGGTTAGGCCACTTTTGAGATACTGCATTCAATTCTGGTCTCCCTACAATAGGAAAGATGTAAAATTGAAAGGGTGTTGAAAATATTTACAAGGATGTTTCTCGATTGGAGGGTTTGAGCTATAGGGAAAAGCAGGATAGGCTGGGGCTATTTTCTCTGGAGCATCAGAGGTTAAGGGGTGACGTTATAGAGGTTTAAAAAATCATGAGGGGCATGGATAGACTGAATAGCATAGATATTTTCCCTAAGGTAGGGGAGTTCAAAACTTAGAGGACATAATTGTTTGGTAGTTTCACAAGGCTGAACCTCATTTTCATCTATACCTAGTGCTGCTCTTGGCATGCTCTCCTGCACTCTCTTTTGAACCAGGGTTGATCCTCTGTCTTTATTGTAATGGTTGAGTAGGGGATAAGCTGGGCCATGAGATTGCAGACACAGCACCTCATGGATGCCCAGTCTTGAGTTGCTTGATCTGTTCAAAGTCTGTCCCATTTAGCATGGGGATAGTGTCACACAGCATGATGGAGGGGATTATCAATATGAAAATGAGACTTAGACTCCACAAGTACTGTGCGGTGGCCACTCTTACCAATACTGTCATAGACAGATGCATCTGCAGCTGGCAAGTTCGTGAGGATGAGGTCAAGTATGTTTTCTCTCTCGTTGGTTCCCTCACCATTTGCTGCAGACATAGCCTAGCAGCTACCTTCTTTAGGACCCTCCTAGCTTTATCAGTAATGCTGCTGCCAAGCCACTGTTGGTGATAGACATGAAATTCCCCAACCAGAGTACAGTTTGCACCCTTTCTATCCACAGAGCTTCTTTCAAGTGTTGTTCGACATGGAGGAATGTTGATTCATCAGTTAAGGGAGGATGGCATGTGTTAATCAGCAGGAAGTTCCTTACCCATGCTTACACTGAAGCCATGAGATTTCATGGGGTCCGGAGTCAATGTTGAGGACTTGCAGGGCAATTCCTTCCCGACTGTATATAAATGAAGCATAACATTCATACTCATATGTTCAATTTTTCTGATTTGTCCTAAGCACTCCTTATACCTATATCCAAGCTTTTTGTAACTCATGCATGACAGCACCTAAAGTCTTCTGCACCTCAGAATCTGCTTACCTTTTAACTAATGATCTGCTTTATCATTCTTCCTGCCAAAGTGGTAATAAACAGGGCGTTTCCTTGCCCGTGTTTAAACTGATGCCATAAGACTTCATGGGGTCCAAAGTCAATGTTGAGGACTCCCAGAGCAAATTCCTTCTGACTGTATACTACTGTGCGTCCTCCTTTGTTGGGTCTTTCCTGCTGGTGGACAGGACATATCCAGGGATGGTGATGGTGGTGTCTGGGGCAGTGTCTGTAAGCCAAGATGTCATGAGTATGACAATGTCACACTGTTGCTGGATTATTCTGAGAGACAGCTGTCTCAATTTTGACACTAATCCCCAGAAGTTGGTGAAGGTTGACAGAGCTATTTCTGCTGGTGTCTTTTCCAGCACCTAGGTTGATGCCAGGTGGTCTGTTCAGTTTCATTTTTTTGTGGAGACTTTGTATAGACTAATACACCTGAGGGGGCCATTCAGAGAGCGGTTAAGAATCAACAATATTGCTGTGGATTTGGAGTCACAGGCTCGGGAATCTGCATACCAGACCAGTTACTTCTCCAAAGGGCATTAGTGATCCAGCTGGTTTTTTTCAGACAAATACAATGGTTTTATGGTCCTTAGTGGATTCTTAATTTATTTTTATTTAATTCAAATTGCACCATCTGCTGTGGCAGGATTTGAACTCAAGTTCCTGAAACATTAGCTGAGTTTCTGGATTAATAGTCTTGTGATAATGCCACTAGGTCATCACGTAGGAAGTTAGGCTTGGATCTCACAATGAGTAAGTAAACAGAAACATGCAGTTTGTCACTGCTGCAATATAGTAAAAATATCTAAGACATGTATGGAAGTTTAATCAATTTTATACTGAGCGAGTTGAGGAGACAGGCGGAAGTGGGTACTGCAGATGCTGGAGATTAGAGTCAAGATTAGAATAGTGCTGGAAAGCACAGCAGGTCAGACAGCATCCGAGGAGCAGGAAAATTGACGTTTCAGACAAAAGCCCTTCATCAAGAATTTTTTTGGGGGTTTTTGCCCGAAACATTAATTTTCTTGGCTCACAGATGCTGCCTGACCTGCTCTGCTTTTCCAGCACTATTCTAATTTTGACTCTAATCTCCAGTATCTGCAGTACCCACTTTCGCCTGGCTAAAACATTTAAAATTCAGTTGACTTTTTTTTTTACTGTAAGCAAAATAGAGACAATCATCAGGTTTTCTTAAGCTAAAGAACAAATTTATAACTTGCTATCTTTGAAGATAGAGAAAGTGTATAGGCCCTCACATGCGTCACAGCATTAATAAGTGTTCAACGCAAGTGAAAATTATTGTTTCTCGCTGGTCAGTGTAGTAGATGTCTTGTCTCCAATGTATGAATATTTTCATATTGGTGAAAATCAAATAGAAGATGAGAAACCTTTCTTTCTTTCTGTGTAATGACCTTCCTCCTTGATGCTGTGATTGAACCTGCCTCCACAATGTCCTCAGGCAGTGAGTTGTGCTGCAATTGTTGAACTCAGTGTTGTACATTATCACAAAATGTAATGCTGTCCCTCAAGTTTATGCTGACTGTTTTGTTGACTATTTGCCGTATCTTTCTGCTTTTGGTCTCTTAGCCATGGTCTCCCAGCTCAGAATCATGTCTATTACTTTGCCAGATGATTTTGAAAGGCCGTATACAAAAACAACTATAGTCCTTTGATTAATCCTCTTTGCTATTTCGTTGGAGAATTCTATCAAATTTGACAGAAATAATTTGTCTTCACAAATCCATCTCAGCAATCATTATTAATGCAGTCTGTACCGAGTGGCAATTAATTTTGTCCCAAATTTCCTTGCCACCTACATTGCACCTCCCTTCCACGAACAATTTATCTGGAGAATTCCAGTTTAGTAAGTCACTGGGCAGAATCTTGTAAGGGTCTAAGGCTGATGTAGAATTCTATCTCCATGTTGTGCTGCATCTTGTATGCAACTGCTGGGTGTTGATGTGATATACATGCTAAGCAGCATTCAGGTGCTTATTAAGCAATATTTTTCTTATTAAGGATTTCATTAACTGTATATCTTGCCTTATTAATACACAGTTTTCTATTTTACCAATCCACCAAACAAACTAAACACTCAGAATTCATGACATGGAAGTTGGAGTGAATATTTGACAACTTCACCTCGTTATTTACTCCAAAGGACCTCCATGTTGGTCAATATCCAGCACCCTCTCTGGGCACACTCCATGGGCACCAACTACAGTATCCTTCATTCATGGACATTGGCATTTAATAATTGCCAACCCTTCAGTGACCCCGTGGCGCCTTTCTGATCTATTTCCAGGATGCTTACAAAGATTAGTGCTGCATTTCAGGTCACCCCAGCAATTTGCATTTAAAGGCAGTTGCAAAAACACTTTGCATGCAGCTCATGGCTACCTCTTGCCCGCTTGTTTGCTTTCTTAGTATTTGGCCATTTAGCTTCTACCTCTATGCTCGCAGCATCCCTGTGTTGCCTAGCATTGCCTTGTCTTGCCTTGTCTACTAGTACAGTCACATAACCAGGCTACATGAATTGCTGGTCAACAGCCCTCAGTCAAGGGGATGTACATCTTGCCAAACAGCACCGTGCAATGTCAATCTCATCCCTGCACCATGTGTTAACAGTTTACATGGCAAACACACTGCATGTGCAGCAATCAAGTGCCAGTATTTCCGAGGCTTTGTAGTCTTTGGATATTCCTCACTAAACTCCATGGAGGTACCATCAGTCAGATGTCGAGGCGCAGTAAGTTATGTGTTTAATGTCCAAAACTTCACGGCCTTTAAGACTGCACAATGAAGGTTTACTTGAAAAAGGAAAACAGGACCCTAATTCTGTGATAACACTAAGTGAAGGTGTACCAAATTCTGAGTAATATTGATAGAGTTCATGAGGAAAATTGTATCCCCACTGGCAAGAGGATTGGTAACCAGTGTATACAAAATTATATTGGTCAAAAAAGTAAAGGAGAGATCAGAACTACTTTTATTGCAAAAGTTAAGATGGCTGGCACAGCCTCAAAGAATGGTGGAAGCAGATTCAATAGTAACTTTTCAAAAGAAATTTGATATATACTAGAAAAGAAAAAATCAACAAGACTATTAGTTTGCTCTTTCACAGACAATGAGTGTGAATAACCTGCCTCTGTGCTGTATCATTCTATAAATGGGCAATTATTGTCCACATAAGTGCCTTTGAATGTAACTGTCTTTCTAAGCACCAAATCTATGTTGATCTTGGAATGGCTTAGAGGCTTGTCAGATACCCATGAACAGCTACTTGTTGCATTGATAGACAGTCCCTCTACATTTAGCACGGTATAATCATCCCTCTATACTTAACACAGCTTTCATTGTGTGCATCTCATTGATAATGCAGTAATCCTCAAACATTTCCCTTTTGTTTCTGCTCAGTTGGACAAAAACGTCTACATGGTCTTTTCCCTCCTAATGTTCTCGGTGTTCAAATTATGATTAATTGTAGTCACCTATATTCAAACCCATTCAAAATGGTATAACTCTTTTTATACCTCTGCCTTCCATATCAGAAAACTCTGACATTGCTTTTACTTCCAATACTACAAATTGCTGAACTGTCCAATGTTCTCATATTGATTTAATGATAGAACTTGAAGAAATCAGAATGTTGGTTCGACATCTTAGACATTAAATAAGCCCTTAATGACATCAAAATGTAGAAGCTCCCAAAGATTAAAAAAGCTTTCAATTAGCCCATCAAAACTCTCAACTCTATCAAAAGAAGTCTGAAAGTCATCATTCAAACCCTCAAAAGCATCAGTTGACATAAAATGTAATCAGCAGCCCACGGGTTGAAAAAATGACAATTTAAAAGAGCATCGCAAGGACATTGATGACAAGTAAAATCTAAATTAATTAATCTATTGATTTAATGCAAAAAAATCTTTTCACTATACATGGATTAAAACTTAAACTATAAAATCATAAAATCTGTAAAAGAAAAACAAAAACAAGCGTTACAAAAATTGCAAGGACCATAAATTGATGATCATAAAATTGAGTATTAGTTCTGAGTTATATCGAGTTTTTTGAAGGGATTTCCATCATGTGGCTTAGTGGACTTCCTTACTATATCTGACCAAACGGCCTCATGGACTACCTACCCTACCACTACGGCATCCATCACATCTGATTTCGGCCCCATCTTGGCACATACCATTTTCAGAACAGCTTTCAACTCGCTGGATATCTTCTGAAAGTTTATCATCCCTGCCATCTTTAAAAGGCCACTATGGACCCAGATGAGCACTGGCACTTGAAGCTGTTGATGGATAGATCTGAACATGTTGGAAAAGAGAAAGATGGCACTGCAATTTTCTGACAGGAACCTGGAAACCCTTGTGGTGGAGATGTTGCAAAGGAGGACCAGCAGAAGAAGCCCACAACACCAGAACCTGGCAGCCTGATTAGAGATTGCTACTCTTACCAGTGCTGTCTCCATCGCAAGGCAGAATGGCCTATAGTGCCACATGAAGGTCAGTGAGCTTCTCTGTTGCATCAAGGAAAGTGCCACATACTCCTCTCTGTTTCCTCATACTCATTCCACTTTAGATACTGCCCCCGTCTCCCTTTAAAGCTCATGCTCAACCACCCTCACTACTGCATGCATCACCTTCCCTCTCATCTCTTCTTCCCCTACCCAATCTCCCACATCACTAACTCTGTACTACCTTCATAGTATCTTGGGACTGTGCTAACTTTTGCCCACATAGTCCATGACTAAAAGCCATGCCATCTACTTACATTTCACTCAATCCGTCCCCTTCTCTTGTTACAGGCAGAAAGAGCCTGTATACATGGAGGGGGCCATATGAGGAGAGAATTCTGTCTCTCACAGGATGCTGCCCCGACTTACAGTGCTGGTGTACCTTGACTGACAGGTACTTCCATGAACCTCAGTGAGGACAACCTCCCCATGATTTTTGAGACATGGCTGCTGGCTTGCTGTACATCCTGTTTATTTTCTGAGTAAGCTACTGGCACAACGTGCAGGTGAAAGATTGACATAGTAAACAGCCACACAGCAAGATGTATGCCCCCTTGATTTAGGATTGCTGACCAGCAAGGCACGAATCTTGGTTGTGTGACAGAATTAGTTAGCACAGCAAGGCAAGACAAGGCATGGATCCTGTGAGATTGCAGGTAGACACCAAGTGAGTGACGGCTAGGAGAAAAAGTGAGCAGCCATGAGATGCAGCCTGGTGCAATCTGTGAGCTGGGTACTTGCTCCCCTGTACAACATGTTGCTGCTGGAGCATTTCACTGTCAGTTGCTGGTGCATTTCTGCAAAGCAAGTCCATGCTTCCAGAGTGTTGAAGATAATCCATGGGGGTTTTGAGGGTTTAGCACATATTGGATGCTAATCTTAGTATATGAGTCATGCATTTGGCTCGTGTTCGTGGTTTGTGGTCATAGGCAACATGGGCATCCTTCAGAGCAATCGGCAAGCTGAATTCACCAGCTACTTGCTCAGTTTTGCATTTAGAGTTTGCATTATGTCCAGCTTGTGCGAGGTAAGATAGAGATCTGATTATTAATGGGTTGAGTTGGGCCATTAACGAAGTATTTTATTTACAACAAAGTATTAATCCCCCTTAAGTGGCAGTTTGCTGCTGCCTTGCAAGAAACTTGGCATGCTGCTTGTGAAATGCATGAAAGATGGAGCGAGCAGCTGTTGAAATGCCATGATAGTGAGCCTATCTCTGGATCAGGAGGCCTGGGTTCAAGATCCACCTGCCAAACGGTGTGCAATAACATCTCTGAACAGGTTGACTCGAACATTTCTGAAAGATAGAGCAAGATGCCCAAGCTGTTAAGATGAATCTTACCAGACTTTTCATCTGATTCTATCACAAAGCTTGTCATAGCCCACCTTACTCAAACCTCTAAAAGATCTCACCAATTGCATTTTATATCAATTAGTGATAATTATGCCAGTTGATAATCATTTGGTATGTCAAACTAGCTACATGCACTGCCATGAATTTGATATCAATTGATAGCTTTAGGTACGGAAACCACTGTCCTTACCTGGTCTGCACTACGTATGATTCCAGACCCATGCAATGTGGTTGACTCTTAGCTGCCCTCTGGGCAATTAGGGGTGGGCAATAAATACTGGCCCAGCCAGTGACACCCTCTTCCTGTAAATAAATAAATAAATAAATAAATGTGGGAAAGACATTAATATGAGAAATGATAAACAGCAGTCCAAATCTAAGAATAAGTCAACAGATAAGACTTGATGTTAGCAGAATCCAAAGCCAACCAGATATCCAGCAACACTAGAACTTGTACCATGGAATGAGATAATATTAATTAATGACCACGTTGTGAAGACATCTCTAGGTAGCAGTAACCATAGTATAATTGAATTTTACATTCAATTTGTCAGAAAGAGATGTGGAATCAAAATCAGTATTATAAACTTAAATAAGGGCAAATATAAGACCATCAAAGTGGAGCTAGCTGAGAGCAGAGTGGTGGACATGATCTGTATGGACTTCAGTAAGGCGTTTGACAAGGTTCCTCATGGTAGACTGTTTAGCAAGGTTAGATCTCGTGGAATATAGGGAGATCTAGCCATTTGGATACAGAATTGGCTCAAAGGTAGAAGACAGAGTGTGGTGGTGGAGGGTTGACTTTCAGACTGGAGGCCTGTGACTAGTGGTGTGCCGAAAGGATCGGTGCTGGGTTGACTATTTTTCGTCATTTACATAAATGACTCGGATGTGAGCATAAAAGGTATAGTTAGTAAGTTTGGGGGCAACACCAAAGTTGGAGGTATAGTGGACAGTGAAGAAGGTTACCTTAGAGTAAAACGGATCTTGATCAGTTGGAACAATGGGCTGAGGAGTGATAGGTGTAGTTTAATTTAGATAAATGTGAGGTGCTGCATTTTGGAAAAGCAAATCAGAGCAGGACTTATACACTTAATGGCTAGGTCCTGGGGAGTGTTGCTGAACAAAGAAACCATGGAGTGCAGGTTCATAGCTCCTTGAAAGTAGACAGGGTAGTGAAGAACGTGTTTGGTATGCTTTCCTTTATTGGTCAGAGCATTGAGTATAGAGTCGGGAGGTCACGTTCTGGCTATACAGGACATTGGTTAGACCACTCTTGGAATATTGTGTGCAATCCTGGGCTCTCTCCTTTCAGAAGGATGTTGTGAAACTTGCAAGAGTTCAGAAAAGATTTACAAGGATCTTGCCAAGGTTGGAGGATTTCAGCTGTAGGGAGAGGCTGATGAGTCTAGGGCTGTTTTTCCTGGAGTGTCGGAGGCTGACGGGTGACCTTATAGAGGTTTATAAAATCATGAGGAACATGGATAGGGTGAATAGGCAAGCTATTTTCCTTGGGGTGGGGAGTCCAGAACTAGAGGGCATAGGTTTAGGGTGAGAGGGGAAAAGTTTAAAAGGGACCCAAGAGGCAACTTTTTCACTCAGTGTGTGTGCATGTCTGGAATGAGCTGCCAGAGGAAGTGGTGAAGGCTGGTACAATTACAACATTTAAAAGGCATCTGGATGGGAACATGAATAGGAAGGATTTAGAGGGATATGGGCCAAGTGCTAGCAATTAGGACTAGCTTAGGTTAGGATATCTGGTCAGCAAGGATGAGTTGAACCGAAGGGTCTGTTTCTGTACTGCACATCTCTATGACTGTATGAACAAGAAAATTAGGTTGTGGGATATGTCACTACAAATGGAGTGGCAGATGTGGAAGCAGATATTCCAGAACACACACAGCCGATAAATTCTAATGAAACCAAAAACTTCAAAGGGAGGAGCCACAATCCGTGATAGACTGAAAAAATTAAACATAGTCTCCGATTAAACAAAAAAGTATATAATTTCACAAAGGATGTGTGGCTGGCCAGACGTTTAGATGGAATATTTTAAAAAAACAAAGAATTACCTAAAGAATTAATGAGAAAAAAGTTAAAATGCAAGAGAAAACTCACTCACAATATTAAAACAGATGGTAAGAATTCTGTAGGTATTTTCAAAATGAAGGAACTAACAAAGTGAATGTTGGTCATACAGCATGTGAGTCTAGATAATTAATGATGGAAAACAAGGAGATGGAGGATAACTTGAGGAAGTAGCATGTGATGTGGATAGAGGGGAACTAATGGATGTACAATGCTTGAATTTCCAGAAGGAATTTCATCTTAGTTATGAAGGTCACATATAGAGGCTACAAAGGGATATAGACAGGTTACGTGAGTGTGCAAAGATCTGGCAAATGGAGTATAATATAGGAAATTGAAGTGTAGAATGTAGAAATGTGGGGATGTGTCTCACCAAAGGCTATTATGGAAAATAAAAGCTCTGGTTTGCGAGGTGTAACAAGCACTGTGCTGCAAGGACCAGTCAGTGCTGGATACTCAACAGTCAACGATTTAAATAAATGACTTGGATGAAGGGATCAAACATCTTGTTACTGATGACACAAAGAATGATAGGGAAGTAAACCTGAAGCCCTTCAGCCGATCTAGTCTGTTCCACCATTCAATAAAATCATGGCTGATCTGATAATCCTCAACTCCTCTTTTCTGCCTTTTCCTCATAACTTTTGATTCCCTTACTGATTAAAAAGCTGTCTATCTCAGCCTTGAATATCCTTGATGGCTCCACCACAACAGACCTCTGAGGTAAATGATTGCACAGATTCACTACCCTCTGAGATAATGAATTCCTCTTTATTGCTGTCTTAGATATTCTAAGATTATTCCATGTGGTTCTAGACACAGGGGAAACAACTTTCCTCATCAACCTTTTCAAATCCCCTGAGAATCTTGTCTGTTCTATGAATGTTGCCTCACATTCTTCTATATTCCAATGAATACAGGCCCAATATACTCAACGTCTCATAAAACTGTTCCTCTATACCTGGTGTTAGCCTAGTGAACCTTCTCTGGACTTCTTCCAATGCAGGTATATCTTTCCTTAGGTGCTGCACCACCGTCACCCACCCCCGCTGCCCCAAAACTGCTCACAGTCTTCCACCTGTGATCTGACTAATGTCTTGTATAGTTTTGGCAAATCCTCCCTACTGTTATACTCCATTCCATTTTGAAATGAAGGCCAGTGCTCCATTTGCCTTTCTTATTAGTTGAACTTGGATTCTAGTTTTTTTGTCATTCATGAATGAGGACTCCCAAATTCCTCTGTTCCATAGCTTTTTTACATTCTTTTTCCATTTAAAATTGAAATCCTCCATTATTCCTGAAAAAGTGCATAACTTAACATTTCCCCACATTATATTCAATCTGTTATGTCTTTGCCCACTTGCTTAACCTGTCCATATCGCTCTGCAGAATCTTTGGGTCATCTTCACCACTTGCCTTCCCATCTATGTTTGTGTCATCTGCAAACTTGACTTTAGTGCATTCATTCTCCTCATTCGAGTCATTCATACACATTGTAAATACTTGTGGCCCAAGCACTAATCCCTGTGGCGCTCTACTAATTACAGGTTGCCATTCTGAAAATGCTGCTCTTATCCCAGCTTTCTGTCTTCTGTTAGCTATCCAATCCTTTATCTATGGTAATATATTACCTCCATCACCATGGGATATTTTAAGGTTTTTGCGAAGATTTGTAGCTTGGGTTGTGGATGAGGTTGTTGGTTTGCTCGCCGAGTTGCGGTTGTCACGCAAACATTTCGTCACCATGTTAAGTAACATCATCTGATGATGTTACCTAGCACGGTGACAAAGCATTTGCATGAAACGCACCAGCTCGGCGAGCAAGCCAGCAACCGCAGCATTGGATCTTAATAAGTAGCCTAATGTGTGATAGGTATGAAGATCATATATAGAGGCTACAAAGGGATATAAACAGGTTAGGTGAGTGTGCAAAGATCTGGCAAATGGAGTATAATGCAAGAAAGTGAAGTTGTCCAATTTTTCAGGAAGAATACAAAAAAAAGTATTATCTCATTGGTGTGACATTGCAGAGGTCTATGAAAAAAAGAATCTGTGTGTCCTCGTGCTTGAATTACAAGGATTTTACAGGTACAGGAGGTAGTTAGAAAATCTAACAGGATGTTAATGCTTATTCTGAGGGGCACTCAATGGACATGTAGGGAGGTTACGCTTCAGTTATACAGGGCTTAGGTGAGATATTAAAGTTCGTGTCACTTTGCCACTTTACTTTGAATTCTGAGTTTAAAAAGGGAAAGTCTAAGGTAGTTTACAGATAAAAATATCTGTTCATTCTTATGTGACTATGATTGTCAGAAATAGCTGTATCATCAATAGTCACAGGTGAGGTGCCAGAAGACTGGAGGTTGGCTAATGTGATGCCACTATTTAAGAAAGGTGGTAAGTATAAGCCAGGGAACTATAAACCAGTGAGCGAAAGGTGGTAAAGACAAGCCAGGGAACTATAGACCAGTGAGCCTGACATCAGTGATGGGCAACTCTTGAGGGATGTAAATGTATTTGGAGGAACTCTTGAGGGATGTAAATGTATTTGGAAAGACAAGGACTGATTAGGGATAGTCAGCATGGCTTTGTGCATGGGAAATCATGTCTCACAAACTTGATTGAGTATGTTGAAGAAGTCACAAAGAGGATTGATGAGGGTAGAGCGGTAGATGTGATCTATATGGACTTCAGTAAGGCGTTCGACAAGGCAGACTAGTTAGCAAGATTAGATCTCATGGAATAAAGGGAGAACTGGCCACTTGGATACAGAACTGGCTCAAAGGTAAAAGACAGACAGTGATGGTGGAGGGTTGATTTTCAGACTGGAGGCCTGTGACTAGTGGAGTGCCACAAGGATCGTGCTTGGTCCACTACTTTTTGTCATTTACATATATGATTTGGATGTGAGCATAAGAGGTATAGTTAGTAAGTTTGCAGATGACACCAAAATTGGAGGTGTAGTGGACAGTGAAGAGGGTTACCTCAGATTACAACAGGATCTTAATCAGATGGGCCAATGGGCTGAGAAGTGGCAGATGGAGTTTAATTTAGATAAATGCGAGGTGCTGTATTTTGGGAAAACAAACCTTAGCAGGAATTATACACTTAATGGTAAGGTCCTAGGGAGTGTTTCTGAAGAAAGAGACCTTGGCGTCTAGGTTCATAACTCCTTGAAAGTGGAGTCGCAGGTAGATAGGATAGTGAAGAAGGCATTTGGTATGCTTTCCTTTATTGGTCAGAGTATTGAGTACAGAAGTTAGGAGGTCATGTTGCAGCTTACAGGACATTGGTTAGTCCACGTTTGGAATATTGCATGCAATTCTGGTCTCCTTCCTATCGGAAACTTGTGAAACTTGGAAGAGTTCAGAAAAGATTTACAAGGATGTTGCCAGGTTTGGAGGATTTGAGCTTTTGGGAGAGGCTGGACAGGCTGGGGCTGTTTTCCCTGGAGCTTCGGAGGTTGAGGGGTGACCTTATAGAGGTTTATAAAATCATGAAGGGCACGGTTAAGATAAATAGACAAAGTCTTTTCCCTGAGGTGGGTGAGTCCAAAACTAGGACTATATTAGGTTGGGATATCTTATCTTGACGAGATGGACCAAATGGTCTGCTTCTGTGCTGTACATCTCTATGACTCTATTACAGCTGCCAAAGTCCTTTCCCTCATTCTTTTGTAAAAATTAAAATCAAATAGATTTAATTTTAAAAGCACCAATACTACTTGCAATAGGATGATAATAATTAAAATGGTTACATTTTGTTATGGCTGTGAAATTGACACAGAGACAGATATGGAAGAAACAGTTAAGCAGTGCCAAGTTTATAATTTGCAGACACCATTTAAAAAGTATGGTCCAGTGCTGTTGGGATAGAATTCATCTCCCTTACTCTAATCACGACTGCCAGACTCTCATAGTCCCATTCCACTCACTCCTAAAAGTTACCAATGACTCTCCAGTGAGCATCAATGGATCATACAAGTGGTGTGTAGATACCAAGGGGGTTGTAGAAGCAACAGATCATTGAGACAAACGTCAGTGGCCATTCTTGTGCAACAAAGTGCTTGAGCCACAGTTGAAAAGAGCACAAGGAAGAATGTGGAAAAACAAAAGAAATGCAGCAGCTACATTGTTTAAACTCCACATGGAGTATCTGTATAATCTTTCTGCTATAAATTCCTCACGCATCGAGAGCATTTGCTTAGGACAGGGAAGATCAGAAAGTTGACACCAAATTCCCTAGCATGAATTAGAATGGAATATCCATAGATGTCCCATCTGATTTGCGATATTTAATCAAAGGATTGAGATACACATAATTGATTTAGTTGCAGAACTGAATAAGCAAGTTGTATAAATAAAGATAGCCATTGGAAACAATGGGTTTACACAGAATCAAGCCTTCAGACCTGTCTCAGTAGGTCCAGAGAGATCTGACAAGTTATGAAAAATGCTGAAGGATCATGTTTGAATAAAAGTGAACTTTAGAATTCGCCACCTAGAACTGAAGTCATATAAGCGACAGCCATAGGAATCAATTGATCACTTCATCAGTCGGTGCTGTGAAAAAGGCAAGTGCGATAATATTTTTTTTCAGAGATTGAGCTATCTGAGACAATTATTGAGCTGGTTATTTCTTCACCTAGTAAAGATTTCCAAAAAAGACGACTTGGAGATAAAGAAAGATCATGACATTGACAGTCTGCTGAAGAATGATAGAAAATACAAAGACAATGAAAATGTTTTATGTATGGGTCAACTGCCTTCTCCAATGGGCAGTTCCAGACAGCCTGGTTCTGTTTTAGTGGCTTTGAAGTGTGTAGGGAACAGTTATGCAAAAGATTGGGTATCTAAGATGCTGTTTTAAGGCACTAACGTACTATTTTTCAGTCTTTTAAAACTCAACCAGTCATTTCAACCCAAAAAAACTTCATTTTAACAATAGCTGCATAACATTAACTTTGTGCCTTGCAGATAGTGCTTAAAAATGTGTTGCTGGAAAAGCGCAGCAGGTCAGGCAGCATCAAAGGAACAGAAGAGTTGACGTTTCGGGCATAAGCCCTTCTCCCATGATGCCCATTGACTTCAGTTTTATGCCCGAAACGTCGATTCTCCTGTTCCTTTGATGCTGCCTGACCTGCTGCGCTTTTCCAGCAACACATTTTTAAGCTCTGATCTCCAGCATCTGCAGTCCTCACTCTCTCCTCCTGTCCTCCAGATAGTGGACAGGGTTTGGCAAGTCTGGCAATGAGTAACTCAAAGGCAGATGTCTGGCTTTTAAGACACTATAACCTCCTTATTTATATAGGTGGTCCAGTTAAAAGAAAATCCCACCCCTCAAAGTTGATAGCGAAGGATTCAGTAATGTTAATGCTATTGAATGCCAAGATGAAATGATTCAGTTCTGTCTTTTTAGAGATAGTCATTGCCTCACATGTACGTGATGCAAATGTTTCAAATCTGAATGTTGCTGCATGTGGGCACCAACTATTTCAGTATATGACAAGTTTTAAATGTGCAAACATCAGCAAAAACACCCTCCGTTATGATCTTATGATGAAGCACACACGGTAGATAAAGCAGCTGAAGATGGTTGGGCTCTGGACATTACTCTGAAATATTTCAAGAGCAATGTCCTTTGGTTGAGATGCTGGTTCTCTAGCAATGGCAACCACCTTTGTTTGTTTATCAATTCCAAATGGGTGAATTTTCCCATGATGCCCATTGACTTCAGTTTTACTTGGACTCCTTAATGCTATATTCAATCAAATGTTGCCTTGATACAAATTTTGGCACAGAGCATGGTCGATCAATGGCTAGCACTGCTATCTCACAGCGTCAGGGTCACGAGTTTGATTCCACTCTCTAGCAACTGTTTATGTGGAGTTTGCATGTTCTCCTCGAGTCTGCATGGGATTTCTCTGGGCGCTCCAGTTTCCTCCCACAGTCAAAAGATGTGCAGGTTAGATAGAGTGGCCATGCTAAATTGCTCACTGTAACCAGGGATGTGCAGGTTATGTGGATTAGCCATTGGAAACACAGGATTACAGGGATATGGTGGGTGTGGGTGAGAAGCTGTTCATGGGGTCGATGTGGACTCAAAGGGCTGAATGGCCTGCTTCCACTCTGTTGGGATTCTATGATTTGATGTCAAGAACAGTCACCTTCACCTCACCTGTGGAATTCAGCTTTTCTATCTATTTTTTCACCTGTGAGGTCAGGAGCTGATTGGCTTTGGTGAAAACTAATTTGACCATTGGTAAATAGGTAATTAGCTATTAATTGCCATTTCTTAGCACTTTGTCAGTGACAGCTTCCATCACTTTGCTGTTAATTGAACGTAGACTCATGGGGCAGCAATTGACTGGGTTAGATTTATCTGACTTTTTGAGTGCAGGACATTAGTGGACAGTTTTCCAGGTCAGATAGTCAAATTAAAGTCAGTGTTGTTGCTTGCCTGAAACAGCTTGGCTAGGGGAACAAGAAGTTGTGGTCCACATCTTTAATACTATAATCAGGATGTTATAAGGGGCCATATTCTTTTCTGAATTTGGTGCCTTCAGCTGCATCCTGATATCACTTGGAATGAATCAGATTGACTGAAGATTGGCATTTATGATGCTATGGATGGTAGAAGGTGGGCAGGATAGATTATTCATTCCACATCAAGCTGAAGATGATTTACAAATGTTTTAACTTTGTGTTTTGCATAGATGCACTGGAATTCTCCAGAATTTTTGTAGAGCCTGCTCTTCTGGTTAATTAGTAACTTCCCACCATTATTCATAACTGGACATGGAAGGTCAAACTTTGCTTGTTACTGAAATAACTCCACGAAGGCTGGTATCCCATCACCAAGTCACTCTCTATCACAGGCATTGTATGTAACACTGACCCAGCTCGCACAGAGCAGGCTCCTAGAGTGAGCAGAAATCGTGACACTCCTGTTTTTGTCTGTCAGCCAGGACCCTTTAATTAGACCAGGTTAACAGTCCCAAGCAGGGGGCTTGTATTCTATGAGATCCACCTGACTGACCTTGTTCCAATCACTATAGTTCTCACTTGAATGTCAGAGGCTGAGGGACAATCTGATGGAGCTTTACAAAACTATGAAAAGTAGGGATGGAAATGATAATGGAGTGTTTTTTTTTTCCCCCAGAGTAGAAAGTCAGTAATTAGGGGACATAGTTTTAAGGTAAAAGGAAGAAAGTTTAAAGGCGATGTGAAAGGCAAGGTTTTTTTAACCCAGAGGATGATAAGTGCCTGGAATGCACTGCCAGAGGAAGTGGTAGAAGCAGATAGAATAGCAAATTTAAGATGTACCTTGACAGATACATGAACAGGCAGGCAGTAGAGAGATGTGGACTGCATAGAGACAAAAGGCTTTTAGTTTAGAAAAGTGTAATGTGTCAGTGCACCCTTGGTGGGCCGTCGGGCCTGTTCTTGTGATGTACTGTTCTTTCTTCTGTACTCATTCCTGTACTCCTCATGGCATTGGGCTTACCTTTTGGATTTGTTCATAAGAATCTCCCATTTTCAATTTCAATGAGCAATAGGACTTGGGAAAGAATACAAGGTGTGCTTTCTCATTAGCTGTCTCATGTGCATAAAGCAGTGTGTAAACAAGTGTGGTTCCCTGAGGTTTATTAGCACAGAAAACTCTCTGGTTTATCTGTTGAGCGTGTTTCATACCATGAGCATAATATCCTTATCTTGTCCTTGGGGATTCCTAAAAGAGCAGGGCTAGCCATTTCCCAATGCCTCAAATGATTCTATCATCCTAGATATTGTGTACATAATAGATTTCCAAAAGGAATTTGATCAAGTGTCACAAGTAATGACTGTGTCAGCGAAGCTGAAGCCTGTAGAATAAAAGGGACAGTGACAGCATGAATATAAAATTAATGGAGAGACAGAAAACTGAGAGTAATTGTGAATGTGGAGGAAGGTATACAATGGGTTTCACCTGGAAACACAGCTTGTTCTAACATATACATTATTGACATCGAATTGGATGTGGAGGGGAAATTCCAAAATTTATAGGTGACATAAACTCTGAAATATTGTGAACTAACTTCACTAGAACATGCTTTTGTCATGAACACATTGCTACATGTGAGACTTTCCTCTGGAAATTCCTTGGCATATTACCTGAATTACTCCAGGAATGACACTTCAGTAGTATATAAGTGATTTTAAAGTGCTTTCAGACGTCCTGAGGTAACCAAAGACACAATTTTTGTTTTAAGTATATTTTTATTGAAAAAAAGAGAAAAACATCGTTTTGAATATTACAACAAATACAAAGCCAAACAATTAAAACCAATGTTTAAAAAAGCAAATCTACTAATTGCATAGATAAATAATAACTATTAACTAAAGTAAAAAAAACAAAAAACAGGAAAATCTGGACAGTAATAATACAGCTCAAAGAAACAAAACAATAGCCCTCAATCATCGCGCACATAAGTTTATACATATTCATATGTTCATAGTTCTTCCTCTCTGGATACTAGATTCATTAAATAGAATTGCCGTGGCTATATAAAGGCTCTTATTAGTATGGAAGACAAATCTGTACCCAAGTAGTCCAAAAAAGGGCTGCTATACCCTTTAAAGTTCTCATGCTCGTAAGAAAGTCTGGGGGAATATGTTCCATGACTTGCGCCAGCCTGACAGCCCCAGGGGATTTTCAGACACTCATCCTAACAAAATGTTCTTTCTTGCACAAAAAGTGAGGATACTGAAAAGCCTTTTTTGCGTGCATCTAATTAAAGTGAATTAACAAAGCCAAGAATCAGAGATACCAGGTCCATCTCCACCTCTGGCCCCAAGACCCTCTCTATTTCACCCACCACAGCGCTGCAGAATGCCCGCAGTCTGTGGCAGGACCAAAGGCAATTAGTAAGCATGCCCATACTTACTTTACATTTAGGATACATTGGATGGAGATGCTCCCGCTTTAGATTTTACGAGGCAGTCTGGGACCAAGTGGACCCTGTGGAGAATCTTCAGTTGCACAGCATGGGTCCTGTTGCAAATCAAGATCCTTCGTGCATTTTCCCAGATATCCTCTCATATTTCTTAAAAGACATCAATATCCAGATCCCTCGCCCATAAGTACAGAGCCATTCAGTCTCAACCAAAAGACCCTGCTAACAGAAAGTGTACCCTCAACACTTAGCACCCTATTCTTCATGTCGTACCTATAAGAATCCATTAGAAGTGTGGTCTCTTTTTGTATGAAATTTCTAATTTGAGAAAAACAGAAGAGGTCCCCACTGGGCAATTCATATTTCCGAGCCGATTGGTAAAAGGACATCAATACGTCCCCTTCGAATAAATCACCCAGGCAAGACACACCCCTAGCTGCTCATAGTTTAACCCCCATCTCCATCATCCCTAGCTGAAAACCCGGCATATCTACTATGGGTGTAAAAAATGATGGTTTGGCAATATTGCCCTCACTCTGTCGCATTGCCCTCCACGCTTTGACAGTGTTGATAACTATTGGGCTATGGCAATATTCCTTCATTGTCTTCATTTTGTACAAGAACAACAGGCTAATAAGGGGGCATCTTGCCTGAGATACTTCCATGTCCAACCAAAGTGAACGAGGGTCCCTCCGGGCCAGCCATCCATGTAGGACAGCAACGAGCTTAATTGATAGCCCACTCCTCCCAGCCTGTAAGGTAACTGCAGTTTAGTCAGTTTAATTAGAGATCACTTGCAATGCAAGATAAAGGAACTGAACTAGCTGCTCAGTCTTCTAACTATTATCTTAGTAAAAAGCAGAGGAAGCATTTGCATAGGATACAACAGGCGTGGCAGAATGTTCATTTTAATGGGGGCTATCTGACCTAACCAAGAGATCGAAAGCACCTCCCATTTACAAAGGTCCTGTTTGATTCTGTTGAATAAGTGGGCAAAATTGGTTTTAAATAGCCGATCAAAAACGGGACTAATAAATATACCTCAGTCGAGAAAACCCTCCTGCGACTATCTAAAGGGGAACCGGGATTTGCCCTCAGGATTAGGCATTCTCAGGAGACTGCCCATGGGCACAGCCTCTGATTTTACAAAGTTGATCTTATAACCCAAAAAGCCACTAAATAAATTGATGCATTGCATCAGGTGTGGCACAGAGACTGTTGAGTTTGATAATAAGACAAGAACGTCATCCGCATACAATGCAATCTTATGTGACTTCGTCTCCACTTCTGGAATGATTATATTGGGATTCCTACGTATTGTCTCCACCAGCAGTTAGATCACCAATGTAAAAAGCAATGGTGATAAGGTACAGCCTTGCTAGCTGCCCCTACAAATATTGAAATTGCTTGACTGCACATACCATTGCTGAGGACCGCAACAACAAGGTCACTATACAAAACCTCCACTCACCTGATGAAAGCCTCGCATAAGCTAAACTGCTTTAAAGTATAAAAAAAGGTATGGCCACTCGACCCATTCAAATGCTTTTTCCACAAAAGACATGATTTAAATGCCAGTCATTTGATCTTTTGTCAATTGCTACCAAAATGTTGAACTGTTCATAAGTGCAATTGAATGCTGACTCACCCTCTGCTTTACTAGTTTCAAACCACCTTGTTTTATAACCTTTAAAAAATATATTGCATAATAAAAAAGGACAGTCATACATAATATTACAGAGAATTAATTTACAGTTTTCATAGAATGGTGGATATAATTGTGAAGTTCAATCCTTAAAGAACCAGAATACTCCCAAAAAATTTGAAGATGTAATTTCTATTTTTTTAAGTACTTTTCATTGTTCTTGATATGTTATCTCCTATATTACCACTCTCTTGTTACTACAAAGCAGAAAATTCATTTGATTCACTGTGATAGTGTCATTAGAGATGCTACATGATTATTTGTTTTATTTGGCTAGGGTTAGTAAGCTTTTTACGCCTATTATCCATTTCATGAGAAGGTACTAGTTGTGTGTCTTATCTTTGATTTGTTGCAATTCTTGAACTAATGGCATATATGATTGTTTTCTAGGTAGGTGGTTTGGCAGGGGAAGCAGCTTCTACCAGTGCAATGGTCTTTCATACTATGTCAAAATTTATACTGGCTAAGGCCCATGTTAACTAATTCTAAGCTAGTTGGTGAAGTGTAAAGCTAGACATTGATACTTTTTAAAAATTCATTTGTAGGATGTGGGCTTCTCTGACTGGTCAGCATTTACTGCCCATCCTTAGTTGCGCTTGAGAAGGTGGTGGTGAGCTGCTTTCTTCAACCACTGCAGTCCACCTTCTGTGGGTTGACCCTCAATGCCATTAGGGAGGGAATTCCAGGATTTGGGCCCAATGACAGTGAAAGCTCATGGTATTGGAGGTCATACATTGACATGGATAGAGAACTGGATGGCATGTAGGAAGCAAAGAGTTGGAATAAACACATCCTTTTCAGAGTGGCAGGCAGTGATGACTGAGGTACTGGAGTGTTCAGAACTGGGGCTCAACTGTTCACAATATGCATTAAAGATTTCGACAAAGGAATTGAATGCAATATCTCCAAATTTGCAGACAGCACTAAGCTGGATGGCAGTGTGTGCTGTGAGGAGGGATACAAAGAGGCTGCAGGGTGACCTGGACAGGCTGGCTGAGTGGGCAAATACTTGGAAAATGCACTATAATGTGGATAAATGTGAGGTTATCCACTTCGATGAAAACAGAAAGGCAGGTTATTATCTGAATGGTGGCAGTTTAGGAAAAGGTAAGACACAACAAAATCTCGGTGTCATGGTAGAAGTCACTAAAGGTTGGCGGTGTGGAAAGCTAATGGCAGGCTGGCCTTGATAGCAACAGGATTTGCGTGTAAGAATAGGGATGTCTTCCTGTAGTTTTACGGGGCCTTGGTGAGGACACATCTTGAGTATTGTGTGCAGTTTTGGTCTCTTAATCTGAGGAAGGACATTCTCGCTATTGAGGGAGTCCAGCGAAGGTTCACCAGATTGATTCCCAGAATGCCAGGAGTGACATAGGAGGAAAGACCGGATTGACTGGCATGTACTACTGAAATTTAGAAGAATGAGAGGGAATCTCATAGAAACATATAAAATCCTGATGGGACTGGACATGCTAGATGTGGGAAGAATGTTCCTGACGTTGGGAAGTCCAGAACTAGGGGTCACAGTCTAATATAAGGGCTAAGCCATTCAAAACTGAGATGAGGAAGAATTTCTTCATTCAGAGTTTATGAACGTCTGGAATTCTCTACCACAGAAATCTGTTGGGGCCAGTTCAATAGATATATTCAAAAGGGAGCTGGGCATATCCCTTGTGGCTAAAGGGATCAAGGAGTTTGGAGAGAAAGCGGGTGTGGAATACTCCAATTGCATGATCAGCCATGATCATATTGAATGGTGGTGCAAGCTCAAAGTCATGTTGTGACGAGAGTAGAGGGAATGGATGTTTAAGGTAGTGGATGGGATAGCAATCATGTGGGCTGCTTTGACCTGGATGGTCTCTACTTTCTTGAGTTTTGTTGGAGCACTAATCCAGGTGAGTGCATGTTATTTCTCATTTTCCTGTCTTTCAGATCATAGAACAACAATGATTGTGTGCCTCTCAACATGTTTGCAATACTAATAATTCCATGTTCTCTAGTGGCAGTATCATGAATCCATAAGTGTCAATGTAAATGTGCTCATTGTTTTCCAAAACAAGCTAATACTAGAATTGAGCAGAATCAGCATGCAAGAAGTGACATTACTTTGCCTTGCTAAGCAGGATATTCATAATATGCAACAGAAATATAATAGCTCTTCAAAGTACCAGTTCTCATCATCTTTGCTGCACTGCTCATTTGCCATCTTTCGGATGTAATTCCTCTGTTACAGTCTTTTAGCCATGCTATTAGTTTTCATTAATGTTTTAATTGATTCTTCTCAGTAACTCATTAACAAATAACATGTTTAAATTCCATCTTCCAAATGCATTTGCTCATTTGATCTATTTTGTATTTCAAGGCTACATCCTACTTTTTAAATATCTTGTAAATTAATCTAATTCCCTTTTTGTGGATTTGTTTAAAAGCAATTAATAACATAAATTACTTTTGATGTCAACATTCAATCATTCCCTGCTCAAGTATTCCTTCATTTTTAATTATTAATTGCAAAAGTGTAATTACGAGTTGTTCATTAGGTAGAAAACACTGAAGTCATTTCAAGTTTCATTAAAAGTGAATTATTAGAGCTTTGAAATAAGGGAATTGAAACATATTAGGATTGACATTCAGCGATATACAAAATGTACAGTAAACAGAAATATACAGAATGGTAATGAACATCTGAACCAGAAGGAAAGGTTAATACTTCAGGCGCAGCCCTTTATTGAAAATAGGACATAAATAGAATCATAGTCATATAGCATGAAAACAGAGCCTTGGTCTAACTCATCCATTTATATCTATCTATTTATCCTTCCCGTCCTGTCCCATATCAAAATGTGATCTAATGTTTTATTTATCTGATGTTCACACAAAGGCATGTGCAGGTGTCTGGGAGAATCTTTGGAGAAAGATCAGGAGTGGGAACTTAAGTACAAGTGTTTTCTCCTGTGTTCACATTCCAACTGTCACCTTAGGTCAACTACATGATGAGCTAATGTTTGAACCAGAACCCCTCTTGTCTGCTTGGTTTTCATTACGCATGATGCAATCAGATACAAAACTATTTCAACAAATTAGGACTTCTAAATCATTTGATCAAATATACATTATGAACCTAAAATTGTGTGGTTTCTTCCCATTGAATTTGTTTAGCTGATTTTATCATCTTGGATGCTTTTATGTTTAAGAAAATACTAGATCATACAAGCCTTTGGACATGCCCAGCGCATGTTTTACTATTGTCCCATTGCCACATCCTCAAGCCTCAATAGCACTAAGAAAGTAGATCTGTCATTTACAAGAAACAGATTCTTTTGGAAATACAGTGTCATAGCACATTTGATGATATCTCATACAAGAACAAAATGGGAACTTGGAGAGCTTTTAAAATAAACTAGATTTTGAACAATTGCTAGTGTGCAATAAGAAGTTCAACGAAGCAAAGTATACTTTAGATTCTTGTTCTACAATTGTGCTGAGAAAAAGCACAATGGCTTATTGTAGAGGATAAGACTTGAAAGCAATGCTATCCACCTTTGGTACCGATTATGGCTACTTGGGAGAGTCCAACTCTCATACAGCAACCACTTGAGATCCAATATATTTCAAAATTTTGCCAGGCATCAGCTTTATTCTTTCTTTCACCAGGCATCACAAAACTGTGCTATGACATGTTTTTTTTTAGAAAAGCAGTTTTTTGTCTCTAAGGTAAACATGTTTGTAAACAATAGGTCTGTCATCTCAAGCTGCATGGGTATGTCTGAGCGGAAGGTTTGATTAGAAACCACAGCTGTGTTGCATTCTATGTGGAGATTCCTGATTTGGGATTCTTCTGATGTTTACTGAAAAAGTAAATCATTTTCAATACATGGGACTTTTAATATGACTTTGAGCTTGTTTTTTCTTTAGTCATTAATGAGAGCAAACAGGTTAGCATGAAGACAAAATTGAGAAATGATGTCCACATTGTTAAAAAATCAGACAACACCAGGTTATAGTCCACCAGGTTTAATTGGAAGTACTAGCTTTCGAAGCGCTGCTCCTTCACCAGGTGATTGTGGAATACACAATTGTAAAACACAGAATTTATAGCAAAAGTTTACAGTGTGATGTAACTGAAATTATACAATGAAAAATACCTTGATAGTTTGTTAAGTCTCTCATCTGTTAGAATGACCATGATAGTTTCACTTCTTTCATATGTAAATCAACAAAACTTTTTTTAAAACGTTACATTCTCAGATTAACTGTAACAATTGGTGTCAGCCCAGATAAGATGGTAAGTTGTTGAAGGTGTTAGCCCCCTGTGTTCTGTTGTCTGTGCCATAATGTTTAGACGGATTCTAATCTAAAAAGTGAGTTAACAGAGTCTTACATGGATTCATGCAGATTTTGAGCAAAGTACAGTGTAACTCTGCAAGTACAAATTCACCACACAAACATATATGTGCATGTGGGTTTTTGTGTGTGTGTATGTCTGGGGTGAGGGGTTGTGAGTGTCTGTGAGAGAGAGTGTATATATGTGTGTGAGTGTAAAGTGTCTAAGTCTGTGAGAGGTTGCATATGTGTGTGTGTCTGGGTGGGGGGTTGTGAGTGTCTGTGAGAGAGAGTCTATATATGTGTGTGTGAGTGTAAAGAGGTCTAAGTCTGTGAGAGGGTGCATGTGGGAGTGTGTGTGTCTGTAGAAGTGTGTGAGAGTGTCTGTGTGCGTGTCTGTGTATAGGAATGTATGTGTGTGTATAGAAGTGCCTATGTGTGTGTGTGTGCGCGTGCGTGTGTGTATAGTGCAATGGTGGTCACCTGTAGTGTGACATGAACCCAAGGTCCCGGTTGAGGTCCTCACTATGGGTACCGAACTTAGCTATCAGCCTCTGCTTGGCCACCTTTTGTTGCTGCCTGTCCTGGAGTCCGCCTTGGAAGATGGTCACCTGAAGGTCTGAGATCGAATGTCCTGGACTGCTGAAGTGTTCTCCGACTGGGAGGGAACTCTTCTGTCTGTTGATTGTTGTGCGGTGCCCATTCATCCATTGCTGTCGCCTCTGCTCAGTTTCACCAATGTACCATGCCTCAAGGCATCCTTGCCTGCAGCATATGAGATAGACAATGTTGGCTGAGTCACATGAGTACTTGCCACGTACATGGTGGGAGGTGTCCTCACGCATTATGGTGGTATCCATGTCCACACTCTGACACGTCTTGCAGCACCCACCGTGACAGTGTTGTATGGAGTTGTCCTGAAAGCCGGGCAGTTTGCTACGAATAATGATCTGTTTGAGGTTTGGCAATTGTTTAAAGGCGAGCAGTGGAGGTGTGGGGAAGGTCTCAGCGAGGTGTTCATCCTCATAATGTGTTGCAGGTCGCGAAGAACATGGCATAGTTTCTTGGCTACAACAGGGTACCCTTTGTTGTCAGTACTTCCCAGAAGCAGAATAGCAGAGACCCAAACACAGAATTGAATCTACAATGGTACTTCAGTGAAGTACAAAACCACTGCTTGAATGAAACAGATCCCTTCTACTTCATTGAAAAATCTGAGTTTAATACTATTCTTTCAGTGCTACTAGACTCTGGAAAAATTCCATAGGCTCTGGGATTATCCCACCTTCACAAGATTCTCTCTGCTTTCACTTTTAACAATAATATTTTTCTAAAATTCGATACAAATGAACTTGCTATACAAAGCCTCTAAGTTACCAAAAATCTTAAGCAGCTCTTCTCCAAACATTTCCTCATAATCTTCAATCATGATACCCTGCCACCTTCTAAACTCTGTTTCTCTCTGTCTGCTCTCAGGGAAGTAAACTCTCCCTCAAGTCACTTAGAGCTGTCATTTTCAGGCTGGTCATTCATTCATCCTAATGTCTATACAACTTTCAACATGCCCCTTCTCCGTCTTGTTAGATGGCCTTATTCACATAAATCATTTATTATCTCTTATCCAGTTATCTTCCTGTGGTTTGGCCATGTCCTGTGCCATCTGAACTGGCTAGCCACATGACAATATATATGCTCCACCAATGAAAACAGGGAGCTGTTTAATTGAGTCCTTTGTCTCTTCACCTTTCCATATGTTTACAACTCTCTTCAGAACAAAACTCTATAAGAAAACGTTCAAAAGCCCACATTTACTCCAATCCCATCTCTAATGCAGGTTCTGATATAATGCGATAGTTTAGTTCGTGTGCGATCTTGTGTTATAAGAGAATCACGCAATAGTCATACCATTGAAACTGATGGGGCTGGAATCACGTTACAGACAATACAAGTAAGGAAAGTTCTCATTCTACAAATAATGGTCTAAATTCTTCAATCGAGTTAAAGTCAATTTGCGTTGAACAAACACGCATTCTAGAAGAATGGACTATATCTCCTTTTTCAGCTTGGGGCCTACTTTTGCCTTGTGCCTTTGTGAGGCAATTTTTCATGTGTTTCTATGTTAAAGCATCTGCAGGTAAGTTACTGTGCTACTTTCTTTCACTACCATTTTTTGCTGCACTAAAAACATCTGACTCCTGCCAGGCCATGCTTGCCTCAGTTGCCTCTCTTGAAGATCTGAATACATAGGAGTTAGGTTCTAATGTGTCAGTAATCCTTTGGTACATCATCCAGATGCGTTCATAAAGAATGATTAGTTAGAAGTAAGAATAGATCATTGTGAAGAAATGTGGATGAACTTATTGTTATCACCCAATGCCTCACGGCACATTATTAAGATCAACAAGTCTAGACTTTTCTTGTCCTTGCTAAATCTTGTGATCAGTTTTCATCCTCCTGCCCAAACTGAAATAAACTCATATAGAAAAAAATTTATAACCTCTTTGTTCTGCATCTGAATTTGCCTTTCTGCCAAGGGGTGTGTTCATGGAATTTTACTAAATTGGAACAGTTTACTGAGTAATAATTATTGTATCTATGTTTTGATTAAGTTTTCTAATAGTTAAATTATTCTAAATTCCTAATTCTTTTGTTTGCATTTTAACTATAGTGTTTAAATAAATTGTGCTTTGCTTAACATTGAGTAGTTGGACCAGTTACTCAGTCTTTAACAAATAAAACATTAAGGATTTCTTCCTTCTTTCTAAGAAAAGATGCAAATGAAATTACTTACCTAACAATGCAATTAAATCGTTTGAAAGTTGATCCAGATCAGAATAAAACCAAATTGTATATTTCACATTGTAATAATGTGTATTACATAATTTGTAGCATAAGAAGGCTGTATTTTATTTACAGAACTTTATCTGTTATCGTTACCTGTATAGCAAAGTTCTTGATTTCCTTTGACTTTTTCTCTTTTTATACCATATGACAATGATTGTTACTGTTTGGATTTGCTATTTACGGTTAGATCCTATTTTCCAGAACAACCATTTCCTCCGTTACATAAATTACAATAGCATTGCTACTTCATTCATAATCTGTTCATTAATCATGCCTAATTAATTACTTTGTAAGTTGGAGTCATTGTTTATTTTCATGTGAATCCTGCAACAAAGTCCCCCAAACTGCAGGGAAATGAATTATCAGCTCTTCTGTTTTGGTGCTGTTGCTTGAGGGATGAATGTTGGTTGATAAACCAGGAACAGCACCTGGGGTGAACCTAATCATTTTTGATAAGTTACATGGAGAGTCTCTCCTGGTGAACTAGCAGTTTTCTAATACACTGTTCCCAAACCGAAACTATGCACCAGACTGGACCCCCTCAAAATATTTTAAGAAGGTAGCCTAACCCTAATGTTTTCTTATTTTAAAGGTAGATGTGAAGTGCTTTGTTCCAGATGCAATGTGACTAGTCAAATCACTTGACATTAAACAAAATACAATTTATTTAAACACCACAGTTAAAATGCAAATACAAGAAAAAAGAATTCAGAATAACTCAACTATTGGAAAACTTAACTGAACAATAGATACAGTTATTATTAATTAACTGTTACAATTTAATAACATCCCGTAAACCCCTTGGTAAAAAGGCAATTTCAATCACTGGTTCTCACATGCAGTTCTCCAATCCAGGAGGAAAACAACATCAAGAGAAAACTCAGATAAAGTGGCAGCTAGGAGACACTCAATGAAGCTTTCAATTCTTTTGATACCTCAAAAGCTGCACAAATAGTTTACTTTCTTGGAAACAGCTCAACACTTCTGCCTTACAACCTCTCTTCAAAACAAAACAGGACAAAATAATCTCTTAAAGTGATGGCTTTGTCACACTGACTGCATTACCTATGTAGTATGTACCTTTGGTGCCCCACTTGCAATCGCCCACTCACTGCAGATGGAAGTACTAGCCGCTGATGAGATGACTTGGGACTTCTGATGCCGGCACCATCTTTGCAGTTCAGCCATGCACCCGAGACAAGTGCTAGCACTTCACAGCTACCTTTCACAGTTCATTTTATCTGACCTGCACATACAATTGCCACCTTGTTTTGTCAGGTAAAACAATGACTGCAGATGCTGGAAACCAGATTATAGATTAGTGGTGCTGGAAGAGCACAGCAGTTTCAGGCAGCATCCGAGGAGCAGTAAAATCGACGTTTCGGGCAAAAGCCCTTCATCAGGAATGCAGGCAGAGAGCCTGAAGGGTGGAGAGATAAGTGAGAGGAGGGTGGGGGAGGGGAGAAAGTAGCATAGAGTACAATAGGTGAGTGGGGGAGGGGATGAAA